>NC_044402.1:38535169-38845892 GCF_006542625.1 Nomascus leucogenys | reverse complement strand
CACCCAAATTCATAAAACAAATATTCCTAGACCTAAAGAGATGGCAATACAATAATAGTGGGAGCTTCAACATCCCACTCACAGGACTGGATAGATCATCAAGACAGAAATTTAACAAAGAAACATTGGACTTAAATTGGACTTTAGACTAAATGGACTTATACAGAACATTCTATGCAACAACTACAAAATATACATTCTTTTCATCAGCACATGGAATATTCTTCAAGATAAACCACATGTTAGGTCATAAAACAAGTCTTAACAAATTTTAAACAATTGAAATTACCTCAAGTATCTTCTCAGACCACTGTGAAATAAAGGTAGAAATCAATACCCAGAGGATCTTTGGAAACCATACAAATACATGGGAATTAAACAACATGCTCCCGAACAATCACTGGGTCAAGAAAGAAGTTAACACAGAGATTAAATTTTTTTGAAACAAATGAAAATAAAAATGCTATATACTAAAACCTGTGGGATACAGCAAAAGCAGTGCTAAGAAGGAATTTTCTAGCATTAAATATCTACATCAAAAAGTAGAAATATTGAAAAGAAGCAACCTAACAATGCAAACTAGAAATGCTAGTTTGTCAAGGAACTAGAAAAACAAGAACAAACCAAACCCAGAATTAAAAAGAATAACAGAAATAACAAAGATCAGAGGAGAACCAAATGTAATAAAGACCAACGAAAGTTTACAGAGGACCAATGAAACAAAAAATTGGTTCTTCAAAAAGATAAACAATATTGATAAACCACTAGCTAGACTTACCAAGGAAAGAAGAGAAAATCCAAATAAACACAATCGGAAATGAAAAAGACATTAAAACATACCACAGAAATACGAAGATCATCAGAGACTGTTATGAACAATTATATGCTTACAAACTAGAAGACCTAGAGGAAATGGATAAACTATTGAAAACATCTCCTGAGATTGAACCAGGAAGAAATAAAACTCCTGAACAGATCAATAGTGAGTAGTGAGATTAAATTAGTAATAAAAATATTCCAACAAAACAAACCCAAGACCAGCTGAATTCACAGCTGAATTCTGCCAAAGAACTAATGCAAATCTTCCTGAAACTATTCCAAAAAATCAAGGAGTAGGGAATTCTTCCTAACTCATTCGATGAGGCCAGTGTCACCCTGATACCAAAACTAGACAAAGACACAACAAAAAACAAAACTACAGACCAATATCCCTGATGAGCCTAGATGCAAAAATACTGAGCGAAATACTAGCAAACTGGATTCAACAGCACATCAAAAAGATAATATACCATGATCAAGTGAGTTTTATACCAGGGATGCAAGGATGATTTAACATACACAAATCAATAAATGTGATACATCACTTCTACAGAATAAAGGACAAAACCATATGATTGTCTGAATAGATGTAGAAAAAGCATTAGATAAAATTCAGCATCCCATCATGATTCAAATCCTCAACAAACTAGGCATACAAGAAAGATACCTCAACATAGTAAGTGCCACATATGAAAAACCCACAACTAAATGAGGAAAAGTTGAAAGCATTCCCTCTAAGCATTGGAACAAGACAAGGATGCCCACTTTCACCACTCTTATTCAACATGTGATATGGTTTGGCTCTGTATTCCCACCCAAGCCTCATCCTAAATTGTAATCCCCACGTGTTGAGGGAGGGAGGTGATTAGACCATGGGGGGGCAGTTTCCCCCATGCTGTTCTCATGACATTGAGTGAGTTATCATGAGATCTGATGGTTTTATAAGGCAGTTTTCCCTGCTCTTGTTGGCTGTCCCTTGCCTGCCACCATGTAAGACGTGCCTGCTTCCCCTTCCACCGTAATTGTAAGTTTCTTGAGGCCTCCCTCCAGCCATGTGAAACTGCGAGTCAATTAAACCTCTTTCCTTTATAAATTACCCAGTCTTGGGAAGTTCCTTATGGCAGTGTGAAAATGGACTTATACAACATGGTGCTGGAAGTCCTCATAGAGCAATCAGGCAAGACAAAAAAATGAAAGGCATCCAAATGGGAAAAGAGGAAGTCAAATTATCCCTGTTTACTGATGACGTAATCTTATATCAGGAAAACCTTAACAACTCCACCAAAAAAAAACTGTTACATTTAATACATGAATTCAGTAAAGTTTCAAGATACAGAATTAGCATACAGAACTCAGTAGCATTTTTATACACCAATAATAACCTAACTGAGGACCAAATAAAGAGAGCAATCCCATTTACGATAGCTACATGGAAAAACATCCCATGCTTATGGAGCAGAAGAATCAATATCATTAAAATGAAAATGTTGTCCAAAGCAATCTACAGATTCAACACAATCACTATCAAATTATCAATGTCATTTTTTGGTGAATTAGAAGAAACATTCCTCAAATTCATATGAAACCTTAAAAGTTCCTGAATAGCCAAAGCAATCCTAAGCAAAAAAAACAAAAAAACCCCCAAAAAACAAAAAAACCCCCAAAAAACAAAGCTGAAGAAATCATATTATCTGACTTTAAGTTATACTACAAGGCTATAATAATCAAAACGGCATGGTACTGGTATAAAAGTAGATACATAGATCAATGGAACAGAATAGAGAACCCGGAAATAAAGTCACATACCTACAACCAACTGTTGCTTGACAAAACCAACAAAAATGTACACTAGAGAAACAGACACTGTATTCAATAAATGATGCTGGAAAAATTGAATAATTATATGCAGAAGAAGGAAACGGGATCCATCTTGAGTTACCATATGCAAAAGGTAATTCAAAATGGATTTAAGACCCAAATGTAATACCTGAAATCATAAGAATCCTAGAAATAAACAAGAAAAATACTCTTCTGGACATTGACCAAAGCAATGAATTTATGATCAAGTCCTCAAAAACAAATGCAATAAAAGTGAAAATAGACATATGGTTCTTAATTAAACTAAAAATCTTCTCTGAACCGTAAAAGAAACAATCAACAGAGTAAATAGACAACTTATACAGAAGGGAAAGAATAGTTGCAAACTATGCATCTGTTAAAGTGCTAATATCCAGAGTTTATCAGGAACTCAAACAGCTCAACAAGAAAAAAATCAAATAACCCATTAAAAAGTGGGCAAAAGACTTGAACAGACATCTTTCAAAAGAAGACATACAAGAGGCAAACAAACATATGAAGAAATGCTCAACATTACTAATCATCAGAGGAATGCAAATTAAAACCAAAATAAGATATCATCATACATTAATCAGAATGGCTATTATTAAAAAGTCATAAAACAACATATGTTGATGAGGATGCAGAGATAAGGGAATGCTTATACACTGTTGGTGGGAATGAAAATTAGTACATTTCTATGGAAAACAGTATGAAGATTTCCAAAAGAACTAAAAGTAGAACTACCATTTGATCTTGCAATCCTACTATTGAATCAGTACTGAACCAAAGGGAAATAAATCATTATATAAAAAAGATAAGTGTACTCATACATTTATTGCAGCACTATTTACAATAGCAAAGTCATCAAATCAACCTAAGAGCCCATTATCAAAAGACTGGATAAAGAAATGTATATACCATGGAGTACTACTCAACCATAAAAAAGAATGAAACTGTGGCTTCTGCAACAACATGGATGGAACTGGAGGCCATTATCTTAAGTGAAATAGATCAGAAATAAAAGTAAAAAACTGCACGTGTTTTTACTTGTAGGTGCAAGCTAAAGAATGGATATACATGGACATACAGAGTAGAATAATAGACATTGAAGACTACAAAAGGTGGGAGGTTAGGAATGGGGTGAGAGTTGAAATATTGCCTATTGGGTACAGTGCTCACTATTCAGGTGATGGATATGCTAAAAGCCTGGATTCACCACCATGCAACATATGCATGTAAGAAATCTGCATTTGTAGTTCCCAGATATATTTTTAAAATTCAGTTAGGTAATTCACCATTTTAATAACATAACATAGTAAAACCATATGATCATTTCAATAGTAGCCTCCCCTGCCACCCAGCCCCTCCCACACCTTTTAATCCTGTATCCCACATTTGTTTTGAGCCAGCTTGGAGATTCTCAGATACATCCTTATTAGCTATTGGCTCTACACTCAGGGACTTTCCTGGGCTATTGTTTCTTGGATGGTGCTAGGAATTCCCAGGAAATCCAGGACCAGTTTTTGCTCCTTACATTCCATGAGAGTTGTCTTGTACCAGGAAACCCCCATACCTCATCCTGTTTGGTTTGTTTTTACAGAACTTTCCATCTCCATGTAGGGTGAGGAGTGTGGATTGGCTTGTTTGCCCCATTTGATCTCCCCTAAAAGAGAAATTGTATCTCTGTGTCCACAGAACACAAAAGACAGAAATTCCCTGTGGCCTGAAAAATGGGTCATTAAAAGGTTGGAATGGTCTGTAGCAGTCTTCAGGCAATCCAGCACACTGAGATTGAGGATCCTGGCTTCTATGGGCATCATGGCAGGCTTAGAGCATGACCTGACTCCTTCCCTAGTTATCAATCTCTTTCTGTAGATATGAAGGAGCTCAGTCATTGCTCTGGGTCAAATATACTTCAAATACATGTTAAGGGAAAGGCATCTATCTTCAGAATAGACCATCCTGGAAAATCTGGAAAACACTCTGACCTACTGTGGTTGGTACTTTGTTCAAATATTTTCAGACCCGATGTCCTGCTCACTTCCAGGATAGGGCTGTCTTTTAATACCTAAACATGATACACTGTTGGGGCAGAATACTCTGGCTTCTTTCTCCCTCATCCTCAGTCAGGCATGTAATAAATACTCTACAAATGTTTATTGGATACACAAATGAACAGTCCTAAGGTGAGCTGTGTGTTCCACAGCTGGAGAAGAGAGTTTCTAATGGAATCTGAACACCAGGACCGATTTATCTTCCTAAGGCACTCAGCCTTTGGGATAAAGAGGAGAGAGGACAACAGACTGCAGATCAGAGTGAGATGGGGCAATGGGCTGGAAGTGGCCTTGTGGGGGCTCATCTCCATCAGGCCAGGAAGCAGTGATGAGGCAACACTTTGCTGGTTCAGTTAGGGTCTGGCTTCTGCCCTAGTAGAGCTGAGTGGTTTAGCAGAACAGAGACAAGGTGAGGGTGATGTCTAGGAATCTGAGTATAAGATATCTCTTCCAGCCTTAATCCAGATGATAGCTCCTGGGATAGAGCTGTCCACTCGTGGGTTTGGAGAGTGGGAATTTATAGCCCTTACTTTCAGCTGTACTCTTCTACCAGAATCATGTGCCACCCTAATTAGCAATCACTTTTCTGGTCAAGGTGGATGAGTCATGAAAATGATATGACCCATCATTGCCCTTTGGGAGAAATTTTTATTTCTGTCTTTTCAGAGTATTATCTCTGCAATGGAGCTGGAGTTCAATAAATTCCTGGGTGTGACTGCAGTAAGATGGACCAGAGGTAGCTTGGTTAGTGCACTCTGGAAGTACCAGTCTTCCATATGCCAAGCCTCTGAGGGTGGGGATGGTCACTTACCTACATTAGCCCCAGAGGGAAGAGGAAAATCTAAGAGGATCAGGAACATCAGCATATTTTCTATAGGCTGCTTAGTTCAGGAGTGACCTGTGCCTCCTTCTTTCAGGTTTTTCAGCCCAACAGGCAAAGTGAGGAGAGGCAGGCTTAGTGACCATCAGTTTCTTCCTGGCCTATTGATTCTTAAGATGTAGACTTTCACCATGTGCCTCGTGCCTCCCACAGGAATGTCTGTATGGTGAGGGTGTTGCAAAAAATATGTTCTTAGGCAGTTGCTGAGTCGACATGACCACATTTACCAGAAGGAAGTCCTGGACTTGCAGATGGGATGAATGGGGTTCTCGGGGACTTTGGTGTTAGTCAGAAGTAGTGTTCTCTTATGTGGTTGAATTCTGGGTCTTCATAGAGCCTGAACATCATACCACATTGCCTTGCATTTGTGATTAGCACCTGCCTACTTTCTGAAATATCATCACCTGACTCAATTCTTTTCCTTTAAGTTTTTTAAACTTAAAGTCTCTTTTAAACTCAAAGTCTGTAGAACTTTTTTGTTTAAAATAAATGCAAGAGGGCCAAACACTGGTCTCACCTAAAACACACTGGCAAGAATCTAGTCATCCATGACCTTCTTTGTACTGTTGAGTAGCAGTTTCAGGCAACTGCAGAATCTCTGGAGCAACACTTGAGATTCTGGAGTAGAGAGAGGTTTCTCATTGACATGTACATGTCAGACACAATCCTTGCCTTGCAGGTAGGGCCTCTGAAGGCTCCACATGGAATGGCAAGGGGCAGGGCTCAACTCACAATCTTCAGATTTTCCATCTACACAGACTCTTTCTCCTCTGCTCCCCTCTTCTCTGGCCTTTGGTTGTTTGAAAAGGAAAATGGCTTAGTGTGGGTGAATGCGTGTGTGTGTGTGTGTGTGTGTGTGTGTGTGTGTGTGTGTGAGAGAGAGAGAGACAGAGGAGAAAGAACTTTCTCTTTCTGAAATATCATCACCTGACCCAATCCTTCTCCTTTTTGCCTTAGCTGTTGGGTTGGGGGAGAAGTTCCCAGTGAGGTTTCTGTGCCTGAGATTACCATAATTTTATGACTTTCCATTCAAGTTGGTAAGGCTTCTAATGCTCAAAGTCTGCACGTGGAAAAAGAAAGAATTGTGTTCTTTTACATTGGTTTTCATTGTGCAAAACACTTTCTTGCCAAAGTTCTGCTGATGAAGTTTACTCAATAGGGAAGTGTGCAGATTTGTTAGAAGTGGTGGGTCTGGCTTCTGGGATGGTCACCTTCTGGAGGTGAGCACCCTGGGGTCTGTAGAGACCTTTTCAGCAGGGCAGCAGAGACAATGAGCTGCCTTGGAAGTGCTGACTGGCAGAGAAAGACCTGAAGATGAGATGAATGCCCTTGTGGCTTCCTGGGGACTGACTCCTGAGACTGGGCAGTGCTCTGAGGCTCTAAGTAAATGCCACAGGGAGGAAGGGCTGAATGGGGGACTTTTCTACTGCTGCTCCCTCCTTCTTTCTCTTCACCAGCAAGTATTCTTTCCATTTGTCAGTGCATTTTTCAGTACATTTTCCATTTGTCAGTACATTTAATAATGAGACTGTTATCCCCCAGAGCATGCCAGTAATAGATAATTCCTATGGGTAGGCAGTTAGTAAATACAGAGAGAATGACTGAGGATTGTTAAAGATGTATTATTGATTAAAATTTTGTTGATAAATGGCTTACACTGAATATTCGACAAATAACTTTCTGATAAGAGATACACACAAAATAATGGTCAAATTCACCAAAGCATTTCTGTATATAGCCTGTTGGATTTGATAAAATGTCTGTTCAGGGATTATTTCATTTAAGATTATGAAAACTGCAAAAGTTCAGATGGTAAATGTC
The DNA here is from genome assembly GCF_006542625.1 of Nomascus leucogenys. Taxonomy (NCBI): domain Eukaryota; kingdom Metazoa; phylum Chordata; class Mammalia; order Primates; family Hylobatidae; genus Nomascus; species Nomascus leucogenys. Next base: position 38,838,479 of record NC_044402.1, on the reverse strand, counting down.
ACACTGAAAGGAGTAATTAACATTTCTACTTAACCTAGGAAAACCTCCTGACTGATTCTGTGTAGTTACTTTCAGAAGGTGTTTAAAGCTTAATTTTACATTATGTGATTTCAGTAATCTTTTGTTTGAATATAATATTGATGTAGAGAGTCATGGGCTAATCTTCAGGGCAAATGTATTGTTATTTTGGTCAACATTTTGTGAGGTGTTTTATATACCTTCAGAGTATCACAAGTTCTGAGACAGATCTTCATCACATTGGGGAGGAAAATGCTGGCTTATACATACAGTGGGGTTGGTATAGTGTAAGGAAGGGCTATAAACCACAAAGTGACTGAGATAGGTCTCAATCTAACAGAAGTTTATTTAGCCAAGGTTGAAGATGCAGCTGGGGAAAAAATACAAGCCAAAGGAGCATCTACAACCTGTGCTTTTCTCTAAATGGTTTTAGGAACTTCAGTATTTAAAGGGGAAAGAGCAAGCAGGAAGGTAAAAATGGGAGAGAGAGTAGGACTTGAGGCAGATGGTTATGTTCTTGGGAGGTTCCAATTAGCCTCAGTAAATCTACACTTTACACAAGATAAAGTAAACATGTGGAAAAGCAAGTAGAGGAAATGAGGTGATGCCACAGGATTGTGGATTACAGCTGTTTGGAAATAAGTAGAAAGCAGTTTTTTTTTTTTTTTTTTCCCCCATGGGTCAGTTCCCAAGCTTAACTTTCCCTTTGGAATAGTGAGGTTTGGGTCCTGAGAGTCTATTTTCTTTCACAAGGTTTAGGACAAGCATGCTGGCTGGTGATGGATGCTGGGGTTCTTCCATCCTCAGATATTGTGATTAGTGCTGTTATGAACATGGGTGTTCATTAGCTATTTTTAAAGAAGCAAATCTCTTTACATTTTCTTTGTTCTATTGCTTGTATGGTTTAATGTTTTTGCATTTAGATCTGTGATCCATTTGAGGTTTATTTTGAAGTATGGTGTGAGGAATGGATCCAATTATAGCTTCCATCCTCTCCAAATATCTATCTAGTTGTTCTAATGCTATTTATTAAAAATCCATTGTTTCCCAGTGATTTGAGATGCCACCTTTTTCATACACTAAAGTAGGTCTTTTTTTGGAATTTCAGTTCTGTCTTTTTGGCCTGCCAGTCTTTTTTTTTCTTGGGATGGGGTCTTGCTCTGTTGCTCAGGCTGGAGTGCATGGTTCACTGCAGCCTCAACCTCGTGGGTTCAAGTAATCCTTCCACTTTAGCCTCCCAAGTAGCTGGGACTACAGGCACAGGCCACCATGCCTGGCTAATTTTAACATTTTGTGTAGAGACAGTGTTTCCCAGACCTAATCCCCAATGTGATGGCATTAGGTGGGGCCTTTGGGTTGTGATTAGGTTGTAAGAGCTGAGCTCTTTGAATGGGACTAGGTCCCTTGTAAAAGAGACATCAGAGAATTCCCTTGCCCCTTTTACCATATGTGGACACAGGGAGAGGATGGTTGTCTGTGAACCAGAAAATGGGCCCTTATTAGACACTGAATCTGCTAGTGACTTGATCTTAGACTTCTTAGCCTCTAGACCTGTGAGAAATAAATTTGTTATTTATAAGCCACCCAATTTGTGCTATTTTGTTGTAGCAATCCAAACAAAGTACTGAATGACGTTTAATGAACAAATGAGGAATTGGCTATTTATACTCTGTGGACGTTTATTAAGGCTCTGGCAACCCTGTGGAGCTGGCCTGTGTCCCCGAGAAGAAGAGTCAGTCACAGGGGAGTCTCCATCTGATCCAGCTGTTTGAAGCTTCTCATCGTTCTCCTTATCCAGGGCAGGAAACTTGAGACCCTGGTGAAGACTTCTGGAGGAACCCCTGACACCTTTCCATAGGAGACGATGCCGTGGGCCATATTGTTACACAGCAGGGGGCCTCCGGAGTCTCCCTGTAGGTAGAGAGGGGAAGGGAGACTGAGACAGGCCTCCCTGCTCCTGCTGCCCTGAGCTCCGGGCTGTCAGAGAAGGCAGGGATGGGTGGGCTCCTTCAATTACTGGGTGTGTTTGAGATGGAAGATCGGTGGGGTGCAGGAGCCAAGCCTCTGGATCTTTTCGGTCGCTGGACTTCAGCTCTGCCTGAGTTACTGTCTCCAGCCCAATCCGAGTCAAGGTACCTCCCCCTTCTCCAGGAGAATGTTGCCTATGTATGTGTTGTGGGTCTTCCTCCTATTTCCCCAGAGACCAGGTTGATGGGGAAAACAATCCCCAGCCCACTGTGGTCTGGCCGCCAGGCTGGGGCTGTGGGGATGGAATCTGTTCGCCCTGCCCTGGCTCTGCACGGGCCCCTGTCTCCCGGGGTGTGTTGGCCAATGCCCATGCCTTACCCTGAAGGCAGCCTTCCGTTCCCGCGGGTCCCCCACACAAATCTGCCTTCGGCCGTCGTAGGAATCGAAGATGCGGCGGCACTGATTATCCCTCTGCACTCTCAGCTGCACCTCTCGGAGTCTGTCTGTTCCCCTCGTCCTGCTGACCAAGCCCCAGCCGGCCACAGTGCACCGCGTCCCGGGTCTCAGTCTCTCCTGGGTTCTAGGCAGAGCCACTGGGCTCACGTTTCGATTCCGTCTGACTCTTCGGCTCAGCTGGAGGAAGAATGTAGGCGTTCCCGCTCAGCTGGGGCCTCCAGACAAGGCTCGGGGGTCGCTGGTGCAGTACACATCCCATGCCCTCCCCGCCACCCCGGAGCCTTGCCCTCACTTCCTCCTCCATTGTCCCCGGACACACTAGGAAGGAGCCAGAGGGCCAGGTAGGTGGTACCTGCAATAACATGATGTCATTCTGGATGGTCTGCTGATTATATCGAGGATGGCGGATGGCTCTGCGCACAGTGATGTGTTGCTGGGTGTTTTCCGGTCTCTGGATATTGTGGGCTCCCAGGGTGACAATTATACGGCTGCAAAAGCAAGAGATAGGTCTGGGCTGCAGGAGCTATTGTCCACCAGCTCTGCAGGGTAGGCGGACAGCACGGGGAGGGCAAGACTGCAGCTAACCAGAATCGAGGGGATGGGAGGGCCCTGGGACTCAGCTGTATCCTCTCTCAGCAGCTCTGAGCTAGGGATGATAGGGTGGTAGTTGCTTTCAGGTTTGCTCCCCCAGATTAAATTGATAAATAGCCTGAGTTTATATTTTGAGCCCCAATATGTGTCTTCCATCTCTTCCTGTTGCTCTTTTTTATCTTACCCTCCTTTCCTCCTCATTTACACTGGCCTATCCCCTCCCGCAAAGACTCACTTGGTCTCTCTTTCACCCTTTCATTGCTATAACCCTTCTTTCAGATGGCTCCTCCTCCGATGAGCTCCCCAGGGCTGTGCTCCTGGCTGCCCAGGAAGCTCCTTAGCTCCTCACCTTCCCCAGCAGTGAGCTGCTGTCAGCACAAAGTCTTCTCGCACCAGGAACCCTCCACAACTTCTCTGACCTGCTGGAGTCTGGATCTGAAGATATGCCATGTAGGGGCGGGAGTGGGGCCTGGTCTCCTGGCCTCCGATGATCTCCCCTGGAAGGAAGCATTTGGCACTTAGTTCTATGCTTGCTGAACCTGCAGTGTGGGTACCAGATTGGTGGCTCCAGAAAGTCTGGAAGATGGGGATGGCAGGAGAGAGGGTGCAGGAGAGGGAGGAGATGGTGCTGAGGGTTGGAGTCTATGGGGCAGCAGATTGGGAGCGGGCTCCAGGGTTCTACAGGAAACACTGCTGTCTTGAAAGGAGCCCTTTTCCCCATCCTAGGCCTCAGCTCCCTCCTCCCCTCCAAAAGAGGGAGAACAACCATTGTTCCAGGCAAGGCCAGCTTCAGTCTCAGGTATTGAGGAGAATGCTTTGCTGTAAGTACAGGATTGTTCCTGAAGTTCCCTTATACTTTCATCCTCATGGAGCTTCCCAGAGCCCTCTGAGTCCAATTCAAGACCACGTGGGACTGGCGTTTAAAAATCTAGACATGAGCTGATGGTACTGTTATTGCTGTATTCTTACCTCCTAGGTAGGCTCTGACACATGCTGCCAAATTATTTATACAAAGCATGTTTTTATAGCACTTACAGTGTGTGGGCAATTCCAAGACATTTAAATACCCTAACTTATTTAACTCTCATGGCAACTCTACAAGGTAGGTATTAATATTATTCTCATTTTGTAGATGAGGAAACTGAGGAAATACAAATTCAAATAACTTGCTCAACAGTACAGAATTAGGATATACCAAGGCAATTTGGCTCAAGAATCTATGGGATGAGGTCAGGCCTCTGAGGGTGGGGATGGTCACTCACCTGCCTCAGCCCCAGTGGGTAGGAGAAAGGCCAGCAGAAGCAGGAGTGGCTGCATCTTTCCTGAAAGGCTGCCCAGTCAGTTGCTGCTGTGCTTCCTCCTCCTAGATTTTAAGGCCGTGAGAGAGGAAGGAAGGGGTGGGTACAGGGGATTGAGAATTCACAGTCCCATTCTCCTGCTACCATGAAAGGTTTCATCACCCAAGGCTGCTCAGGAGGTTTGCCCACAAACTGCCGGAGATCTGGGCGAGACGGTGTAATCCAAGCCAACATAGTGAGCTCTTGTGCAGCTGCTAAGTCAGTGCCGAGAGCAGAAATAGGAACCCAGCACAACAACGAAGGGGCTTGGGGCATTGTGTCCAGAACCCTCAATCCATCAAATTCCAGAATACTCCAGCAGAGCAAGAAAGCTGGCAGCTGCCCACTTCCTGTTTTCTACTCCTCTGGGATTACAGCATCAGTGCTTTTGAATTTCTGGGTTTCTCCTAATGAATGCAAGTTCCCTGGATTGCTTATCTGTATATACTTAATAAGTCTGGGACAAGGATGAATGAAAGGGTGTGGTGTGGTGAGGGATGTGGGTAAGAACATCAGGAAAAAGTTGAAGGGGGCAGAAGAGGAAAGGGTAAGCCTGCCTGCTTTCAGTGTTTGGCCCAAGACCACCCTGCTGAGACCCCTGTTGCTCCAATTTCTTTCTAGAAGTTGTCAAGTCAGATTGCGCAGGCACTCTCCTGAGTAGGTGAAGCGTGCGGCTGGAGAAAGAAAAGGAAGAACAAGGCTCTGACAATCACAATTACTTTCTTAGGTCACTTGAGTCCTCAGTGAAAATTATGACACAATCGAAGACTTCTACTTGCCCGCTTCCTACCCAAGGTTAAAGTCTTTATTTTCCAGATGGCTCCTTGCTTGCAGAAAAGGCTTAGTGATTTGGTTTTATTGGGAGCTGTCGTATCCTAGCTGGAAAATATCTAAGATCCCATTTCATTGGTGACATTAGAGGCCCATCAACCTAATCCCAGGAGCGAAAGCTTCTGAGAAGGAGGTACATTCATTGCTGTGCTATCTATAAAAGAATTAGAGCCACATACTCAACAATGGGAGAAAATAACAGCAAATTACTGCAGAGTAACACTGGATTATTAAAAACACTTAAAAATATTTAGAAGATTCTGTGTATGCACAGAAAACCATTATAATCCAGTATAATTTTTGCAGAAACAGCAGAATTGAAGACTAATACAATTCCCAATCTCTTTTTTTCTTTTATTTTTAAAATCTTTTACTTATGTGTTTATTTTTAACTTTTATTTTAGGTTTGGGGGTACATGTGAAGGTTTGTTAATAGGTAAACACATGTTATGGGGGTTTGTTGTACATATTTATAACCCAGATATTAAGCCCAGCACTCAATAGTTATCTTTTCTGCTCCTCTCCCTCCTCTTACCCCACTGTCTGTTGTTTTCTTCTTTGTGTTCACAGTTCTTATCATTTAGCTTCCACTTATAATTGAGAACATGTACTATTTGGTTTCATGTGTTAATTTGCTAAGGATAATAGCCTCCAGCTCCATCCATGTCCCTGCAAAGGTCATGAGTCCATTCTTTTTTATGACTGCATATGTATATGCACCACAATGTATATGTACCACATTTTCTTTTTCTGGTCTATTGATGGGCAGTTAGTTTGATTCCATGTCTTTGCTTTTGTGAATAGTGCTGCAGTGAACATTTGTGTGCATGTGTCTTTATGGTAGAATGATTTATATTCCTCTGGGTAAATATCCAGTGATGGGATTGCTGGGTCAAATGGTAGTTCTGCTTTTAGCTCTTTGAAAGATCACCATACTGCTTTCCACAATGGTTGAACTGCTCCCACCAACAGTGTATAAGTGTTCTCTTTTGTCTTCAATTTTGCCAGCATCTGTTATTTTTTGACTTTTTAGTAATAGCCATTCTGATTGGTGTGAGATACAATTCCCAATCTTTATGGAGTATAATAGGCCCTCTTGAAAATCTCATGAAAGTTGGGGTTCCTTTCCTTATACATAAATAGATAATTTTTTCACTTATTTTTAGAGCTGCACGGAGCTTAACCTCTTCTCTTGTACAGGCTCTATAAAATGTCTTTATGCATCTGAAAAGTAACGTGAAGAAGAAGGGAACAAAGAGAGAATAGTATAGCACCTTTATTAGTGCCTTAGCATTTGGCATAATTTAATTTATTAAAAATTTTCAACATTTTGTTTTGTTTTAACAATGTTAGTTTAACTTAAAAGTAGAAGAAAGGGATAAAGAAAAACCTGCACTTATGAAAGAAGAGGAGTAAAATGTATGCATTCAGTCATGTAATAAAGATTGATTAGGAAATTTCATTAATAGTGACCTAGAATTTCATGCAATCTCCTCATTAAAAGGAATCAAAGCTATTTAAGATATCTAAAAACCTTACAAACCTCGAAGAACTACCAGCATTGAAGTGACTATCAGATCAAGTTGAAGGACTATTGAGAGTCTAGTTAGGAAGCTGCTGTTGTTCCAAGGGAATGTGCTGAATCCAAAAAATTTCAACTTTCGTTTTTGATGACCACATTAAGGAGAAATCTGTAGAAAATATTTAAAGAATGCTGTATAGTTTCTTCTGAAGGACGGATGCTACCCTTCCCTTTATGGGACTAGCATAACCTCCATGCCAAACCCAATAGAGACAATATAGAAATGAAACATTGTAGGTCAATATAACTTTTGAATATTGATGCAAACCAAATCAATCAATAAGCAAATAGATATTAATGTATCATAAGTAATTTGGTTTTATTCTAGGAAAACATAGTTGACTTTTCATTTGAAAAGCAAAATTGCTGTAACACATCATATGAACTGATTAAAGAAGAAACATCATGTGATTATTTAATTGAAACAATGAAGGCCTAAAATTTACCCTTATTTACTTAAAAAATATTCTTAGCAGACTAGGAATAAAAAGAAATGTCTTTAATCTGATAGAAGTTACAAAATTCCCACAGCAATCATTATATCTAATGGAAAAGTGTTAAAACCTTTTTTTGAGAGCAAAACATTACAATAATGCCTGAGTACAAATTATTATCAGTTTTGTTCAACAGTACACTAGTGGTTTTAGCCAGTGCAGTTAGGTAGGAAATGGAAATGAAAGGTATAAAGACAGGAAAAGAGGAAACAAAATTGTAATGATTTGAGGAAGTGATAGTATACGTAGACAATCCAAAATCATCTACAGGTAAATTACCATAATTAATAAGAGTTTTACAGATTTGCTAGAAAAAATCAATTAAAAAAATTAATCATATTTCTACATGTACTGCAACACTGTTAGAAAGAAATTTTTAGAAAGTAATACTTGAATTGCATGGAAATGATCAAATAACTAAATGTAAATCTAAAAGAATATGTAAAAGACTTCTTTGGTGAAAATTATAAAACTGAATGAAGAGACATTCAAGAAGACCTAAACATGGAGAGATTCCATGTTCATAGATTGGAAGAAGAGTAAATATTGTAAAAATGTCAGCTCTCCCAAAATTATCTATATAGATTCATTGCACTGAGAGGTATTTTATAGAACTTAACTGATTGTAAGTATATTTGGGAAACAAATGGCTAATGATAGCCAGGACACCATTAAAGAATGAGAATAAGATGGAAGACTTGTTTTTGCAAACAAAGCCATGGGAATGAAGATAGTGTGGTATTGATGAGGCATAGAAACATAGACTAATGGACCAGAAATAAGGACTCCACACGCATGTGGACGCTGACATACACATGGATGGATTGGTTTATGATGGATGTCGTATCTTTCATCATAATAGGGAAAAGACTATTTTCTTTTTTTCTCCCCAATAAATGGTACTGGGATAATAAATTGCCTTTATGGTGTCCTATAGAGACGAATATTTTCTATGTGGAAAAATAAAACTTGACCTTCTTCTCCCAAAATATCAAAAAACCTATTCTAGGTAGATTATGGATCCAAGTAAGAATAATGATTTGAATATATAATAGAAGAATATCTTCATGATACGTAAAGATTTTAGTACTGTATATAAAGTACCAATAATGAAGAAAAGGACTGATGAATTTGACACATCTAAATTGAGAGAAACAAAAGATCATTCATAGAGTAGGCAAACATGCTTGAAATACACATAAGCAACAAAGGGCTTATATTCAAATTATATAAAGAACTCATAGAAATCTGGCCAGGTGCAGTGGCTCACCCATGCCCCAGCACTTTGGGAGACCGAGGCGGGCGGATCACTTGAGGTCAGGAGTTGGAGACCAGCCTGACCAACATGGTGAAAACCCGTCTCTACTAGGAATATACACAAAAAAATTAGCCAGGATGGTGGCACATACTTGTAACCTCAGCTACTCGGAAGGCTGAGGCAGGAGAATAACTTGGGGAACTGGGGAGGCCGAGGTTGCTGTAAGCCGAGATTGCCTCACTGGGCAACAAAGTGAGACTGTCTCAAAACAAAACAAAACAAAACAAAACTTGCAATGAAGAAGACAATTAACTTAATAAAACAATAGCCAAAAGACTTGAACAGTTTTATCTCAAAACAGGAAATCGAAGTGGTCAATAAACATGAAAAGTGTTACTCTGACTAGATATTAGAGAAGCACCTATTTGAAGCACAATGAAGGCCACATATGGTGGCTCATGCCTGTAATCCCAGCACTTTGGGAGGCCAAGGTGAGGGGATCACTTGAGCCCAAGAGTTCGAGACTGTGTGTGATGGCATGTGCCTGTAGTCCCAGCTACTTGGAAGGCTGAAGTGGGAGTTGAGGCTGCAGTGAGCCATGATTGTGCCATTGCATTCCAGCCTGGGTGACAAGGCAAGACCCTGTCTCAAGGAAAGAAGAAAGAAAAAAGTGCAATACAAGTTACAGCTACCATGTTGACTCTTTTCCCAATCCTAGGTATATGCCCTAGAGAAACAACGGGTGCAAATTTCTACCAGATACGTGTCCAAGAAGGTCATAGCAGCATGTTCATGATAGCCTCAAACTGGAAAAACTTGGAAGGTCCACCAACAGCAGCATGAATAATCAAATTGTAGTATATTCATATAATGGAATATTGCATAGCCATAAAAATAAAACTCTTCCTTCATGCAGCTATGCAAATGAATCTTACAAGCATAATGTTAAAAGAACCCAAGAAGACAACTTTAATTTTATTTATATAAAGTTCAAAACTAGGCAAAATGAAACTATATTGGATAGAAATACATATATATATATATATATGGGGTCAATATATAATGAAAAGCAAGGAAATACTTATCACCAAAGTCAGAATAGTAGTTAATTCTGGAATTGGAGGGCAGAGAGGGCATTTTGAGTAGGAAGAGACATATGGCAGATTTCAGCAGTGTTGAACAAACCCAATTTCCCGACATATAATGTAGTGTTTACTTTATAATTATACTTTAAACTCTCCATTTCTGTTTTATGAACTTCTCTTGTGTGTGTATTTTGTAATATATTTTTAAAAAAATCTGATTGCCAGAGGACGGGGATTAGAGAGAACATTCAGATGGAGAGGGGAGTACATATGAGTAGAGTGGGGCACATACTTTTAATTTATTTTTTATTTTAATAAAAATTGTAATATTTGAACGAAAAGACCAATATGTTTCACAATATCTATAGCTGGTTACATCTGCTTTTGACTGTTTTATTACATTTCCGTCAGTTATAATTTTTTTCTCCTCTGGGATATTGGGACATTAATGTAGGGTGTTTTCCACCTCCTCCCCGGGCCCCATAAGCCACCGACAATGCAAATCCTCTGAGAAGGCAGTTGCCAGTTGTTGCTGGGTCAAATCCCCCACCTTTCCTCTGATGCTACTCTAGTCAGTAACCAATCTAGTTCCTCTTTGCTTTGTAGGAGACAAGCATAGTACTGAGTCACTCCAGACCCTCAGAGCTACCTTAAAATCACTCTTAAAAGGACATTTTGGAAGCTCCTTGGGAAGTTCCCACTGATGAACTTGTGATTGCTTTATTAAGTGTCAGTGCTGAGAGAGGGCTGTGCCAGAGTCATTGTCTTCCAACCACAGTTGTCTTCAGGGAGCCAGATGCTTTCTTGCCAAGAACTGGCCTGTGTTGTCATTTTTGTAGGAAAGAAAAGGTGACAAAGGAAAGAGTGAACCCCTCAGAGGGTCCTGAAATACATAATTTGCTGTAGCAAAATCACTGGGAGTTGCTTAAAATCTTCTCATCAGAGTAGTTAGAGGGAAACAGGCAATGCACAAGCCCTGGCTATGGCAGAGAAAGATTTGAAAAAAGATTCAAGGTCCTTCCTGTATCCTGGCAGAAAGGCTTACTTCTAAGATTGAGCAGTGCCTCTGAGATCCTGGGTAGATGTGAGAAAGAGGTAAAAGTGATGCGTGTGTGTGTGTGTGTGTGTGTGTGTGTGTGTACATATATATATATATATATATATATATATATATATATGTAAATTTTTTCCTTATCAATTCATCCATTGGTGCACATTTAGGTTGATTACGTATCTTTGCTATTGTGGGTAGTGCTGCATAAACACGGAAGTGCAGGTATCCCTTTGATATACTGATTATCTTTCATTTGGATAAATACCCAGTAGTGGAAACGCTAGATCATGTGGTAGCTCTATTTTCTTTTTGGTGAAACCTCCATACTGTTTTCCATAATTGCTGTACTAATTTATATTCCCACCAACAGTGAATAACAGTTTCCTTTTCTCTGCATCCTCGCCAGCATTCCTTATATTTTGTCTTTTTGATAATAGCATTATAACTGACATCAGATTATATCTCACTGTGGTTTTTATTTGCATTTTCCTGGTAATTAATGATGTTGAACACTTTTTCATATCTCTGTTGGCCATTTCCTTTTAAGAAATGTCTATTCCTGTCCTTTGCCCTTTTTCATAGGATTATTATTATTATTTTGCTGTTGATTTTTTTGAGTTCCTTGTATATTCTGGATATTAGTCCCTTGTTGGATGAATAGTTTGCAAGTATTTTCTCCAATTTTACAGGTTGTCTCTTTATTCTGTTGTTTCCTTTGCTGTGCAGAGCTTTTATTTTAATACAGTCTGTTTTGTCTATGTTTGTTTTTGTTGCCTGTGCTTTTGTGGTCTTAACCATAAAATCTTTGCCTAGATTGAAGTCCTGAAGCATTAGTCCTATTTTTTTTCTAGTAGTTTTATATTTGGGTCTTACATTTAAGGTTTCAATACATTTCGAGCTGGTTTTTGTATATGGAAAGAGATTGGGATCTAGTTTCATTCTTCTGCATATGGATAGCCGGTTTTGCCAGAATCATTCATTGAAGAGGGTGACATTTTCCCAACGTATGCTCTTGGCAACTCTGTCAAAAATCAGTTGGCTGTAAATACATGGATTTATTTCTGGGTTCTCTATTATGTTCCATTAGTTTAAATGTTTAAGTGCCAGTGCCATGCTGATTTGGTTACTATAGCTTTGTAGTATATTTTGAAGTCAAGTAGTGTGATGCCTCCAGCTTTGTTCTTTTTTATTTATTTATCTTTTATTATTATACTCTAAGTTTTAGGGTACATCTGCACAACGTGCAGGTTTGTTACATATATATACATGTGCCATGTTGGTGTGCTGCACCCATCAACTTGTCATTTAGCATTAGGTATATCTCCCTATGCTATCCCTCCCCCCTCCTCCCACCCCACAACAGGCCCCGGTGTGTAATGTTCCCCTTCCTGTGTCCATGTGTTCTCATTGTTCATTTCCCACCTATGAGTGAGAACATGCGGTATTTGGTTTTTTGTCCTTGTGATAGTTTGCTGATAATGGTGGTTTCCAGCTTCATCCAGGTCCCTACAAAGGACGTGAACTCATCATTTTTTATGGCTGCATAGTATTCCATGGTGTATATGTGCCACATTTTCTTAATCCAGTCTATCATTGTTGGACATTTGGCTTGGTTCCAAGTCTTTGCTATTGTGAATAGTGCTGCAATAAACATAGGTGTGCATGTGTCTTTATAGCAGCATGTTTTATAATCCTTTGGGTATATACCCAGTAATGGAATGGCTGGGTCAAATGGTATTTCTAGTTCGAGATCCCTGAGGAATCACCACACTGACTTCCACAATGGTTGAACTAGTTAACAGTCCCACCAACAGTGTAAAAGTGTTCCTATTTCTCCACATCCTCTCCAGCACCTGTTGTTTCCTGACTTTTTAATGATCACCATTGTAACTGGTGTGAGATGGTATCTTATTGTGGTTTTGATTTGCATTTCTCTGATGGCCAGTGATGATGAGCATTTTTTCATGTGTCTTTTGGCTGCATAAATGTCTTCTTTTGAGAAGTGTCTATTCATATCCTTTGCCCACTTTTTGATAGGGTTGTTCGTTTTTTTCTTGTAAATTTGTTGGAGTTCATTGTAGATTCTGGACATTAGCCCTTTGTCAGATGAGTAGGTTGCAAAAATTTTCTCCCATTCTGTAGGTTGCCTGTTCACTCTGATGGTAGTTTCTTTTGCTGTGCAGAAGCTCTTTAGTTTAATTAGATTCCATTTGTCAACTTTGGCTTTTGTTGCCATTGCTTTTGGTGTTTTAGACATGAAGTCCTCGCCCATGCCTATGTCCTGAATGGTATTGCCTATGTTTTCTTCTAGGGGTTTTATGGTTTTAGGTCTAATATTTAAGTCTTTAATCCATCTTGAATTAACTTTTGTATAAGGTGTAAGGAAGGGATCCAATTTCAGCTTTCTACATATGGCTAGCCAGTTTTCCCAGCACCATTTATGAAATAGGGAATCCTTTCCCCATTTCTTGTTTTTGTCAGGTTTGTCCAAGATCAGATAGTTGTAGATATGTGGCATTATTTCTGAGGGCTCTGTCCTGTTCCATTGGTCTATCTCTCTGTTTTGGTCCCAGTACCATACTGTTTTGGTTACTGTAGCCTTGTAGTATGGTTTGAAGTCAGGTAGCATGATGCCTCCAGCTTTGTTCTTTTGGCTTAGGATTGACTTGGTGATGTGGGCTCTTTTTTGGTTCCATATGAACTTTAAAGTAGTTTTTTCCAATTCTGTGAAGAAAGTCATTGGTAGCTTGATGGGGATGGCATTGAATCTATAAATTACCTTGGGCAATATGGCCATTTTCATGATATTGATTCTTCCAACCCATGAGCATGGAATGTTCTTCCATTTGTTTGTATCCTCTTTTATTTCACTGAGCAGTGGTTTGTAGTTCTCCTTGAAGAGGTCCTTCACATCCCTTGTAAATTGGATTCCTAGGTATTTTATTCTCTTTGAAGCAATTGTGAATGGGAGTTCACTCATGATTTGGCTCTCTGTTTGTCTGTTATTGGTGTATAAGAATGCCTGTGATTTTTGTACATTGATTTTATATGCTGAGACTTTGCTGAATTTGCTAATCAGCTTAAGGAGATTTTGGGCTGAGACGATGGGGTTTTCTAGATATACAATCATGTCATCTGCAAACAGGGACAATTTGACTTCCTCTTTTCCTAATTGAATATCCTTTATTTCCTTCTCCTGCCTGATTGACCTGGCCAGAACTTCCAACACTATGTTGAATAGGAGTGGTGAGAGAGGGCATCCCTGTCTTGTGCCAGTTTTCAAAGGGAATGCTTCCAGTTTTTGCCCATTCAGTATGATATTGGCTGTGGGTTTGTCATAGATAGCTCTTATTATTTTGAGACACGTCCCATCAGTACCTAATTTACTGAGAGTTTTTAGCATGAATGGCTGTTGAATTTTGTCAAAGGCCTTTTCTGCATCTATTGAGATAATCATGTGGGTTTATCGTTGGTTCTGTTTATATGCTGGATTACATTTATTGATTTGCATATGTTGAACCAGCCTTGCATCCCAGGGATGAAGCCCACTTGATCATGGTGGATAAGCTTTTTGATGTGCTGCTGGATTCGGTTTGCCAGTATTTTATTGAGGATTTTTGCATCAATGTTCATCAGGGATATTGGTCTAAAATTCTGTTTTTTTGTGTGTGTCTCTGCCAGGCTTTGGTATCAGGATGATGCTGGCCTCATAAAATGAGTTAGGGAGGATTCCCTCTTTTTCTATTGATTGGAATAGTTTCAGAAGGAATGATACCAGCTCCTCCTTGTACCTCTGGTAGAATTCGACTTTGACTCCATCTAGTCCTGGACTTTTTTTGGTTGGTAAGCTATTAATTGTTGCCTCAATTTCAGAGCCTGTTATTGGTCTATTCAGAGATTCAACTCTTCCTGATTTAGTCTTGGGAGAGTGTATGCGTCGAGGAATTTATCCATTTCTTCTAGATTTTCTAGTTTATTTGCATAGAGGTGTTTATAGTATTCTTTGATGGTAGGTTGTATTTCTGTGGGATCAGTGGCGATATCCCCTTTATCATTTTTTATTGCATCTATTTGATTCTTCTCTCTTTTCTTCTTTATTAGTCTTGCTAGCGGTCTATCAATTTTGTTGATCTTTTCAAAAAACCAGCTCCTGGATTCATTGATTTTTTGAAGGGTTTTTTGTGTCGCTATTTCCTTCAGTTCTGCTCCAGTCTTAGTTATTTCTTGCCTTCTGCTAGCTTTTGAATGTGTTTGCTCTTGCTTCTCTAGTTCTTTTAATTGTGATGTTAGGGTGTCAATTTTAGATCGTTCCTGCTTTCTCTTGTGGGCATTTAGTGCTGTAAATTTCCCTGTACACACTGCTTTGAATGTGTCCGAGTGATTCTGGTATGTTGTGTCTCTGTTCTTGTTGATTTTAAAGGAAATCTTTATTTCTGCCTTCATTTCGTTATGTACCCAGTAGTCATTCAGGAGCAGGTTGTTCAGTTTCCATGTAGTTGAGTGGTTTTGAGTGAGTTTCTTAATCCTGAGTTCTAGTTTGATTGCACTGTGGTCTGAGAGACAGCTTGTTATAATTTCTGTTCTTTTACATTTGCTGAGGAGTGCTTTACTTCCAACTATGTGGTCAATTTTGGAATAGGTGTGATATGGTGCTGAAAAGAATGTATATTCTGTTGATTTGGGGTGGCGAGTTCTGTAGATGTCTATTAGGTCCACTTGGTGCAGAGCTGAGTTCAATTCCTGGATATCCTTGCTAACTTTCTGTCTTGTTGATCTGTCTAATGTTGACAGTGGGGTGTTAAAATCTCCCATTATTATTGTGTGGGAGTCTAAGTCTCTTTGTAGGTCTCTAAGGACTTGCTTTATGAATTTGGGTGCTCCTGTATTGGGTGCATATGTATTTAGGATAGTTAGCTCTTCTTGTTGAATTGATCCCTTTACCATTATATAATGGCCTTCTTTGTCTCTTCTGATCTTTGTTGGTTTAAAGTCTGTTCTATCAGAGACTAGGATTGCAACCCCTGCCTTTTTTTTGTTTTCCATTTGCTTGGTAGATCTTACTCCCTCCCTTTATTTTGAGCTTATTTGTGTCTCTGCACGTGAGATGGGTTTCCTGAATACAGCATACTGATGGGTCTTGACTCTTTATCCACTTTGCCAGTCTGTGTCTTTTAATTGGAGCATTTGGCCCATTTACATTTAAGGTTAATATTGTTATGTGTGAATTTGATCCTATCATTATGATATTAGCTGGTTATTTTGCTCTTTAGTTGATGCAGTTTCTTCCTAGCCTTGATGGTCTTTCCAATTTGGCATGTTTTCGCAGTGGTTGGTACCGGTTGTTCATTTCCATGTTTAGTGCTTCCTTCTGGAGCTGTTTTAGGGCAGGCCTGGTGGTGACAAAATCTCTCAGCATTTGCTTGTCTGTAAAGTATTTTATTTCTCCTTCACTTATGAAGCTTAGTTTGGCTGGATATGAAATTCTGGGTTGAAAATTCTTTTCTTTAAGAATGTTGAATATCGGCCCCCACTCTCTTCTGGCTTGTAGAGTTTCTGCTGAGAGATCAGCTGTTAGTCTGATGGGCTTCCCTTTGTGGGTAACCCGACCTTTCTCTCTGGCTGCCCTTAACATTTTTTCCTTCATTTCAACTGTGGTGAATCTGACAATTATGTGTCTTGGCGTTGCTCTTCTCGAGGAGTATCTTTGTGGCATTCTCTGTATTTCCTGAATGTGAATGTTGGCTTGCCTTGCTAGATTGGGGAAGTTCTCCTGGATAATATCCTGCAGAGTGTTTTCCAACTTGGTTCCATTCTCCCTGTCACTTTCAGGTACACCAATCAGATGTAGATTTGGTCTTTTCACATAGTCCCATATTTCTTGGAGGCATTGTTTGTTTCTTTTTATTCTTTTTTCTCTTAACTTCTCTTCTTGCTTCATTTCATTCATTTGATCTTCAATCACGGATACCCTTTCTTCCAGTTGATCGAATCAGCTACTGAGGCTTGTGCATTTGTCATGTAGTTCTTGTGCCATGGTTTTCAGCTCCATCAGGTCCTTTAAGGACTTCTCTGCATTGGTTATTCTAGTTAGCCATTTGTCTAATCTTTTTTCAAGGTTTTTAACTTCTTTGCCATGGTTTCGAACTTCCTCCTTTAGCTCGGAGTAGTTTGATCATCTGAAGGCTTTTTCTTTCAACTCGTCAAAGTCATTCTTCATCCAGCTTTGTTCTGTTGTTGGTGAGGAGCTGCATTCCTTTGGAGGAGGAGAGGCACTCGATTTTTAGAATTTTCAGTTTTTCTGCTCTGTTTTTTCCCCATCTTTGTGGTTTTATCTACCTTTGGTCTTTGATGATGGTGATGTACAGATGGGGTTTTGGTGTGGATGTCCTTTCTGTTTGTTAGTTTTCCTTCT
This sequence comes from Nomascus leucogenys, assembly GCF_006542625.1. Taxonomy (NCBI): domain Eukaryota; kingdom Metazoa; phylum Chordata; class Mammalia; order Primates; family Hylobatidae; genus Nomascus; species Nomascus leucogenys. The sequence continues at coordinate 38,821,393 of NC_044402.1, read as the reverse complement.
AACAGTCAGGACCCTCAGCTGCAGGTCTGTGGGAGTTTGCCGGGGGTCCACTCCAGACCCTCTTTGCCTGGGTATCAGCAGCAGAGGCTGCAGAACAGTGGATATTGGTGAACAGCAAATGTTGCTGCCTGATTGTTCCTCTGGAAGTTTTGTCTCAGAGGAGTACCCTGCCATGTGAGGTGTCAGTCTGCCTCTACTGGGGGATGCCTCCCAGTTAGGCTACTCGGGGGTCAGGGACCCACTTGAGGAGGCAATCTGTCCATTCTCAGATCTCCAGCTGTGTGCTGAGAGAAGCACTACTCTCTTTAAAGCTGTCAGACAGGGACATTTAAGTCTGCAGAGGTTTCTGCTGCCTGTTGTTTGGCTATGCCCTGCTCCCAGAGGTGGAGTCTACAGAAGCAGGCAGACCTCCTTGAGCTGCGGTGGGCTCCACCCAGATCGAGCTTCCTGGCCACTTTGTTAGCCTACTCAAGCCTTGCCAATGGCGGGCGTCCCTCCCCCAGCCTCGCTGCTGCCTTGCAGTTTGATCTCAGACTGCTGTGCTAGCGAATGAGCCAGGATCTGTGGGCGTAAGACCTTCTGAGCCATGCATGGGATATAATCTCCTGGTTTGCCATTTGCTAAGGCCATTGGAAAAGCGCAGTATTAGGGTGGGAGTGACCCGATTTTCCAGGTGCTGTCTGTCACCCCTTTCTTTCACTAGGAAAGGGAATTCCCTGACCCCTTGCTCCCCCCAGGTGAGGTGATGCCTCGCCCTGCTTTGGCTCACGCTTGGTGCACTGCACCCACTGTCCTGCACCCACTGTCTGACACTCCCCAGTTGAGATGAACCCGGTACCTCAGTTGGAAATGCAGAAATCATCCGTCTTCTGCATCGCTCGCTCTGGGAGCTGTAGACTGGAGCTGTTCCTATTCGGCCATCTTGGCTCCACCCCCTCACTGAGCTTCTTAAAGATCATTATTTTTAATTCTTTTTCAGGTATTTCATAGATGCCTTTTTTGTTGGAATCTGTTGCTGGATAATTATTGTGTTCCTTTGGGGTGTTATGTTTCTTTGCTTTTTCATGTTTCATGTGTTCTTACATTGGTATCTACATATCTGGTATAACAGTCACTTTTTCCAATTTTATGGATTGGCTTTCATAGGACAATACTTTTTCCTTATAGGTGTATCTATAGTGTTGGCTGGGTAAAGCACTTTGGCTTTGATTCTGGGAAGAGGCAGTAGTGTAGTCTCTGTGTGATTTCTTTGGGTATAATCAGTATCAGTGGTGCCTGTGATTTCCTCAGTATCTTAGGCTGCAGTTGTTAGTGGAGGCTATGGTAAAACTTTTCTCAAATGGGGACACTAGGTGGGCTGGTCTTTGGGCACCAGTGGTGGCAGTGGTGGGTTGGATATGCTGATCCTTGGGCCCCTGGGCAGTGTACATGAGCATTGATGGTAGTGGATTTGTTCAGGTCAATTATTAAGCCTCCAGATGGCTTGCTTGGGTGCCAGCAGTGGCAGCAGTGGGCCAAGTCTTGGTGATGGACCCAAGGCAGGAGGGTCCTTGGGTCTCTGGGTGGTTTGTTTGCCATTTGTGATGGCAGTAGCAGTGTCAGGCCAACCCTCAGTCTCCCAGGAAGCATGTGCATGTGTTAGTGGTGGTGGTAGTAGGCTGGGTGGGCTAGTCCTCAGGCCCTTGGGTGGCATGTGCAAGTTTGATGGCAGTGGTGGTGGCAGCAGGATGGGCAGGCCTGTTCTCTGGCTCCTGGTAGGTGTGCATGGGTGCCAGTGGTGGTAGGAAGAATGGGTCAATCTCTGGGACCCAGATGATGTGTGTGAGTGCCGTTAGGCTGTGCGGGGAAGATCTGTCTCCCAGAAGGTGTGCGTGGGAGCCTGTAGTAGCAGGAGGGACAAGTCCATCTGCAGACACCTGGATGATGCATGTGGTCACTGATAGGCGCTGTGCCAGCCAAAGTAGTCCTGTCCTTAAGTCCTCTGATGATATGTGCTGGTGCCGACTGCAATGGGTGGGGTGGGTTGATATCCAGGCCCCCCAGATGGTGCACTTGAGTGGCGGCAGAGGTGACGGTAGCAGCAGTGGGTAGGGTGGGCCTGTCCACAGCCTTGGGACAAAGTCCATGTGGGCCAGTCCCCAGGACCCTAGAAGGTGCATGCTGGTTCACAGTGGCACTGCTGTATGGGTTGGGGAGGGTGGGGATACAGCGTTGCTGTTAGTGGCAGTGATCCCAGGCAGATGGCTCTCAGGCTCTGAGGAACATGTGCTTTGGCTCACTTTGTCTCAGGGACAGGCTCCTGCTGAATTCTTATGTTCTATCTTAGAAATACTATTTGATATGTGATTATCTACCTACTGTTTTGGTCTTTCTTTGTGGAGGAAGCAAGTGCTGGCTGCCTGTAGCCAGCTGTCTTTATCACCTAATATTAAATGAAAAAAGTAGAATGTAAAACTGTGTACAATTTGACATGAATTTGACAGAATTGTGGGAAAAGGGCAATAATCAGAACAACAATTTTATGTGATTCTTATTATCATGTTTAGATTATTGATTTTTTTCTATAATGGAAATGTATTCGTTTTATGAGCAGGAGAAGAAATGTGGAGCACATGATCCTTATGAACAGTAAACACCATTAAGCATTTTGATAGAGACAAGCTAGCAGTTTGGCAAAATAATTTCCTTTTCTTCTGAGGGAAGAAAGGTAGTTCATTTCATTGATGAGCTACATTGTCCAGCCTCACTTGGGCTTAGGTGTGGCTGTGTGATTGTTGCAGTAAATGGACGTGAGTGGAAATGATGTGGGAAACTTCCAGACCTGGCCCAGAACACACACCTATGCCTGATCATCTAGGCTTTTCCTCTTCCGTGGTTTGATGCAGAAGAAGTTGGGGAAGCATCTTTAGAGAACTGAGCCTGGATCTGTTAATCCTGGGCTGACCATGTAATTTTCTGGCCAAACTGGAACATGTAAGAATAAAAGGATGCAACTGTTTACTGGGAATATTCATTTTGTACTGTGTGTGGGCAAGAAATCAACTTCGGCCAGGCGCGGTGGCTCACGCCTGTAATCCCAGCACTTTGGGAGGCCGAGGCAGGCGGATCACGAGGTCAGGAGATCAAGACCATCCTGGCTAACACAGTGAAACCCCATCTCTACTAAAAATACAAAAAATTAGCCAGGTGTGGTGGCAGGCATCTGTAGTCCCAGCCACTCGGGAGGCTGAGGCAGGAGACTGGCATGAACCCGGAAGGCAGAGTTTGCAGTGAGCCGAGATTGTGCCACTGCACTCCAGCCTGGGCGACAGAGCGAGACTGTCTTGAAAAAAAAAAAAAAAAAAAGAAATCAACTTCTATTGTGCTAGTCAATGAAATTCTGAAGCTTATTTGTTATAATAGGGTTATCTTAACTGACAAATATACAAACTTAAGCCAACCTTTTTCTCATATGGAATATTGTTAAAAAAATAAAGTTAATATAATAATCATAACATTTAAAAAGTTGAATACATTACAAAATAGAAAGAAGAATCATGTCAGCCTTAATCCTACTACCCAACTGACCGTTAACAGAGATGTACTTTCACCCAGATTGTTTCTTTGTATATTTTACATAGATGTGACTAAAATATATTTATTTTTGAATCATCTATTTTAAATTAACATAAACATTTTCCTCATTTTATTAAAAATCTATTAGTGAATATCACTTTAAAATGTCATTCGTATCTAATAAACAGGTCTTTAATTTACTAAATAATACATAAAAGTTATAGAAAAATTAAGAAAATAGATATGTAGGAAGCAAAAAAGCCTACAAGAAAAATGTGTATATAAGCATGGCCAACTGTGATGGCTCATACCTGTAATACCAGCACTTTGGGAGGCCAAGGCAGGTGGATCACCTAAGGTCAGGAGTTTGAGACCAGCCTGGCCATCATGGTGAAACCCCTTCTTTACTAAAAATACAAAAAATTGGCTGGGTGTGGTAGCACACGCCTGTAATCCCAGCTACTTGGGAGGCTGAGGCAGGAGAATCACTTGAACCACAGTGACCTGAGATTACGCTGCTATACTTCAGCCTGGGTGACAGAGTGAGACCCTGTCTCGGGGAAAAAGAAGAAAAGAAAAAAAGTGTATATAAGCACAAATTTAATTGTGGTATATACCAATCTATAATCTACTTTTAACATAAACATACCTGGTGAATATTCTTCCATGTGACAAAATGTAGTTATATATCGTAACTTCAGGGATTTCATAGTGTTTAATAATATGCAGCTTTAAAAAATGAATCCCCCAATTAGTGCTGGATATTTGCATTGTTTCTAAGACTTTACTTGTGTACCAAGGTTGTTAGAAGGAACAACTGTGTTCAGTTTTCTTGGTGTGGTTGATGGCTAGGTCAAATACTTTTTTTTTTTCCACATAAAATCCAGCTCCTGCAGGTCAAAGAATCTCTTTTCTTTTTTGGATCTTTGTGTACAAGCTGTGAAAATACCATTTTCTCAATGCTCACACTGAATCTGAATATTATCATTTTTGTAAATCCTTCCCAATCAGATAAGCAAAAATTATTAATATTTTAATTGGGATTGATTATTGAATGTTTACTTTTTTCCAAATGTTTATGAGTTTTTTTTAAAAAATGAACTTGCCTATTAATGTTGTTAGCCTAGTTTTTTATAGCTGCATCTATAATGTAGATGTTAATGGCTGCAAAATGGATATGTTGAATGCATGATATTTTACCATTTCCCTATTTTGGACATTAATACTGATTCTAATTTGGGATCTATTATTAAATAATGTTGCAATGAACATATTTATGAATAACCTTCACACACGCACACACACACACACACACACACACACACACACACTCTTCAGATCTTACATAGGATAAAGTCCCATGCTCAATGTCAAGTGTTTCTGTTAGCTCTAAGAGGGAAGACTGACCCACCAGACACTCTCCTTCCAGGGTCCTTTGGCCCTGGTGGCAGAAATCTTTGGTCACTCTGCCACTGTCTCTGGCTTACACCCTGGGACTCCATAGAGCTCTACCTGGCTGGCTTTTTGGGGTCTTTGTGCTTCTTCTATGTGATGGCCCCCTGACTCCTACATGTGCTGCTGGTCACTTGCTTATCTCTGCATGTATTTACTCCTCTCTCACCTGTGCTGCTGCCGGTACTGCTTCCCAGGGAAAGGCTTGGGAGATGGACATCAGGACAGCCTTATGTGAAAAATAAGTCTATTTGTTTTTCCTCTTATTTTTCGATGTGCTGGATTTTTTCCCTGTATGCGTGTGATTTATTTGTTATTCTTTTCAGTGAAGTTTCTACTTTTTTCAGTGTTGGTCCCATTTGATTCAGTGTTTGCCAGCTATTGTGAGTTTATAGTGTTCTGTCACATTCAACTCATTAGCAATACTATTTGAGAGATCAGGATCCTAAAGTCAGCGGGGTCACTATTATATTAACTGTCTCGCACTTGAACTGTAGCATTTTTTAGGTTTGTGGACTGAGGTTAATGTCTTCTACATGCAGAATAAACAAAGCCAAGGCTGCTCTGGTTGTCTTATTCCTTCCTTCCGGATATAATTTGGCTCCGTGTCTGCACCCAAATCTCACCTTGAATTGTAATAATCCTCACATGTTGTGGGAGGGACCTGGTGGGAAGTTATTGAATCAAGGGGGCCAGTTTTTCCTGTGCAGTTCTCGTCATAGTGAATAAGTCTCACGAGATCTGATGGTTTTATAAAGGGGAGTTCCCCTGCACAAGTTCTCTTGCCTGCTGCCATGTAAGACGTGACTTTGCTTCTAATTCACCTTCCGCCATGATTGTGAGGCCTCTCCAGCCATGTGGAATTGTGAGTCAACTAAACCTCTTTCCTTTATAAATTACCCAATCTCAGGTATGCTCTTATTAGCAATGTGAGAACAGACTAATACACTTCCACACCTCTGGACACAGACTCCACTGAGCATAGATTAAAAACTTTAGGACCTGAGAATCTCCAAGTCTCTTCTAATTTCACACACTGTCCTTCTGGAATCAAGCCAGATCATGCATGTGAGTCTGTAATGAACACTACAGGTAGAACATAGATAATTTAATTATTTTTAAAACAAGATTTCTTGTGGATTATAAATACGGATCCATTTGTGCCAAACTGACCTGCCTGGTAGAAGCAGAGGAAACAGGAGAATTGAGGTGAAATTTTTTATCATTGTAAAATTTCCAAAAGCAGGGACAGGGCCTATTATATGCCTGGCACAAAGAGAGAGATCAGCAAGTATTCGTCTGTTGATAAATGGCATAGTGTTACTTCAGCCCAGTGGCCCTGGAGCCCTCTGGTGCACAGCTGCCATAACCCCAGATTGCCAACAGGGGGAGTATGGGTCTGAGGCCAGGCTAGGCTGAAAGATGTTGAGGCTGCTGAGTGGCTCCACAGAAGGTGATGCCTGAGCCCCTGGGGAAAGCTGCGCTGGACTGAGGGCCTCAGCCAGCCCTGCCCAGGTGGAAGGTGAGACCTGGCTTCTCTGATCAGCATTAGGTGGGCTGGCAGCCCAGGTCTGGCCGGGACAAGCAGTAGAGGAGAATTCACACAGAGCTGGGAACTCTGTTAGGGAGATGAGAGAGAGGCTGGCTTCAGAACAGGGTGAGCTAGAAGGGAAAGAAACTGGTAGCCAGGACACTTGGGTGAAAAACTCTTGGGAGCTGGGAAGGCGAGCCAGGAAGGAAGAAGGTTGACTGAGCTCAGGGCTGGGCCCAGGGCAGGGAAACGGGACCTAGGTGCAGAGGAGCATCTCAGCCTCCTAAGCTGCAGGCAGACCTGGCTGTGGGAGAAGCCTGCCCCCACCGGAGGGACAAGCCCTGGAAATAGGAAACTGGGTACTCATGGCATGGCCCCTGGCCTTCTGGGTCCCTGGAGTTATTTCCTTTCCACTGCCCTGCTCCATTCTCTGCTACATTGTTAGGGGAGCAGGTGGTTGGTTTAGAGACGATAAGAAATTCCTAACGTCCAGAGAGGTTTATTTTTTTTTGTGAGGGGAGAGGGGTGAAGATTTTTTGTTTATAATGGAGTTTAAACCAGCTGTAACAGAGGGTTCAATATCAAAGACATGTGATTGAGAAATTAGTGAAAAAACTGTACAGCATGGGGTTTAGGGAGGAGGGAGGGCTGGGGGAGAAAGGAAGAAGCAAAAGCCAGAACTGACAGCAGACGGCTGCCTGGAGCAGTGTTGTTGCATATTGAAGATGGTTCAGTGAATAAATAAGACTTCAGTCATATTTACGCTAGAGATCCATTTATTACAGTCCTGCAACCCCGACTGCCCACCCCTTGGGGATTCTTGCCTCTGTCCCAGAGATGGTCAGGCCCAGAGGAAGGTTAGTCTCATGACTGCTGTTAGAGGCGCTTCATTGTTCTCTTTATCCAGGGCAGGAAGTGTGAGACCCTGATGTAGACTCCTGGAGGTGTCCCTTTTGTATTTCCTTGGGAGAAAATACCTTGGGCCACGTCCTTACACACGAGGGGCCCCCCGGAGTCCCCCTGTAAACAGAGAGAGGAAAGACTGAGCTAGTCTTCCCTGGGATGGGTGGTCTCTGTTATGGATTTTGTGTGACATCAATGCCAGGCAGACCTTGCCACCTCCCTCAGTCCTGGGTCTCCAGCATGGCCCTGGCTGTGCTTTCTGGCTCTCCCCAGACCAAGCTTTTCTCTGCACTTCTCACGGACACTTTGGTGATAAGTGACCGTGGGATGACAGATCCTTCCCCTCCAGCCACCCCAATCCACCCAAGGAGTGGACTAAAGACTAGATTCCAGGGTGACACAGGCTGCCCAAGCTCTGGGCTGAAAACATAAGGATCTGGCCACTGTCATACCCCAGAACTCCCTCAAGTTCCTCTCTCCCTGTGGTCTTTCTGGGTAGAGGCTGGAAACCCAACCTTGAAGCCGGTCTGTGCCTTCTTTGGATCCCCCACACAAATCTCAGTGGCTCTGTTGTAACTGAAGAGACGTTCACACTCCCGGTCCTTCTGCACTGTCAGCGACACTTCCTGCAGTGTGGTTGCTAAAGTGCTCTTTGAGACATAACCCCAGCCAGCCACACTGCACACCTGCCCTGGCTTCACCTGGGCCTTGCTGCTAGGTAGCCTGAGAGGCCGCACAGCTGTGGTCCACTTGGCCTTTCTCTTCAGCTGGTGGGGAAGAAGCAAGAAAGTCCAGGTCAGGCAATGGCCTTCTGGGCCCTGACACAGTGATGGGGCTGCACAATCTTCCCTCTCCTCTAAGGCACAGGAACTGGCCAAGAGGTCAGGATGGAAAGGAGGAAAGGGCTGGCATCACAGTGGGCGTGGAACCAACTGGACCAAGAAGAGCAAGAGTGGCAGGAGTGTGCCTCACCTGCAGTAGCATGATGTCATTGGAGAAGTTCTCAGGATTATAGGCTGGGTGGGGCATGGCTCTTTTCACAGGGATAAACTGCTGGGTCTGCTCCTGTTCCTTGATGTTGTGGGCCCCCAAGGTGACATTTATGGAGCTGCACAGAGAGCAGAGTGAGGATGGGGGTGGAGTCATGGGGGATACAGCCCAGGAGCAGTGAAGAGCAGATGACAGCTGGGGCAGGGTAGGGCTGCAGCTGAGGGGAAGTTGAGGGGACAGGAGAGCTCCAGGGCTGAGTGACTGTGTCCTCTACTTCACAAAGACATGAAGAGTAGGGCTTCTGGGGGCTCTCTCTTGCCTTCAGGAAATACCATGAAATTGCTCGAGTTTGCATTTTGATCCTTAATGCATGGATTCAACCTTTACCACTGCTTTACTGGGCCAGTGTGTGAAACCATGCCACTTGCTCTGACCTCTGACCCTCTGACCCTGTCCTATTTCTCAGCCTTTCATCATCTTAGTCCTATTCCCAGGTGGCTGCCCTGATGAGCTTTCACGGGCTTGTGTTACCAGGCACTCTGGAAGCTCCCTTGGGCTGCAGTCCTCAGGAGAAAACAAGGGTCCCTGTAGGGGGGACTCAGGAGGTGAGCTGGTGCTGCTCCTTACCTTCCCAGGCAGTGAGCAGCTGTCAGCACAAAGTCCTTTCTCACTAGGATGCCGCCACACCTCTTCCGACTCTTCTCATCCAGAAACTGAACAAAGGCCATGTAGGGGCGGGAGTGGGGCTTGGCCTCATGGCCCCCGATGATCTCCTCTGAAAAGAAAGGCTGGAAGATAAAGTAGCTGGGGATGGCTGCAGTCAGGAGAGAAGGCTTAGGACGACAGTGATTAAGGGTGAAGTCTTTTGTGTGCTGCAGACAGTGAGGGAGGGTCGTCCTGAGCTCTGCAGGCAGCACTCCTTGCAGGCAGAATAAGCTTTTCTGAACTTTAAGTCTCAGAACTTTCTCTCAGAAAGAATGGACAGTGCTTGACTTCTGCATCCTACTGCAGAAACACACATGGAGGAAGAAAGATCTATTTTCACAATGGTAGAGCCCCAGAGGATCCTGGACAGGACTTCCCAGGCTCCTCCTTTTTAGTAAGTCTCTCTGATCCCTCTGAGCCTCTGCTGTCCTCCGGATTGGTACCATTTTCTAATGATCTCCCCATGAGCTTCTGGAGTTGGATTTTCTAAAATTCTCATGTGCCAGGGCCGAACACATTCTAGGTTCTTAGTAAGTGTTGTTTGGTGCATAAATGAATAGCCTCCAATTAGCCTTTGGCTGAGGTTTAGTGGGGGTAGTGCTGGTGGGATTCAGGACCTCAGGGATGTTAGAGGGGGTTATCACCAGGTCAGTGGAGTAGCCGAGGGCCTGCAAAGGCAGAAGGAAGTAGAGAAATCAACTAAAAATGAATCGCAAAGCCTAGGTGGAGCCAAGGTAACGGGAGAGCTATGGACACAGTCATCTTGCCACCTCTGAGATCAGTTGCACCATGGGCTTCTCTCCTGGCAGGGGTGATTGGGTGGGGGCACTGAATAATTTAAGTGATTCTTAAGCTGGGTCCAGTGACAACTCCTATGACTGCAACTTGGTATCTGAGCTCCTCTTTCCTGGGTTGGAGTGTAGAGTAATAATTACTTATCTTTTTTAGCTTCACATCCCCTACCAAATGCCTTTCTAAGAACAATCCACACTCCAGGTCATAAAGGAGAGGTCTAGGGAGAGGCTAACACCTATTAAACCTTTTAGGGAACACCTTTCATTTTTCGATCTTTGCTGAGTCTCTATCTAGTCTCAGATTTATAAGTCTGGGTGTGGAATGGGAGGTGGGCTCAGATTGAGGAAAATTCCTGACCAGTGCTCATGGGTACACGGTATCTTGTAAGATGGGTTCAGGCCTCTGGAATAGGGATAGTCACTTACCTGTCCCAGCCCCAGGGGTCTGAAGAAAGGCCAACAGGAGCAGGAATGGCTGCATTTTCTCAGGAAGGCTGCCCAGGTCAGAGCTGTTGGTGCTGACTCCTTCCAGAAACAAATGCTGGAGGGGGATGAAGGAGGCATGGGTACAGTAACCTCAGAGGCCTCCTAGACTTGTCCCCTTCTGGTTTTGATGGGTGTCATTATAGAAGGTGGTTTATTAAAATTCTCTGGTTTGGTTTAAGTTGACATGGCACTGTCACATTTACACCCCTGCTGCTGAGTAACAAGGTGAAAGCAAGAATAAAGAACAAGGAGGTGGAGCTGTTGAAGCTGTGGCTGCAGCTAGCAGAAAGGCTGGTACCGCAGAAGCTCCTCAGTGACTGAGAACCAAGAATGTCTCCTTTTCTCAGTTCTTGGCTCTTTTTCTACTCAGATAAAATCATGAATAATTATTTAGCAAGCCAGATCCAGGGATATGAGAGACATGGCTCTTGCCCTTGAAGAGTTGATGGTTAGCAAGAGTAGACTGAAAATCTGTGCTTAGAGCACAAGATGGTAAGGGCCATGGTGGGGAAATCTGCTTGTTGGTGTGAGACGGAGGCTGGACTTGCCTTAGCAGTATGCAGAGTTGCACACACCCAACAAATACTCCAAATGGCAACCCATTCCTATCTTAACACTATCTCGGATTCATATTTTTGGAATATTTAGAATCCCTTCTTTAAATATAAATATTCTGTGACAAAGATAACTTTTTTTATTCCACAGTTCTGCACAAAAGTTCTGGACTTCATATTTATTGAACCAAAATGAGTCATCATTGGGTCCATTGAAGTGTAGTGGACTGAATGCTTTATGCTTTAGTTATTTAGCCCTCCTTAAGCTGAGGTGGGGACTGTTCCACTCCATCTATGGTGCTTATGAATGAGGAGGGGATTTCGTTTGAGAAATGCTAGTTGTTGTTGCCAGGTGATGGAAGAATGGATGCTGATTATCCTGATAATAACTGTCCACTGAGGCCGGGCGCGGTGGCTCATGCCTGTAATCCCAGCACTTTGGGAGGCCGAGACGGGTGGATCACAAGGTCAGGAGGTCGAGACCATCCTGGCTAACGTGGTGAAACCCTGTCTCTACTAAAAATACAAAAAATTAGCCAGGCGTGGTGGCGGGCGCCTGTAGTCCCAGCTACTTGGGAGGTGGAGGCAGGAGAATGGTGTGAACCCAGGTGGAGCTTGCAGAGAGCTGAGATTGCGCCACTGCACTCCAGCCTGGGGGACAGAGTGAGACTCCATCTCAAAAACAAACAAGCAAACAAACAAAAAACTGTCCACTAAGTATTGTCTCAGTTTCCAGAAAGCCATGTCTCTGATGTCCCTTGGCTCACAGTCATAGGCTGTCCATAAACAAAAATGTGCATATATACATATGTTTGTATATTTATGTATATGTAAATATATAAATATATATGTATAGTTAAGTAGGAACATGTAAAGGATAAAATTAAAATTACCAAGAATTCTACCACAAGAGATCATTATTAATGCTTAAGCATGTTTCCTTCTACTATTTTTCTAGGTATTTATAAGGTGCTATTCCTGCATTACTTTAACAGAACTGGGATAGGACTTTAGTGATAGCCTTTTTTGTGATGAATTTTCCAGGTGTTCTTTGAGCTTCTTGTATTTGGATGTCTAGGTATCTAGCAAGGCCAGGGGAGTTTTCGTCAATTATTTCCTCAAATAAGGTTTTCAAGCTTTTAGATTTCTCTTCTTCCTCAGGAACACCAATTATTCTTAGGTTTGGCTGTTTAACATAAACCCACATTTCTTGGAGGCTTTGTTCATTTTTTAAAAATTATTTTTTTTTGTCTTTGTTTGATTGGGTTAATTTGAAAGCATTGTCTTTGAGCTCTGAAGTTTTTTCTTCTGCTTGTTCTAGTTTATTGTTGAAACTTTTCAGTGCATTTTGTATTTCTCTAAGCATGGCTTTCATTTCCAGAAGTTGTGATTATTTTTTCTTTATGATATCTATTTCTCTGGAGAATTTTTCACCCATATCCTATATATATGTATATATATATATTTTTAATTTTTAAAGTTGTTTTTCACCTTTCTCTGGTATCTCCTTGAGTAGCTTAATAATCTTCTGGATTGTTTATCTGGCAATTCAGAGATTTCTTCTTGGTTTGGATCCATTGCTGAGGAGCTAGTGTGATCTTTTGGAGGTGATATAGAACTCTGTTTTCTCATATTACCATAATTATCTTTCTGGTTCCTTATCATTTGGGTAGACTATTTCAGTGGAAAGGTCTGGAACTCAAGGCCTGCTGTTCAGATTCTGTTATCCCATGGGGTGATCCTTTGATGTGGTGCTCTCCCCCTTCCTCTAGGGGTGGGACTTTCTGACCACTGGACTGCATTGGCTGGTACTGCTTTTCTGGGTCTAGCTTCCCAGTGGTGCTACCAGGTTCCAGCTGGTGCTGGGGAATGTCTGCAATGAGTCCTGTGATGTGATCTTTCTTCAGGTCTCCCAGCCATGGATACCATTACCTGCTCTGGTGGAGGTGGAAGGAGAGTGAAGTAGACTCTGTGAGAGTCCTTAGTTGTAGATATGTGTAGTGTGCTGGGTTTCTTGAATGCTGGTTATGCTAGCAGTGAAGTTTTCATGTGGACACACTCAGGACCTCTGTTTAGCCAGGATGTTGCAGGCATTGGAATTAGGTGTTATCTTCTCCTTCCTGGGTTCAGGGTTATTCTGTCATGAGTTGCTGTAATGGCCTGTGTTGTTTGGCCTCCAGCCAAGAGGTGGTGCTTTCAAGAGAGCACCAGCTGCGTTGGTAGTAGAGGGATCTAGGTTTGCCCTAAGTTGGCCAGGGTAAGTATTTTGGTTTCTCAGATGATGGGTGGGGCCTTGAAGCTCCCAAGAGTTTCTATCTTTTGTGTTTGGTTACCAGGGTGAGTAAAGAAATACCATCATGTTGGGGCAGGGTTAGGTGGTTCTGGGCTCAGAGTCTCCTTGGGTGGGGTTTGCTGTGGCCACTGTGGGGGATGTGGGGGTGGTTCTTAGGCCAATGGGGTTATTTTCCAGAGGGGATCTTGGCTACCTCTGCTGTGTCATACAATTCACCAGGGAAGTGGGGGAAAGCTGGTAGTGAGAGGCCTCACCCAGCTCCCACGAAGTTGGTGAGGCCAGTCTCACTCCCAAAGTGCCCCACTCAGATCTTGCCCAAGGCTGTGAGCTTTCCCACTGAGAAACCAAGCATGGCTTTCAGATATCACCCCTCCACATCTGCCCACTCCAACAGGAGTGGCTTCTTTGCTTCTGAGTTCATGTGCTCATATTGCCAAAGCTCTCACTCATCCCACAGACTCCACTGAAGAAAATTTGTGTCCAGTTGAAACACTACCAATTTCAGTTGGATGCTTCCTTCACCTGGTGACCCCTCCCCAGTTCCACTGGCTGCTTTCCCTGAGAGATCCTGTGAGATATAGTCAGGAATGGCTTCCCTGGGCTCAAGCTGAAGACTGGAAGTGCCTTGCAGTCTTCTGATACTGATACTTCTACTTTTATATTTTGTGTGACTGCCTACATTCGTTTCAGTTCAAGGTGAGGTTAAATTCTCCCTTGATCTGGATTTTCAGATACCCCAGTGGGGATGTGTGTTCAGAGGCAGGATTTTTCCCTCTCACACTTTGGGAACTTACAGTTTTTCACTTGTTTTGCAGAATTTGCAGCAGTGTCCCACTTCTTTCAAAGGGTGTGTGAATTCCTTTGGTTTTCCTGGTGTGTTCCTGTGGTGGTTCTTGGAGCAAAAGATCACAGTGTGAATCTTCACATACTGTTGTGTCCATCTAAGTGGGAGTTGCATGTGGGTTTAAAGAAACCTGACTCATGAAGGACTTCCCATTTTTTGTACTGCCATGATCATCAGTGCATTATTACTGTCTCACACTGTTTCTTCATAGTGTCTCTCATCCTTCAGATCTCACCTTTTACTGGTATTATTATGGATCCAAGTAATTTATTTAAAGAACAGCAAAAGCTTAAACTCTCTTCCTTTGAGTCTCATGGGGTTGGAGTGGAGTTGTTGGTTTGGATCCTTGCCCAGGTAGCTTTCAGATCCAGCCCTCATCTTCCTGCTGCTCTTCTCTGTGACACAGTCTACGTCACACAGATTTCTCTGTCTGACAGCTCTGTCTTCTTGGAACAAGCCAATGGGTGGTGCTGAAGAATGAGGGTCTTTTTCCTTCCCACTTTTTCTTCTTAGCTTGTGGACTGTTTCAGGATGACTCCTCTGCTCTCCTCCTGGCTCCAGCTCTCACCTGGCAGGCTAGATATGGTTTCATATTCTGCCAGGTGATCAGGGTCCTGGCAACACTGCTTGCTCCCTCCATGCCTCCAGCTAGGTGTGGTAGTGGCTTCCTGCTATTGCTAATCTCTCAGTTGATTCATTTTACCCTCTTTGGCTTCTGTCATGTAATCAGTTCCCTGGAATAAACTCCTTTTGTTTGCAAATATTTGGAGTGGTTTCTGTTTTCTTGGACCCTGACTAAGACACTCTGGGGTATTGTATTAATTTCTTAGCTCTGCTATAACAAAGTATTACAAACTGGTGGCAGCAGACAACAGAAATTTATTCTTTCACTGTTCTGGAGGCCAGAAGCCTGAAATCAAGGTGTCAGCAGAGTTGGTTCTTTCTGGAAGTGTCTGGCAAAGTCTGTCGCATGCTTCTCCTAGCTTCTAGGGGTATCAGCAATCTTTGCCACTGCCTTGGCTTGTAGATACATTGCTCCAATCTCTGTATCTGTTGTTGAGTGATCTTCCCTGTGTGTCTGTCCACATTTACCTGTTTTAAAGTGATGCCAGTCATTTGATTAGGGTCCCTCTTAATCAAGTATGAACTTATTTTAACTTAGTTACATCTGCAAAATCCTGCTTCCAAATGGTGTCACATTCATAGGTGGTGGGTGAACATAAACTTTGGGGGGGACACTATTCAACTTAATACAGTTGGATTTTAGTGTGAGTCTTTTGTTCAAAAAACAGGCCGAGACAAGGATTTAGTTAGAGGTAATTAATTTTTTTTTCTGAGATAATTCCAAGAGACTGGAGCAAGGAAGTAGGAAGAACGAAACAGGGAAAACAAGGAGAGCTAACCATGAGTGCATTAGTGAGCTACCTATTGCTGTGGGCATCTGGAGCTGAATCCTGCTGGGGACTCTTTGAGAATCCATAAAGAATGGATGTCAGCATTGTCTTTCCAAAATTCAGGAGGCTGGGTCATTTGCCTGATAATTCCCATTCCCAGGTGGTTGAATGTTGTCTCTAGGAGCATTAATTCTTTCTCACTTGAGGGCTAAGACTGCTCTTGGACAGAGCAATTTTTATAGCTCCAGAGAACATCCTGAGAGAAAAGCTCAGAGGTGCTTGGGTGCCTGGGCACTTGAGGAGAAGCCCAAGGCACAGTGAGCCAAAGTGATGTGATGCAAGGAAAATAACATCTATTTCCAGGGCTATCGATGACCATCCTTATTATCCAGGTCTGGCCTGTGTCTCATGGAGGAGGTGAACTCTCTTTAATCAGTTTACTAAGGTTTCTTCTTTTCACTTGTCACTGCTTCAGTCTTCTGAAGAGGCAAGGTCCCTCCCCTGGGGCTCCTGCCACTCTCATTCACTCTTTCAAGTGTGGCCGCTCTCTTCTGCATCTTCACCTCCTCTGATGATGGAAGAAGACTTGACTCATTGGCTCTGAAGGAAAGTTAAAAACAAGTCATGTTTTATGTTTCTTTTCTATTTCTTTTTTAAATTTACAGGTTCTATTATTGACAGTACTTATTATGTGTTTGTTGTGTTAGTGATGTTTCCACACTCATCTGATTCAGAATTTGTACAGCCACCTTGGCTTTAGTGGTTTTGTTTCTGGTCCACTCACCTAGTGGCTGGCTGATGGAAAAAACATCCTGAGACCGGTCTGGAGCCCCAGGAGCTGTGTGTGATGTGCTAGATGATACTGGTTAAGCTGGCTCACTCCACATGCTGAGTATAGGTGCCAGGGAGAGATTATGTATATAGTTTGTCATTTGGGGTCAGATCAGGGGGTCTAATGGCAGTCAGGGCTGGGTCATGGGGTCAGAAGAACACAGATGTGCAAAACATGTGAGCTGGGGTACATTTTCTCTAATATTTTGAGGAGAGCTGGTGCCTGTAAGCTAGGGGATATCAGAGCTTATCACATTTCTAACTGGCCTGCCTAACTATACAATCAATAAGCAACAGAAGATAAAACAATGGCCAAAAAATCTGTGACTTGATTATGTTAAAGTTGATTGAAATGAAACACAGTGACAAGTGCAAGAAAAAAACTTAAAATGTACCTTAGAAAGAGTACATGGCTAGTTTGCTGAATAAATGAGAAAATACTCTGTATCATAACAACAACTAGAATTTACTGAGTTCTTATGTTTTTAAGTACTTTATGTTCTTCCTATCATAGAATTATCCCAGAAATTATGTAAGGTAGGTATTGATACTATCTCTATTTTTACATGAAAAAGTGTGATCAAGAGAAGTTAAGTAACTTGCTCAATCTCACACTGTGAGGAGGGAGTAGCCAGGTTTAAGCATCATAGCTTGATTCCAGAGCATCTGATATTAACAACTACACCACTAAATTCCACAGAATCTGGAAAAAAAGAGGGTCAAAGATTTTTCTACAGCTCTTATGGGGTCCTTTTCTGTGTGAGACTCACAGATACTGGAGATGAGATTCCTTGGCTCTGGTGGAGGACACAAAAACACTAGTGATTAGATAAGGATGGTGAAGGCCATGCTTAGAGGAATGGAAGGAATGGTGTGGAGAAATGCAGAAGAAGGTGTGCTTCAGCACTAAAGATTTTAGTCATTTAAAACAATAACAATATTTACCTTGCCCACAAGCCTGCAATTTGGATCAGGGTTGGTGTCGATAGCTTGTCACTGCTCCCCTCCATGTCAGCAGGGGCGACTTGAAGCCTGGAGGCTGGAATCATTTGAAGGTTCACTCACTCACAGGTTCAGCAGTAGATGCTGGGAGCTTCGTATCTTCTCCATGACGGCCTCCCTGTGTTGCTTCACTGCATGGGATGGTTTCTCACCACTTGGTGGCTGGGTTTCCCAGAGTGATCATCCTTCCAAAAAGTGAGCCAGGCAGAAGCTGTGTCCTTTTTGTTACCTAGAGGTTGAAGTCATATGGTATCCATTCTACAACATTCCATTGTTTGGAGCAGTCTAAAGCCCCCACCCAGATTTAAAATAAAGGGACATAGACTTTGCCTCTCAGTGAGAGGAGTGTTGAAGTCATGTGAGGAGAGCTGGTGGAATGGTAGATGTGTAGTAGAAGTCATTACAGAAAGTACAATCTGCCACATTGCTTTAGGTGCATGAAGGATTTGTTAGAGAAGAGTTGAAGCTACTATGATTGGTATAAGCCTTGGGCATAGCTTTTGGATAGACTGACGTCTGCTTTATCTAAACTTTGTGTACTACGAATGGAAGGAGGGTTTGTTTTCCAGAAAGACAATCTCTTTAGTGAATTACTAATTCCATGTGAAGTAAAAACTGATGCCGAGGAGCCAAATAGTATCCTCACATTTGTGTCTAGGACACATTTTTGATATCCTTGTACAATAGTCTTCCTTTATCTGCAGTTTCAATTTCTGCAGTTTTGGTTACCCATGGTCAACAGTGCTCTGAAAACAGTAAGATATTTTAAGAGAGAAACCAGATTTACATAACGTTTATTAGAATATATTGTTATAATTGTTCTAGTTTTTTTTATTCTACTTTAAGTTCTGGGATACATGTGCTGAACGTGCAGGCTTGTTGCACAGGTATACATGTGCCGTGGTGGTTTGCTGCACCTATCAACTCATCATCTAGGTTTTAAGCCCTGCATATATTAGGTGTTTGTCCTAATGTTCTCTCTCCTCTTGCCCCCCACCCCCCGATAGGTCCCCGTGTGTAATGTTCCCCTCCTTGCGTCCATGTGTTCTCAATGTTTAACTCCCACTTACGAGTGAGAACATGTGGTGTTTGGTTTTCTGTTTCTGTGTTAGTTTGCTGAGAATGATGGTTTCCTGCTTCATCCATGTCCCTGCAAAGGACATGAACTTGTTCTTTTTTATGGTTGCATAGTATTCCATGGTGTATATGTGCCCCATTTTCTTTATCCAGGCTATCATTGATGGACATTTGGGTTGGTTCCAAGTCTTTGCTATTGTAAATAGTGCTGCAATAAACATACGTGTGCATGTATCTTTATAGTAGAATGATTTCTAATCCTTTGGGTCTATACCCAGTAATGGGATTGCTGCGTCAAATGTTATTTCTTGTTCTGGATCCTTGAGGAGTCACCACACTGTCTTCCACAATGGTTGACCTAATTTACACTCCCACCAACAGTGTAAAAGCGTTCCTATTTCTCCTCATCCTCATCAGCATCTGTTGTTTCCTGACTTTTTAATGATTGCCATTCTAACTGGTGTGAGATGGTATCTCATTGTGGTTTTGATTTGCATTTCTCTAATGACCAGTGATGATGAGTCTTTTTTTCACATGTTCATTGGCTGCATAAATGTCTTCTTTTGGGAAGTGTCTGTTCATATCCTTTGCTCATTTTTGATGGGGTTGTTTGTTTTTTTCTTGTAAATTTGTTTGAGTTCTGTGTAGATTCTGGATATTAGCCCTTTGTCAGATGGATGGATTGCAAAATTTTTCTCCCATTCTGTAGGTTGTCTGTTCACTCTGATGATAGTTTCTTTTGCTGTGCAGAAGCTCTTTAGTTTAATTAGATCCCATTTGTCAATTTTGGCTTTTATTGCCATTGCTTTTGGTGTTTTAGTCATAAAGTCTTTGCCCATGCCTATGTCCTGAACGGTATTGCCTAGGTTTTCTTCTAGGGTTTTCATGCTTTTAGGTTTTATGTTTAAGTCTTTAATCCATCTTGAATTAATTTTTGTATAAGGTGTAAGGAAGAGGTCCAGTTTCAGTTTTCTGCATATGACTAGCCAGTTTTCCCAGCACTATTTATTAAATAGGGGATCCTTTCCCCATTTCTTGTTTTTGTCAGGTTTGTTAGATGGTTGTAGAGGTGTGGTGTTATTTCTGAGGCCTCAGTTCTGTTCCATTAGTCTATGTATCTGTTTTGGTACCAGTACCATGCTGTTTTGGCTACTGTAGCCTTGTAGTATAGTTTGAAGTCAGGTAGCATGATGCCTCCAGCTTTGTTCTTTTTGCTTAGGATTGTCTTGGCTATATGGGCTCTGCTTTGGTTCTATATTAAATTTAAAGTAGTTTTTTCCAGTTCTGTGAGGAAAGTCTACCATTGACTTTCCTGGTGTCTTGTTGGTAGCTTGATGGGAATAGCATTGAATCTATAAATTACTTTGGGCACTATGGCCATTTTCATGATATTGATTTTTCCTCTCCATGAGCATGGAATTTTATTCCATTTGTTTGTGTCCTCTCTTATTTCCTTGAGCAGTGGTTTGTAGTTCTCCTTGAAGAGATCCTTCACGTCCTTTGTAAGTTGTATTCCTAGGTATTTTATTTTCTTTGTAGCAATTGTGAATAGGAGTTCACTCATGATTTGACTCTTGGCTTGACTACTGTTGTTGTACAGGAATGCTGGTGATTTTTGCACATTTATTTTGTATCCTGAAACTTTGCTAAAGTTGTCTATCAGCTTAAGGAGTTTTTGGGCTGAGATGACGGGGTTTTCTAAATATACAATCATGTCAACTGCAAACAGACAATTTGACTTCCTTTCTTCATATTTGAATATGCTTTATTTCTTTACCTTGCCTGATTGCCCTGGCTAGAACTTCCAATACTGTGTTGAATAGGAGTGGTGAGAGAGGGCATCTTTGTCTTATGCCAGTTTTCAAAGGGAATGCTTCCAGCTTTTGCCCATTCAGTATGATATTGGCTACAGGTTTGTTATAAATAGCTCTTATTATTTTGAGATATGTTTCATCAATGCCTAGTTCATTGAGAGATTTTAGCATGAAGTGGTGTTGAATTTTATTGAAGGCCTTTTCTGCATCTATTGAGATAATCATGTGGTTTTTGTTATTGGTTCTGTTTACATGATGAATTATGTTTATTGATTTACATATATTGAACCAGCCTTGCATCCCAGGAATGAAGCTGACTTGATTGTGATGGATAAGCTTTTTGATGTGCTGCTGGATTTGGTTTGCCAGTATTTTATTGAGGATTTTTGCATCTATGTTCATCAGTGGTATTGGTCTGAAATTTTTTTTTTGTTATGTCTCTGTCAGGTTTTGGAATCAGGATGATGCTGGCTTCATAAAATGAGTTAGGGAGGAGTCCCTCTTTTTCTACTGATTGGAATAGTTTCAGAAGGAATGGTACCAGCTCCTCTTTGTACCTCTGGTAGAAATCAGCTGTGAATCCGTCTGGTCCTGAGCTTTTTTGGTTGGTAGGCTATTAATTACTGCCTCAATTTCAGAATTTGTTATTGGCCTATTCAGGGATTCGACTTCTTCCTAGTTTAGTCTTGGGAGGATGTATGTGTCCGGGAATTTAACCATTTCTACTAGATTTTCTAGTTTATTTGCATAGAAGTGTTTATAGTATTATCTGATGGTAGTTTGTGTTTATATGGGATCAGTGGTGATATCCCCTTTATCATTTTTTTATTGTGTCTATTTGATTCTTCTCTCTTTTCTCTTTTATTAATCTGGCTAGTGGTCTATTTTGTTGATCTTTTCAAAAAACCAGCCCCTGGAATCGTTTATTTTTAGAAGGGTTTTTCTTGTCTCTATCTCCTTTAGTTTTGCTCTGATCTTAGTTCTTTCTTGTCTTTTGTTAGCTTTTGAATTTGTTTGCCTCTCATATCCTTTCTTCTGCTTGATCGATTCTGCTATTGATACTTGTGTTAGCGTCACGAAGTTCTCATGGTGTATTTTTCAGCTCCATCAGGTCCTTTATGTTCTTCTCTAAACTGGTTATTCTAGTTAGCAATTAGTCTGATCTTTTTTCAAGTTTCTTAGTTTCCTTGCATTGGGTTAGAACATGATCCTTTAGCTCAGAGGAATTTGTTATTACCCACCTTCTGAAGCCTACTTTTGTCAATTTGTCAAACTCATTCTCTGTCCAGTTTTGTACCCTTGCTGGAGAGGAATTGTGATCATTTGGAGGAGAAGAGGCATTCTGGTTTTTGGAATTTTTAGCGTTTTTGCACTGCCTTTTCCTCATCTTCGTGGATTTACTTTCGATGGGATTTTTTTTTGTATGTGTGTGGGGGTCCTTTTTGTTGATGTTGATGTTATTGCTGTTTGTTAGTTTTTCTTCTCACAGTCAGGCCTCTCTCTGCAGGTCTGCTGCAGTTTGCTGGAGGTCCACTCCAGACCCTATTTACCTATTTACCCTATTTACCTGGGTATCACCAGCAGAGGCTGCAGGATAGCAAAGATTGCTTCCTGGTCCTTCCTCTGGAAGCACCGGCCTGATGTCAGCTGGAGCTCTCCTGTACGAGGTATCTGTCAACTCCTGTTGGGAGATCTCTCCCAGTCAGGAAGCATGTGGATCAGGGACTCACTTGAGAAGGCAGTCTGTCCCTTAGCAGAGCTCGAGTGCTGTGCTGGGAGAACCCCCTTTGTCAGGATCCACTGCTCTCTTCAGAACCAGCAGGCAGGAACGTTTAAGTCCGCTGAGGCTGTGCCCACAGCCACCCCTTCCCCTAGTTGCTCTGTCCCAGGGAGATGGGAGTTTTATCTATAAGCCCTTGACTGGGGCTGCTGCCTTTCTTACAGAGATGCCCTGCCCAGTGAAGAGGAATCTAGAGAGGCAGTCTGGCCACAGCCACTTTGCCAAACTGTGGTGAGTTGTGCCCAGTCCAACCTTCCTGGCCTCCTAAGCACTGTCAGGCGAAAACCGCCTACTCAAAGCGCGGTAATGGTGGACACCCCTTACTCCACTAAGCTTGATCTTCCCAGGTCGATTTCAGACTGCTGTGCTGGCAGTGAGAATTTCAAGCCAGTGGTTCTTAGCTTGCTGGGCTCTGTGGGAGTGGCACCCACTGAGCATGACCACTTGGCTCCCTGGCTTCAGCCCCCTTTCCAGGGGAGTGAACCGTTCTGTCTCACTGGGGTTCCAGGTGCCACTGGGGTACAAAAACAAAAACAAAAACAAAAAACTCCTGCAGCTAGCTTGGTGTCTGCCCAAACAGCTGCCCAGTTTTGTGCTTGAAACCCAGGGCCCCGGTTGTGTAGGCACACAAGGGAATCTCCTGATCTGCAGATTACAAAAACCATGGGGAAAGTGTAGTATCTGGACTGGATAGCACAGTCTCTCACCGCTTCCCTTGGCTGGGAAAGGGAGGCCCCCCACTCCTTGCACTTGCTGGGTGAGGCAACGCCCCACCCGACTTCTGCTCATCCTTCATGGGCTGCACCTACGCCTAACAAGTCCCAATGAGATGAACAGGATACCTCAGTTGGAAATGCAGAAATCCCCTGCTTTCTGCGTTGGTCTCGCTGGGAACTGAAGACCAGAGCTGTTCCTATTCTGCCATCTTGCCACATCTCCATTCTACTTTATTATTAGTTATTATTGTTAGTCTCTTACTATGCCTAATTTATAAATTAATCACAGGTATGTATATATAGGAGAAAGCATAGTATATACTATATAGGTTTCAGTACTACCTGTGGTTTCTCGCATCCATTGAGGGTCTTAATTCTTATTCCTGGCAGATAGGGGAGGACTACTGTACTGTTTGCTTAACAAATTTTCCTGGTTATTCCCCCATAATGGAAGAAAAAAGAAGGGTCACGACCTTGAAAATCTCGTTGGTTCTAAATATCTTGATTCCAGTTCTTTTAAAAAGCAACAAAACCTTCGTGAAAGAAACAAAGCACACTGTCAACAGTGACCTTGGCAGGGTGGGTAGCCACAGCCATCTAGAGTGGGGTGCCTAGATCTGTGTGAGGTGGGGAAAACACCCACACCAGGCCTTCTTCCAATGTGGTCACACTCCTCACCCCACATGGGCTTGGACACCTGCACTAAGCAGCTCCAGTGGGCTTGGGATGTCAGAATACATGTAAGATGAGGAGGCCCTTCCTGTGGGAGGACAGCCTAGCAGTGGGAGTGGAAGCCACTTGTGGTGAGGAAGACGTTCATGCAAGGGAGTGATCTAGTACGTGGTATCCAAGCTCAAGTGGGGTGACAGGAGCCTTCACAGATGCTTAGGTAATCATATAGAGAACTTGAGAAATTTAGGCCTATGACAACGGTTTCTCACCAAAAATATGGTGATTTGGTTCTACACATAATTTTCTAATCTTGGCTCATGTAAGTCCAGCCTAACTTATGGCTCTGACCTTGATGTGTTGATGAAATTTTCTGAGTCTGAAAGTTTAAAAATGAATAGTTTGTGTAAATTTAATATGGCAATGCAACCCTGTGGGTCTGTTAGGAACCAACCCTCAAGAATTTTCTAGCAGCACATACACGGAGACATGGCTTTGTGACTGCCACCTCGTGGAGGTTGCCCAAGGACAGCCACATATGTAAAAAAATTCGAATAGCCAAGGCACTCTTGAGTAAAAAGAATAAAGCTGGAGGCTTTGTTTGGAGAAAGTATTTGTGAGCCTTAAATCTAATTAGGGATTTATATCCAAAATATATAAGGAATTCAAACAACTCAATAGCAAGAAAAAAAAATCCCAATTAAAAAATGGGCAAAGGAATTGAATAGACATTTTTCCAAAGAAGACATGCAACTGGCCAAGAGATATATGAAAAAATTCTCAACATTACTAATCATCAAAAAAATGCAAATTAAAACTACAATGAGCTATCACTTTACACCTGTCAGAATGGCTATTATCAAAAAGACAAAAAATAATAAATGTTGGTGAGGATGTGGAGAAAAGGAAACCATTGTACACTGTTGATGAGAATGTAATTAGTATGGCCATATGGAAAGCTGTATGGGGCTCCTCAAAAGACTAAAAGCAGATTTATATGGTCCTGCAATCTCACTTCTGAGATATATCTGAAGGATTCGAAATCAGTACATCAAAGAGATAGTTGCACTCTCATGTTCATTGTGGCACTATTTACAATAGCCAATATATGGAATCAACAACCTAAGTATCCATCAGTGGATGAATGGATAAGGAAAATGTGGTATATAATACCCAATGGAATAGTATTCAGCCTTAACAAAGAATGAGATTCTGTTATTTGCCACAACGTGGATGAACCTGTAAGACACCATGCTAAGCAAGATAAGCCAGGCACAGAAAGCCAAATGCTGCATGATCTCATTTATTATGTGGTGTCTAAAGCAATTGAATTCATAGAAGCAGAGTGTGTAATGGTGATTACCAGAGGCTGGGAAGTGGGGGAATGAAAAGATGTTAGTCAAAGAGTACAAAGTTTCAGTTAGGCAGGAACAATAAGTTTTTAAAGATCTATTGTACATCATGGTGACTATAGTTAATTATAATAATGTATGTTTTGAAATTGCTAAAAGAGTAAATTTCAAATGTTTTCACTACAAAAAATGTTAAGTATTTGAGGTGATGAAATGTTAATTGGCTTGATTTAATCACTGTACATTGTGTATATATATATATCATAACATCACTTTATACCCCATAAATATATACAATAACAAATTTTAAAACGTAAATTTAAAGCTGTCATTTGATAGCAGATTGAATTTTTTAAAAATGTATAAATCCTGGTATGGAAAAAATAGCAAAGGGAGAAGGTAAAGGAGTTCAATTTATTCACTACTTACCATGATCCAGCGGACACATTAGTTACTTTACATTTGTTGTGTTATTTAAGAATTCTGAATGGGAGCTATTATTATCACTTTTAAAGAAACATTAGTACATCAAGGAGAATGGGATCCCTCAGTACACACTTGTATCCAAATGCAACTTTTCCACTATTTCCTCTTGTAAATAGTGAACGTCACAGGTAGGCAGATCTCAGCTCAGCTGTCATGGCACATGAGTCTGATGACCTCAGGATCTCTCTCTAAGGAGGTATCTGAGTAGAGGTTGGAAGGGCCCTTGGCCAAGGAGGCTGGGAAGTCATTATGCGGGTGGGTGTTATACCATCACTGAGAAGCTGTGTAGAGGACTTTATCTCAAGAAGCCTATCTGGTATGATTCTTTATCTGGTGTAGTGCCTTAAAAGTTCCTTTTAAAGGGTCTTAGTAGTCTTATCTTATTGGGCTACAGTAGTCTTCCAATGACCTTCACTAATGGTCATGGAAATATTAAGAGGTATCTCAGTGAATCCCATCTTCCCATGGCAATCAGGATTAATCACCCAGCTACTAAAGTAACCTACTTATCTGACTGTTGATTTCCTTCTCAGGAATTGAGACCTCTAGACCAACAAAGCCCAAGATTAGGGAGACATAAACAAAAACTCTAAATGTGGCTCATTAGGTTTAATAACTAGGGGGGTAACTCCTAATCAGAGGGGCAAGGAATGTTTGGAAACATTCCTTGTTTCCAAAACCATGTATTCTAGCTATGAAAGAACCAACACTGTATATTTATCTTTGCTTAAAAGCATATGCTACATCCTCCCAGCACATTGGGAGGCCAAGGGGGGTGGATCACAAGGTCAGGAGATCAAGACCATCCTGGCTAACATGGTGAAACCCCATCTCTACTAAAAATACAAAAAAAAGTTAGCTAGGCATGGTGGCAGGCGCCTGTAGTCCCAGCTACTTGGAGAGGCTGAGGCAGGAGAATGGTGTGAACCCGGGAGGCGGAGCTTGCAGTGAGCCGAGATCACGCCACTGCACTCCAGCCTGGGCGACAGAGAGAGACTCCATCTCAAAAAAATAAAAACAATAAAAAAAAAATAAAAAGAAGCATATGCTACATCCTGTAGCACAGCATCCCAATCTTGCAGGTAGCTGTTTCTCAGCTGTCATTATTTTCAGTCTTCAGTACACTATTCTGCAATTCTCTCAGGTCAGTGCTTCTAAGTGATATGGTACATAAGCACATTGCTGTCATGGTGACATATGTTAGTTGGTCAAAAGCAATGTTGTGTGGGTTACCAAGATAAGAAGTAAACCCTGTAAGTTGTGTAAGTTCACAAAGAGTGGTACTGGGAGAAGCATGGTGGTGGGCTGGGAAGGCAGTCACACCAATACATATTCCCAGAAACAAATTAGCAAGATTTTGCTTTCTTTGGGGTCTATCTCCTCCATGAGCCCACTTGGCAGTTCTCTCCCTGGCTGTGCTGGGACCTGATTCTTCCTGTGGCCCTGGAGGAAAAGAGGGGTGGCGGGAGTGGATCTCAGTGGGCTGAGGCATTTCCATTCCTAGAGTCAGTAGGGACACTAGAGAGATTTTAAGCAAGGGAAGGATTATTTCTTCATATGGTAGGGGTTGGGGGGAAACTTCCACAGACCAAGGAGATTTGAAGGAGTCAGCGTGTTTAAAGTACTTACCTGCCTCTGAGTCCACCCAAATGCACCTGTGGACAGATTTCAGCTTACCAAAGGGAAGTGCTTTGAATACTTCTCACTAAATAGCTGCTGGAGAAGACCAAAGTCTTTCTCTCCAGGGAGGTGTCTGAACATAGGCTTAATTCTTGTCTGGAGATTCCAGAAAGCCATCTTGGGGTGAGCATTAGAAGACTTTTAAAGCTACTTTCTGGCCTGGTCGTCAGGGGGCATGGGCTCTGTTCAGGCTCTGTCCTAACTTCTGTGATATCTTCAGTCAGTCACTACCCTTTCCTGAAACTTTGTTTCTTTCTTCTTGCTCAGAAGTGGATAAAGGCCTACAACAATGGTTTTCAATTTTGTTTTAAACCACAGAACCATTTCCCCAAAGTAAGTATAACTAAACTGATTATGAATGTGATCAGGCAACTTTAACAAATACTATTATTTTGTTTTGCCTCCTGTGTTTTCCTTTTCCAATGAAGGAGCCAAGTCATTAGTATGTCTTAGGTGCAGGGAGTTTTTTTTCCAGCTCCAAATCAGAAGCTGTGTGACACGCACTTATTTTATAAAAGTGCCCAAGATTATTAAGAGATTGAGTTGCGGCCGGGTGTGGTGGCTCACACCTGTAATCTCAGCACTTTGGGAGGCCGAGGTGGGTGAATCACTTGAGGTCAGGAGTTCAAGACCAGCCTGGCAGACATGTTAAAACCCTGTGTCTACTAAAAATACAAAAATTAGTCGGGTGTGATGACGGGCACCTGTAATCCCAGCTACTCAGGAAGCTGAGGCAGGAGAATCGCTTGAACCCAGGGGGCAGAGGTTGCAGTGAATTGAGATTGCACCACTGCACTCCAGCCTGGCCAATAAGAGCGAAACTCTGTCTCAAAAAAAAAAAAAAAAAAAAAAAAAGGATTGTGTTGCAGCATGCTTTGTGCACACTGAGATGAGAAAGGGCACGACTTTGAGAGTTACATGATCCTAGAGGGAGATTTTCCTCCATGCCTCAAGAGTGTAGTTGTGTATATTTAGGAGAGGGAAGCATTAACCTAGAGCTAGTACTTATATTAAACTCCCAGGCAGTACTCCATATTAGCGGCAAGACCTTGGAGAGGTGGTTGCTGGGAGTGTTTGGCAGGGTGAGCTTAACACAGGGCAACTCTCATTCAGCAAAATGTCATATACTCTATCGGTGGCCTCCAAGCCAAGAACTTCCTAACATTCACAAGTCCAGGTGGTTTTGGAAACTATGAATGCAGCAGTAATCAAGTGGCCTAAACATTCGAGGCATTGCTCCATTTTTCCAGCCTGCGTGAGCCTTCCTGATTCTAGTTTCATTCTGTACAGTCAGGAGCTTGTGTAATGACAGAGATTATGCTTCTGAGTGGTCCAATCAAATTGGTGTTTTTTCCTACAATTTGAATCTTTATAATGACATTCATCCTTGCTACTTTTTAAACAAATGAAAATAAGCCTGCCCTAGTTGTCTTCTTCCTGCCCTGCTACTCTTCCCCCTAGGTGAAGACGATGCTCCATTGAACAGTTTGACAACTTCATGTCTAGAAAGTAAATGATTAAAGTTGTTTTCAAATCCCATATATTGCTGTTCTGGAGTCGCACATGACAATATTTATACAAACTGTATGAATATCTGGCCTCTTTCTCATATCTTCCAACCTAGGATACCCAGAGACCCATGTCGTTCCATAAAGGACCTTGCCACTGAGATGCCAGCCCACCTCATGCCCTGGCAGAGAGGGGCCTCAGAAAAACCAGAAATAAAAATAAGATACAAATACTTTAATCCCATGGATTTCCATATACATCTCAGTCTTGTGAACTAATCTGAAGGATAGAAACGGAGTGAAACAATTTGGATGAAAATTCTCAACATTGTCAGTTTCACTTGGGTTCAGATGATAGAGTCTGTTATTGTGTTTTCTTACCATCGTCTATGCCTGGTACATAGTAAGTGCTCAATGACTATTTGTTTGTTGATTGATAGAAAAGATTGTACTTTCCAGTCCTGCTGCAGAAAGGAGTCCTTTTGAACTCAAAGGGCTGATGTAGCCCAGGTGGCTAGCGGGGAATCTTAGCCTAGAGGCCAGCAGTGACCAAGAGGAACAGGTTTAAAGGGGCTCAGCCTGCTGACTGCCCAGGTGGGCAGTGAACCTTGAGTGTATGGGAGGACACTGGGCTGGATGGGAGGGGTTGAGCTGGCCCTACCTAGGGGAGAGATGGAGCCAAGGGTTGGAGAGAGACCCTGCCAGCCTTGTCCTCCATGGGTCTTACCTAGTGCCACACAGGCCTGGTTTTTCTGTGGCCTCTCTCTGCCAGGGCATGAGATGGGCTGGCATCTCAGTGGCAAGGCCCTTATGGAACCACATGGGTCTCTGGGTATCTTAGGTGGGTAGATATGAGGAAGGGGCCAGGTCAGATCAGTGTGGTCTGGAGAGGACAAGAGTTGGTGGATTCTGAGAACACTCAGCAGGGATGAAGAGAAGGGGCAGCCAAGAGGCTAGAGGATGAGCTGAGCCTTGAGCTCAGAGGAGGGTAGAGAAACTAAGCCCAGGGGAGAATGAGGAGCCCCAGTGGGGGATGAGGAGTTAGGTCCTATGGTATTATCCCTTTTTTCTCTGTCATGTAACACTGGAGAAGGAGGTAAGAAGCTTACGCTAAGCCCCAGGACCAAAGTGGTCCATGTTGTCTCCTGATGGTGCTCAGCTTCAGCCCTGGCAGAAGGGCAGGCCCTGGAGAAACATGTGGATAGGAAGGAGCTGAGTATCAGCTTTGTGTGGGGGTTTGGGGAGGTGGCAAGGGGTGAGGGGAGAGGAGAAAGCAGAAAACAGCAAAACTGTGTCATTGGCCTGCATAGCACAGACATGGTGCCTGAGAATGAGGGTCAATGAATAAACAAGAAACCAGCTTTTCCACTCAGCTAAGAGGTATTTATTCAGTTGCTGGCACCTCTCCCAGTGTAAATCGGGACTTGGCTCCAGAGAAGGTGTTTCATCACAGCGGGGGCTTAGTTTGCTTCCTGTAGTTAGTGGCGTTTCATGGTTTTCTTTATCCAGTGTACAAAGCTTGAGACTTTGGTGCAGACTCGTGGAGGCATGCCATCGTTTTGTCCATAGGAGACAATGCCCTGGGCCACCTTGTTACACACAAGAGGGCCTCCAGAGTCCCCCTGTGAATAGAGAGTGGAAGAACTGAGCTGATGCTCCTCCGGGTCCTGCCCTCTCTTCCACCTCAAGCCCCCTCTTAGAAAAGGCCAACTTGCACAGCCTATATGTGGGAGACCAGAGGGCAGGGCAGGCTGCTGGTGGCCCCCAGCTGCCAAGCTCTGGCCCTGGACATTATTACTGCTTCACCTCATCCCAGGGGCCAGCCTCCGTCATGTCCCCCAGATCCTGAGATTGCAGGTATGTGGGACCGTTGGCTGTTTAAGGACCCAGAAGCGGGCAAGGAGGGCTGACATCCACCACGGAGGACCAGCCCATTAACCAAGTTGGGTACCAGCCTCTGAAGACACACCTGGTTGTAATTACTGCACCCCCAGTGGGCCCAATTTCCTAATATCTGTGATCTGGAGTGGGTGGAGTGTTGCAAATTCATCCTTCCAAAGGAGCACCGTCCACCATAAGCCTCCTGGTAAGTTTGCAGAGGCCCTAATTTCTCCCCAGCTCTGTCTAGTCCCCTTTTCTCTTTCCAGAGAGAAATATCACAGTCTAGTGGGTGAAGGAGTCCCCCACTACTTGGGTCTCCAGGTCTCAGATATTCCCCAAACATCTTTCTCCCAAGAGCCAATCCAGGCAGGTGCATAGTCTCACCTTAAAGGAAGCCTTTTTAATCTCTGGGTCCCCCACGCACAACTCAATGGTACTGTCGTAATAATGGCCTAAGTGGGATTCGTGGAATTTGCACTTTCGATCTTCCTGCACTGTCATCTTCACCTCCTGTAGTGTGTGTGAGTATTTTCCCCTGGGGGTCGTCTGCCCCCAGCCGGCCACACTGCACACCTGCCCTGGCTTTACCTGGGCCTTGTTGCTAGGTAGCCTGAGGGGCTGCACAGCTGTGGTCCGCTTGGCCTTTCTCTCCAGCTGGTGGGGAAGAGGCAAGAAAGTCCAGGTCAGCCAATGAACTTCTGGGCCCTGACACAGTGATGGGACTATGCCATCTTCCCTCTCCTCTGAGGCATAGGAACTAACCAAGAGGCCAGGATGGAAAGGAGGGAAGGGCCTGCATCACAGTGGGAGTGGAACCCACTGGACTTCTTCTTGCTCAAGAAGAGCAAGAGTGGCAGGAGTGTGCCTCACCTGCAGTAGCATGATGTCGTTGGAGAAGTTCTCAGGATTATAGGCTGGGTGGGGCATGGCTGTTTTCACAGGGATAAACTGCTGGGTCCGCTCCTGTTCCTTGATATTGTGGGCCCCCAAGGTGACATTTATGGAGCTGCACAGAGAGCAGAGTGAGGATGCGGGCGGAGTCACAGGGTATACAGCCCAGAGACAGTGAAGAGCAGGTGACAGCTGGGGCAGGGCTGCAGCTGAGGGGAAATTAAGGGGACAGTCGGTCCCCAGGAATTGGAATTCTGGTAATTGCACCAGGTTTCTCAGGGTTCAGTTCCCCCTAGAAACACAGGTGGAATTACTTCAGTTTGTATTCTTATGACAAACTATGCCCCCCGTTCTAAATATGGCAGGCTTGGTCACTCTGCTGTTTCTTACTTCAGCAGCGCCTCTGGAACCGACCTTCCCCTCTCTCCACAAACTTAACTGCCCTTTTCTCAGCCTCTAAGGAGCCCTCCTGGCATATGTGTTCCCAGGAGCCCAGGGAACTCCTTGGGAAGAAGGCAGGGGTCTCTGTGGAGTGTTTCCAGGAGGGTGTGGGCTGTTTTCTGCTCCTCACCTTCCCCAACAGTGAGCAGCTGTCAGCACGAAGTCCTCTCGTATCAGGAAGCCCCCGCACCTCTTCAGAGACTTCTGATCCCAGATCATAAGATAAGCCATGTAGGGGCGGGAGTGGGGCTTGGCCTCATGTCCCCCGATGATCTCCCCTGAAGGAAAAGTCTGTCTGCTTGTGTGCACCCATGGAGTCTGCTGGGTGGGCACCTGCTTGATGGCTCCAGAACTCCTGGGCATTTGGGAGCCTGGGATAGCCTGGAGTTGGGAGGGGCCTGGAGGAAGGGGCTTCAATTTCCTGCTCTGAAAAAGGGAAGAACAGCAGAGTTTGATCTGTAAATCTTTCTTCCATATGTAGTTGAAGGGGAGCATACCTGTCTTAGGGACAGTGAAATCCCAGAGGCTCCTGATCATTCCTTTCCTGACTTTGCTTTGTTTCAGGTGAATTTCCAAGACCCTTCTGAGTCCTGTGGTGTCTAGGATAGTGCTGCTTTCTAACGGACAGGGTGTAAGTCATATCCTGTTTCCTAGAGCCTGACATGTAGTGGGTGCCCAATAAACGTTCAAGGCTGCATGACAGACTGGCTCCAGTTAGCCTCTGGATGAGGGCTGGTAGAGCAGTGCTGGTGGAATTCTAGAAAGCAGGGAAGTTGGGGCCTGCCATAGTGCCTCATCCTTGGAAAGAGGGGAGCCACCAAAAGCCAGGGAAGAAAAGCAGAGTTGGAGAATGGGACTGAGCAAACACATTAACAGTGTTCTGAGGACAGTGATTGCACCAATTCTGCTGTCAGCTGAGCTCTCTCTGGTTTCTCTCCTAAGTAGACAGTGAGAGAAGCACCTGTCTTATCCCAGAAACAGAAGCCAGGCCTATTCTAGAATAATTTAATATTTCTCTTTTCTAGTTTCCCATCCTCTGCCATTTACTTCTAGGAAAGTCCCGCTCTCCAGGTGACAAAGGTGGACTCTGGGGAGGGGATAGTACCCACTGGCTCTGCTCGAGAACAGCCTGCTGCTCTGCCATTCCTGCTGATAGCTTATCCAGCATCACACTTGGGGGGTCTTGGTAAAATGGGAACTGGAGTTCAGAACATTCCTGGTAGATAGATGGATCAGGAATGTGGAGAAAGGGCAGGAGACCTGTGGGATAGAGTTGGACCCCCGAGGGTGGAGACGGTCACTCACCTGCATCTGCTCTGGGCAGCAGGAGCAAGGCCAGCAGAAGCAGGATTGGTTGCATCTTCTCAGGAAGGCTGCCCTGGTTGGAGCTGCTGTTGTTTCCTCCCTGCTCTCTTTTAGCTCTTGGGAGAGGAAAGAGGTGGAGCGGGCTCAGTGACTTCATGTTCCCCTCTGGTTTTGTGGTGTCTCTTCACAGATTTTCTGTAAATGCTGCCCACCTCCACTGCCTCTGCCTGATGACGTCCTCTGGGTGCTTGTGTGAGAATCATGCAGTGACCACATCATCACCCACAGCTGATGACTCAGAGTGGACCACCTATTCAGCCCAGAGCAGGAACCCAAGCCTATGAAGTGAACTGTAAGATGTGGTATCAGCCAGTAGAGGTACTGGAGCACCAGAAACCTGAGTTCCCAGTGATAGAACCGCCAATGCCTCATGGTCATGCTGCTAAATCCATCAGGATAGTTTCTTTAGCAGGTATATGTTTGAGCCCTTCTCTTGTGCTAGAACCATGCATGTTGGAGATGTGTCTCCTTCACTTAGAGAGCTGACCATCTGATTGAAGAGACAGAAATGCCAGGAGCCAGAGAACAGTTTGGGGAGGGCTATGGTAGAGGAATACACAAGGCAGTAACAAAGCATGGCCACCATCTACTAGACCCATCTAGCAACCCATTTATTATCATAGCTTCCTTTCTAGGGAATTTCTAACATCCCTTATTTAGTTACAAATGTTTAGTGTGAGAGTCCACCTCTTTTCTGAATGCTTTCAATAAAAGTCCTGTACTTGACATTTTATTGGGCTAGATTAATGAATTGCTAGGAGTTGAATCCACTTTGGGTAGGCTGGAGTCAGTCCACTGAAGCCACTAGAACCAAGAATGAGAAAGGGCTGGTTCTCTAAAGGACATTTGTGATGCTAAATTGCTGATACCATATGAAGTGAGGAAGCATGCCAGGCAGCCAAAGATCAGTAGTTGTCTTGTTTAGTATTCTGTCTTCTGTCCAGAGAGCCACACTTCTAACATAGCAGGCTCAGCACATAACAGGCTCACAGTAAACATTTGCTAAACAAACTACACTAATGCTATCATTATAATGGATGTGAAAGATTGTTGTGTCTAAACAGCCCATGCCCAATTCTGTTAAAAGAACAACTAAGTCTTTCTACGTGATTCGATTCTTGTGATTTGTTTCCACCTTTATATTTTCTGTGAGGAAATTTTTCTATGAGGAATGGTATATCTCAAAATATAGAATTCCAGTGTAAATGTCTTCCTTGTCAATAGCAAGCCAACTACATTTATCAAACTTCTGTTTTTTGAACCTAGCTTGCCCCATAGTAGACGTTTTAAAAATAATTGTTTCTGATTATAGTCATAATATATGTTTATTAAGAAAATGTGGAAAGTAGGAAGGGAAAATATCACTTTTTAACCTGTCTCCCACAGACTGACTGTTACCATAAGCAGTGTGTTTTAAACACTTGGGATCACATTGTACATACAATGCAATTTATTTTATCCTTGATTAACCCTACAAATTAAGCATTTTCCCCATGCTTGTAGAAATCTATTAGTCAATACAACTATAGTCTTTCTTTCCTAGGCATTAAAAAATTTAATATGCAAGTAATTTTTAAATAATTTGAGCAAAGAGAAAATAATGAAAATTACCTAATTTCTCATCATTCACTGATAACCATCTTTAATGTCTTGAAATATGCTCTAGCACATTTTTTCTCATGTAATATCTGCATTTTTTAAAATTAAAAGGGGATGATGCTGAACATAAGTTTATGACCCATTTAAAAAATTGAGGTAAAATTCACGTAACATACAATTAACCATTTTAAAGTATTCAATTCAGTGACATTTAGCACATTCAAAATCTGCAACCACCACCTCTGGATATTTCATATAAACGGAATCACACAATACATGACCTGTTGTGGCTGGCTACATTCACTTGTAATAATGTTTCTGAGATTCATACAAGCTGTAGCACATGCCAGTATTCATTCTTTTTAATGGCAAAATAATATTCCCATTGTATGTTTATACCACAAGTTATTTCTTCGTCTGTCAATGGACATTTGGGTTGTTTCCACCTTTTGGCTATTGTAGCTAATGCAGCAATAAATATTTGTGTACAAATTTCTGCGTGAACAATATGTTTTCAGTTCTTTTGGATATATACCAAATAGATATACTTTTGGAATTTCTGAGTTATACAATAATCCTATTTTTAATTTTTTAAGGAACCACCAAACTGTTTTCCACAGTGGTTGTACCCTTTTACATTGCTATCAGCAACATAGGAAAGTTCATATTTCTCTGCATCCTTGCTGACACTTGTTATTTTAAAATTATTATCTTCATCCTAATGGGTGTAAAGTACTATGTCATGTGGTTTGATTCACATTTCCTTTATGACTAATGATGTTGAGCATCATTTCATGTGTTTGCTGGTCATTCGCATATCTTCTTTGGAGAAATGTCGATTCAAGTCCTTTGCCTATTCTTAAAATTGCATTGTTTTTGTTTTCATTGTTGAGTTGGAAGAGTTCGTTATATATTCTGGATACTAAGCCCTTATCAGATATGTGGCTTGTAAATATTTTCTCCCATTCTGCAGATTGTCTTTTCGTTTTCTTGATATTGTCATTTCCTGTGCAAATGTAAAAAGTTTTATACATTCAAATGTATCAATTTTATCTTTTGTTGCTTGTGCTTTTAGTGTCAAATCTAAGAATCCATTGACAAATCAGAAACTGTGAAGATTGCTCCTGTTTTCTTCTAAGAGTTTTATGGTTTTGGCCCTTATATTTAGGGTTGATTTATTTTAAATTAATTACTGTATGTGACATGAGGTAGGAGTCCACTAGAGTATTTTGCACATGGCTATCCAATTGTTCCAGCACCACTTGTTGAAGATATTATTCTTTCCCCACTGAATGTTCAAGACCCCCTTGGCAATCCTTATCAAAAATCAAATGGCCATAAATGTTGAGTTTATTTCTGGACTCTGAATCTATTCCATTGATCCATATGTCTATCCTTATGCCTTTGCCATGTTGTTTTAATTACTGTAGCTTTTAGTAAGTTTTGAAATTGAGAAGTGTAAGTACTCCAACTTTGTTTTTCTATTTCAATATTGGTTTTGCTTTTTCGGATCCTATGGAATTACATATGAATTTTAGGATTGGCTTTTCCATTTCAGCAAAGAAGACCATTTGAAATTTTGACAGAGATTGCATTGAATCTATAGATTGCTTTGGGAAGTATTGCCATTTAACAATATTAAGTATCCCTATCCGTGAACATGGGACATCTTTCCATTTAATCAGCAATTATTTGTGATTTTTAGTGTACAATTCTTTCACTTCTTTGGTTAAATTTACTCCCGTGTATTTTATTCTTTGGGATGTTATTATAAAGGAAATTGTTTTCTTAGTTTCCTTTTTTAATTATTCATTGTGGGTTTGTGTATAGAAACACAACTGACTTTTGTACCCTGAAATTTGTTGAATTTGCTTATTAACTCTACTAGTTTTTGTGTGGATTATTTGGGATTTTCTTTGTATACAGTCATGTCATCTGCAAATAGAAATAGTTTTACTTCTTCCTTCATAATTGGATAACTTTTCTTTCATTTTCTTACTTAATTGCTCTGTTTAGGAATTCCAGTGCAATATTGAATAGCAGTGATGAAGTGAGCATCTGGTTGGATTTTCTATTTCTTCTTGAGTCTGTTTTGGTAGTTTCTGTGTTTCTAGTAATTTGTCCATTTCATCTAGACTATCTAATTTGTTGGTGTACAAATGTAGATAGTATGCTCTTATAGTCCTTTTAATTTCTCTAAGGTTGGTAGTAATGTCTCCACTTTTATTTCTAATTTTAGTAATATAAGTCTTCTACAAACTTCAACATCTCCTATATTTTTTCAGGGACTTGGGGAGTAAAAATTAAGGAGGTACTGAAGAATAAAAGTCTTTTTTCTATATCCCTGATGTTAGATTCTGATTCTGTTAGAAGAGAGAGGTACCTCAGTTGCTACCATATGGTGATGGAAAAGTTTATTCAGATTACACACCCTCTTTGCTTTTATTCCTTATTTCCCTGCTGTTCTTTCTCAATCTGTAGAAGAATGTCATGCCTTGCCCATGAAGGGAAATATTCTTGGGTATTAGCCTTTCACTGAACCACAGCTAGTCCCTTTTGGAAGTGGCCAAGGCCAATCCTTACAGGTAAATGAGAACAGCACAATGACATGACATTCCCACACTCATACATGACATTTGATTCTGATGTTGTGACCTGATTTCCCTGAGCTTGATCATTCTCTTAAGTCATGGCAAAGTCAGAACTTACAGGCATAAGGAGCCAGAAGTTGGCCCTAGATTTCATTTGACCATGAGATTCAGCTATGTTGTAGAGAAGAAAATCTGTTTTGTTTTGTTTTGTTTTGTTTTTTGAGACGGCATCTTGCTCCATCACCCAGGCTGGAGTGCATTGGTCCGATCTTGGCTCACCGCAACCTCTGCTCCCTGGGCTCAAGTGATTCTCATGCCTCAGCCTCCGGAGTAGCTGGGATTACAGGTGTGTACCACCATGCCCAATGAATTTTTGTACTTTTAGTAGAGGCAGGATTTCACCATGTTGCCCAGACTGGTCTTGAACTCCTGGCCTCAAGTGATCTACACACTTTGGCCTCCTAAAGTACTGGGATTGCAGGCATGAGCCACCACACTTGACCTGTAGAGAAGAAATTCTTGTCTCAGTTAAAAGTTATCTCTGCATTCCTATTAGGATAGGATGCTAGTCAGAATTCCTGGGATATGTACATAAAATCAAAAATAATTTGAGATAAAAAATCTGTCAGCAAAGAAGAACTTAGGTAACGTATTAGAGTGGAGAATGTGGTACTTCCATTTTGCCTCTGTGGTAGTAAGGATTGGGAAGAGGGCAGAGATGGGAAGAGAAAAGTGTTTCTAAGACAGACATACACCTATTATTTTTCTGGAGTTTGAGTATCTACTAGAACACCCTTTAATTTTCCCTTATTGCCTATTCTTATCATTGCCCAGCCACCATCACAAATGAAAAAAGCATGGAGAAGAACAAGGTCTGGATGTTGGGTTGGGGACAATCCAGTAAGACTCTGGAATGGGTAAATGTCTGGTGTGGATGAAAAGAGGCCTACAGAAGAAGGGGGAGTAGAAGTGGGTTTGAGTGAGAACAGTGCGCCCACCTCCACCAAACCGGGAGCAAGTGTGACAATACAGACTCAGAAAAGTAAATTGGCATGGACTGCACTTCCGGGTTGGAGCAAGTTGAAAGACAGCAATGTTCTGGGCTGTGATGTCACCTTCAATGTGACCTTGGGTCACTCTCAAGACCCATCCCACATCCCCATAACCTGGGGGTTTTTATATTCCCAGGATCTTTGCCCACCAAGGCCACTGCCCTTTCCCAAAGCATCTTGTTTCCACAGAGTCTGAAGTTCACACCCTGATGTTCTGGAGTGATGGACTCTCTCTTAAGTATCTTGTTTACAGTCTCATGCTGTGCTTTTTTTTTTTTTTTTTTTTTTTACCATGTCTGCATGGGATTATGGCAAAGAGTTTGGTTTAGTGTAGGTAAAAAGAATGCTGCAGAATCATTCGCTAGAACCTTTAGCATATGATTGCAAACCTGATGGGTCTTTCTTTTTTTCTCTCTATCTCAAAGTTCAGGGCAAGTATAATAATAAGTTATTGTGTTTGGAAACAAATTCATGCTTAAGCATTCTTATGTTACATTCCCTATCTGTTCTCCAGACATGGTGTGACATCTACTTGTGGACACACTCTGCTTTCTGGTTTTTCTGTTTCTGATTAGAAACTCAAGGACAATATGAGAAACATACCTGAAAAAAGCAGAAGATCTGGATCATTCCAGCCAGCAATTCAAAGTCTGCCAATGGGAAATCAAGTGTTGTAGAAACCTACAGGGCCTCTCAGAGCATTTTACCAGTGGAACTGTGGCAGGGTGACTGATTGTGGAACCAATGACTACATTATTCTCTCTGTATTCTCTCTGCTGAATCATTTGCTGGAACTTCCAATATATGATTGCAAAACTAGACTTTTTTATGTTATCTTGTCTCAGATTTCTAAGCCTGAAAGATTGAGGCTGTTGCTGAACGATGCTTAATTAACCAAGGCATTGAGCTCCAACCATGAGGCTTTGAGGAGTTTGATATCTAGCCCCTCTTGGCATCATATGCTAACACTGGCTGTGAGGCTATGAGAATCTTAAGTACCTGCACACTGTTCACAAGTGGTACTCTAAAACTCCTGAGGAAATAAGGGAGACTGGAATTAGTGGGATTAGCTTGTGTCCTTTGGCTTATCCTCTTTCTCTCCAGAAATTTCACCTTTGGCTCAGTCCTCACAGGGGAAGAAAGTCTTGTCCAAAGATGGTGTCCACCCTGGGCTCCACTGTGTATCCCAGAGGAGAGCATCTTTACTGTGGAATGGACTTCCAGCTGACTCATGTTGGGAAAAGGTGAGCTGGGGCATAGGCACCTCATAGCTAGCTTCTAATAATCTGAGGTTCTCATTTGGTAGCAGAATTAGTTGTTTTGAGCATGACTCTGGTGAAGGAGAAATCAAGGAAGAGGGACAGAAAGGGCATTAATATGAATCCCTGTCTTACTGTGTTACAAAATGTATAAAAGGGGGTTTATATATGTTATCTCATTGCATTCTGTACATGCTGTATGGCAGTTAACCTTGATCACATTTTAAAATGAAAGACTCAGAGATATTAAGTGATGTGCCCCAGGTCACGTGGTCACATGGTTACAAAAAGTGTACACACACACACACTACATGCCTGGAAAGCTGCAAACTTTCCTCTCTATCAGTCTTAGAAGTGGGGAAGCTACTTCTAAGTTGGCAATTTCAACTCAGCGAAGCAAAGTGCCCTCACAATTAGAGTTCTCTTGGGAACGGCTGTTCTGGTGAGCCCATGTACTTTCTCTCCAGGCAGTTGTTGCAACAGTAGCTGGAAAACATCTTAGGGCAACTGGGAGGTTATCATGAGCATGCACATAAGATCTTTTAAGACCTCTTGCAGCTGTGAGCATTTGTCTCTCAGCTGGAAGAGATCTGATCTGGGATTCGATTGCCAATTTCTGGGCCTCTTACCATCACCTATCAAAAGAGGATATGGGCTATAATACAGGTTTTAAAATGTTTTTAACTATAGAATCCTTTCTTCAAATGGATTATGTATGTGTTAAGGTAGCTTTTTGGAATCATATATCTATATTTATCTATATTCTGTATACCTAAACCTATATCTCTATTTTTATGTTATCTGTTTACATATCTATTTACACATATCTTTACTTATCTTTACATATATATTTACACATAGACATACTGAAATATACATAATTGTCTATATTCATTTTGTGTATAATTACAAACACACAACACATGTGTATATGTGTGTGATATGTATATGCATGTTCATATATATGTGTATGTGTTTGTCTGTTTAGTTGTTGTATATTTTTGTTTGTTTTGATAACT
This sequence comes from Nomascus leucogenys, assembly GCF_006542625.1. Classification (NCBI taxonomy): domain Eukaryota; kingdom Metazoa; phylum Chordata; class Mammalia; order Primates; family Hylobatidae; genus Nomascus; species Nomascus leucogenys. Next base: position 38,780,879 of record NC_044402.1, on the reverse strand, counting down.
TCATTTCCCTTTCCAAGCACGATCTTGGTATATTTATCTCAGGAGTATTTTCAGAAGGTGTGAAGTCAACTACTCTCCCCTTATTATGAAAGTGGCCAAGACCATTAAGATATTCTGCTTGAGATTTTGAAATTACCTGGCACATATTTCATACAAACTTGAAGATAATTGAAGGGAATAAGACAACATGAAGTGTCATAATAGATATGATAAAGAACTAAATAGATCTTCCAAAAATAAAAAGTGAAATAAAATTAAACGCTAAATGAATATGTTTTCTTGCAGATTGAAGACCAACAGAAAAGAGAATTATCAACTGAAAGAACAATCAGAATAAATTAGAGTACAACACACAAAAAACAAAACTAGTCTAGTAACTAGAAATTACTAAAGGAAAATGAACACTTTTTATATAGGATGATAATCACAATTCCTATTGGCATTTAAAAAAACAGTATAGAATTAAAATACAAAAATGTTCAGAGACGATAAATGAGGTTAAAAGTCCTAAGTTTCTTGCATTTTCAGGGAGGAGGGTAAATTATTGATTAAATTTAGTTTTGATAGGTTTAACAAAATATGCTGTAATTTTGCCTTTTATTTTTAGTTTACATGTAATAATTGTACATATTTATGGGATACAGAGTGATATTTCAAATACATATATACAATGTATAATGATAAAATCAGGATAAGTAGCATATCCATCACCTGAAACATTTATTATTTTTTTGTGTTGGGAACCTTCAAAATCCTCTCTCCTAGTTCTTTGAAAATATACTATAAATTATTGTTACCTATATTCACTCCACAGTGCTATAGAGCAGTAGAACTCATTCCTCTTATCTAACTGTAACTTGAATCCATTAGCCAACCTCTCCTTCCCTTCCTCCATCCTTTTCCCAGCTTCTAATAATTCTACTCTCTACTTCTACAATTCTACTCTCTACTTCTATGACTTCATTTTTTTTTAAGATGGAGTCTTACTGTGTTGCCCAGGCTGGAGTGCAATGGCATGATCTCGGCTCACTGCAACCTCCACCTCCTGGGTCCAAGCGATTCTCCTGCCTCAGCTTCCTGAGTAGCTGGGATTACAGGTGCCCACCACCGCACCCGGCTAATTTTTGTATTTTTAGTAGAGACAGGGTTTTGCCATGTTGGCCAGGCTGGTTTTGAACTCCTGATCTCAGGTGATCCTCCTGCCTCAGCCTCCCAAAGTGCTGAGATTACAGGCCTAAGCCACTGCGCTCGGCCTATGACCTCAATTTTATTTTTAGTGCCTATATATGAGTTAGAAAGTGGTATTTATGTTTCTGTGCCTGAATTATTTCACTTAGCATAATGACCTCCAGTTCCATCCATGTTGCTGCAAATGACAGGATTTTCTTCTTTTCATGGCTGAATAGTACTCCATTTTGTCTATATACTACATTTTCTTTAGCCATTCATCTATTGATAGTCACTTAAATGATTTCATATCTTGGCTATTGTGAATAGTGCTGGGGTAGTTTTCTTTTCCAAGATGGTAGATTGAAGTCATTGTTAGCATGCCTCTCTTATTTGGAAAGACAAAATAGTGTGTAGAGATTCACGCTGTGAACTTTTTTTCCAGGAAGCAACACAGGAGCTTAAGAGGAAAATTGAAAGAAACCACAGACCCTTTGAAAGAAGTGGCAAACTGCAGCTTACACCATGAGCCAGGCAGAAAACTCTGAGTCCTCAGAGTGTGAAAGGAAGAGAAACTGCCTCTGGGATATGCACTCCCCCTGGGGAACCTGGCAATCCAGGCCACGGGGAAAACCTTAACCCTACCCAGTGCTGGAGCTGATTTAATGAGCTGAGGGGAGTATATGAGAAGGAGCAGCTTCAGGATGTGCTTTACTTGCACTCCCAGACCCTACTGGGGATATAGGGAAGCCATTCCTGATCCTACCTCACAGAGGACCATGCAGAAGTCAGCCAGCTAGCTCAGGCGGTGGTCACGGGCTGAGAGAAGCGAGAAGCTCCCAAATGAGATTCACAATATAATCTCTAGCAGGGATGGACCTCCTTGACCAGAACGGAGGGGCAAGTGGGAAGTGTGCTGTGCCCACAGGTGTAGGAGCTGGGTGCCCCTGCTTCGCTAGCAGGTCAGGAGGGGCATGGCCTGAGCAGTTTTTATCTTGGCAGCCAGAGAAGGCTTATGGCCTGGGACAGTTTTCAGCTCTGAGCGCAGCCTGCTTGCAACCTAGCTAGCTGCTGCTAGTGGAACACTGTGGGTCTGAGACCTGTCTTGCCAAGTGCAGAGGAGCTGGGTGGGGCTTACTGCCACCTGTACTCCCCACTTCCTACGTGGACTATTCTGTGTAGCAGGGGCAACTGCACTCCTCCCTGGAACATTACCCCAGCATCCAGAGAACTGCCCTCTGATCCCCACTGGGGCCACTGATTGCACCTGCATGTGGATGGCCAGAGCATGAACTTGCCTGACTCAGCCCCAACCTGGTTTGCCTTTTTACCCATCCTGGTAGCTTAACACAAAAGACAGAAACTTTTGGGAGCGTTATGGACCTGCCCATTGCTTGAGACACCAGAGTACCTCCCCTGGTCACATAAGCCAAGCACAAATTCCACCACTACTACTGCAGTTAGTGCTCTTTTGTACCAACTGCACCTCCTGGCTATAGGCCAATCAACATAGTCCATTACAAGTGATCTGCCTACATTCTGTAGGCAGAATAACACAGCACCGGAAGGAGAAAACTTTTGCATGACTACAGCTACCACCATTGCCTGCATCACCCTGGCTAACCAGGTCTTGAGTCTGTTCACGTGACCAGATCATTACTACTACAACTGAAATTAGAGAAAGCCAACACCCTAAGGCTATTTGTAACCAAAGAATCTCACGAGTTTACATTACTCCTCTGCCAGCCCCATCAGAGCTGGTGCTGGTACCCACTGCTGGGAGACTTGAGGATAAGTCACATCACTGGACCCTTTGCAGACATTCCCTAGCACCAGCCTGGAATGTAGCAGCCCCACTGGGTGGCCAGATCCAGAGCAGCAGCAGCAATCACAGTAGTCTGGCACTCAGGGACTCCTACTCCTAGGGTAAGCAGGAGTGCACCACATCAAGGGAGCACCCTGTGGGACAAAGGAATCCAGATGGCAGGCTTTGAGTCTCAGAACTTTACACTTGTGGGAAGTTTCTTTCAGCAGAGAGACAGGTGCAGTGCTGGGCTCAGTGAGGAAAGTCTGTGGCTCTACCTCAACAGTCAGGCAGCCCTGGTGCTTGTGAAGGATCTTGGAGAAGAGGACTTCTCCCCGTCATGCACCACTGCTGGCACAGCTGGGGTTTCTCACAAAGGAACTCGGCATGAGTTCACCTGTAGACAGCCTTTCTGGGACACTTCAGGCGACTGCATTCCCACAGGACAAGTGCCCTCCAGGCTCAGGCTTGTATGAGAGGTAGAGTCACAATTCATCTCCACATTCTTGCAGCTGAAAAGATGTGTCTATCTGAAGGTCTAACATCCAGTATCTGTAAGGAACTTAAACAAATTTACAAAAAACCCCTAAACCATCCCATTAAAAAGTAGGCAAAGGATATAAACAGACACTTCTCAAAAGAAGACATACATGCTGCCAACAATCATATGAATAAAAACTCCACATTGCTGATCATCAGAGAAATGCAAATCAAAACCACAATGAGATACCACTTCACATCAGTCAGAATGGCTATTACTAAAAAGTCAAAAATAACAGATGCTAGCGAGGTTGTGGAGAAAAAGGATCACTTTCACACTTTCGATGGGAGTGTAAATTAGTTCAACCATTGTGGAAGACAGTATGGTAACTTCTCAAAGACCTAAAGTCAGAAGTACCATTTCATCCAGCAATCCCATTACTGGGTATATACTCAAAGGAATATAAATTGTTCTATTATAAAGACACAGGTGTGTGTATGCTTACTGCAGCACTATTTACAATAGCAAGGACAGGGATCAACCCAAATGCCTGTCAGTGATAGACTGGATAAAGAAGGTGTGGTAGATATACACCATGGAATAGTACACAGTCATAAAAACAATGAGATCATGTCCTTTACAGGGACATGGATGGAGCTGGAGGCCATTATCTTCAGCAAACTAATGCAGGGACAGAAAACCAATACTGCTTGTTCTTACTTATGAGTGCGAGCTAAATGATAAGAACACACATACACACAGAGGGGAACAACACGCATCGGGGCCTTTCAGAGGGTAGAGGGTGGGAGGAAGGAGAGAAGCAGGAACAATAACTGGTAGATCCTAGGCTTAATACATGGGTGATGAAATAATCTTTACAACCAACCCCCCTGACACATGTTTACCTACGTAACAAATCTGCACATCCTGCACATCTACCCCTTAACTTAAAAGTGGAAAAAAAAAAAAAAAAGAAAAGAGGTGCCTGTCTGATCTGAATAGCTAGAACACTGGGTCAGGAATGTGACTGGGAGACAGATTGCTTTCCTGGTGGTCTGTGAGGGGATCTGAGGTGGGTCCCTCCCTTCCACCTGAAAAGACCTCAGTGAGTTTCACTGAGCACTCCCCTAGCCACCTCTGTGAAGGCTGGTACTTCCGCCCACCATTGGTTATTGCATTTACCTACCAGCTTTAGCCACAGCCAGGTTTTGCCAGTGGCCACCTCTTACTGGCCTGAAGCCTGAACTGTTCAACCTAGTGAATAAAATACTGGGTAAATAAATAAAGAAATAAATGAGCGAACACCACTGGGGAATGAGATAAGCTTCAAGAGACCTCTGCCATTCCAACTCCACAGGAGACAGTAAATTTGCTCACAACCAAGCACATTGCTACTGTAATCAGCATCTGAGGAAGCCATCATATAAAGAGTCTCTATAACCAAGGAGCTCATACAGAATCTTCACCCCTGTAAGCACCCAGAGCCAAATTAGGTTACAATAACTTATAAACATTAAAGTCACATCCTCAAGGGGAAAAAAAGAAACAAACAACAACCAAAAACACAGTCAAATAAAAAGTGAGCTAGAAATAAATTCAAAAATAATTAGAAGAAATAGTCTACCCAAAAGAGAAGAAAACAGAAAAATAATTCTGGCAATGTGACAGAACAGGGTTCTATAACAACTTCAAAAGATCACAGCAACTCTCCAGAAATGGATCCAAACCAAGATAAAATATTTGAAATACCACCAGCCTGGCCAACATAGTGAGACTCCATCTCTACTAAAAATACAAAAAAAAAAAAAAAAAAGAAAAGAAAGAAAAATTAGCTGGGTATGGTGGCTTGCACCTCTAGTCCCAGCTACTCAGGAGGCTGAGGAAGGAGGATTGCTTGAACCTGGGAGGCAGGGGTTGCAGTGAGCTGAAATCATACCACTGCACTCCAGCCTGGGTGACAGAGTGAGACTGCATCTCAAAAAAAAAAAATTCTTTGAAATACTAGATAAAGAATTGAAACACTTGATTATTAAGTTACAGAGATAGAAGAGAAAGGTGAAAACCAATATAAAGAAATGAAAATAACAATTTAGAATATGAGTGAAAAATTTTCTAAAGAGGTAGATATTTTAAGGAAAAACCAGTTAGAACTTCTGGAAATGAAAAATATATTTAGAGAATTACAAAATGCAGTGGAATTACAAAACGCAGTGGAATGTTTTAACAATAGACAAAACCAAGTAGAAGAAAAAATTTAAAAGACAAGGCTTTAAAATTAACTTAATCAGACAAAAATAAATAAAAAAAATTCAAAGAAATGAGCAAAGTCTACAATAAATATGGGATTATGTAAAATGGCTAAACCTAAGAATGGCTGGTGTTCCTGAAGGAGAAGAAAATGCAAAAAGTTTGGGAAATTTATTTGAAGAAATAATTGAAGAAAACTTCCATGGCCTTGCTAGAGATTTAGTCATCCAAATACAAGAAATCCAAAGAACTTCTGGGAGATTTATTGCAAAAAGGACGTTACAAAGGCATATAGTCATCGGGCTATCTAAATTTACTAGGAAGGAAATATTTTTAAGAGCAGTGAGACAAAGGCATCAGGTAACCTATAAAGGAAAGCCTATCAGACTTCTCAGCAGAAACCTTACAAGCTAGAAGGGACTGGGGCCCTATCTTTAGCCTCCTTAAACAGAATAACTGTCAGCCAAGAGTTTTGTATCCAGCAAAATTATGTTTTATAAATAAAGGAGAAATACAATATTTTTTAGACAAGCAAATGCTAAGGGAATTTGTTACTACCAGGCTAGCCCTAAAAGCAATGCTAAAAGGAATTCTAAATCTTGAAACAAAAGGTTGATATGCACCAGAATAGAACCTTTTGAAAGTATAAAACTCACAGGGTCTATAAAACAATAACACCTGTTCACGCTGATGATAGTTTCTTTTGCTGTGCAGAAGCTCTTTAGTTTAATTAGATCCAAGTTGTCAATTTTGGCTTTTGTTGCCATTGCTTTCGGTGTTTTAGTCATGAAGTCTTTGCCCATGCCTATGTACTAAATGGTATTGCTTAGGTTTTCTTCTAGGGTTATTATGGTTTTAGGCCTTACATTTAAGTCTTTAATCCATCTTGAGTTAATTTTTGTATAAGGTGTAAGGAAGTGGTCCAGTTTCAGTTTTCTGCATATGGCTAGCCAGTTTTCCCAACATCATTTATTAAATATCATCAGAGTGAACAGGCAACCTACAGAATGGGAGAAAATTTTTGCTATCTATTCTTCTGACAAAGGGCTAATATCCAGAATCTACAAGGAACTTAAACAAATTTACAAGAAAAAAAACAACCCCATCAAAAAGTGGGCAAAGGATATGAACAGACACTTCTCAAAAGAAGACATTTAAGTGGCCAACAAACATATGAAAAAAAACTCCTCATCACTGTTCATTAGAAAAATGCAAATCAAAACCACAAGGAGATACCATCTCATGCCAGTTAGAATGGTGATCATTAAAAAGTCAGGAAACAACAGATGCTGGAGAGGATGTGGAGAAATAGGAATGCTTTCACACTGTTGGTGGGAGTGTAAAGTAGTTCAACCATTGTGGAAGACAGCGTGGTGATTCCTCAAGGATCTAGAACCAAAAATACCATTTGACCCAGCCATCCCATTACTGGGTATATACCCAAAGGATTGTAAATCGTTCTACTGTAAAGACACCTGCACATGTATGTTTATTGCAGCAGTACTCACAATAGCAAAGACTTGGAATCAACACAAATGCCATCAAATATAGACTGGATAAAGAAAATGTGGCACATATACCCCATGGAATACTATGCAGCCATGAAAAATGATGAGTTCATGTACCTTGCAGGGACATGCATGAAGCTGGAAACCATCATTTTCAGCAAACTAACACAGGAACGGAAAACCAAATACCACATGTTCTCACACATAAGTGGGAGTTGAACAATGACAATACATGGACACAGGGAGGGGAACATCACACACCAGGGCCTGTCAGTGGGTGGGGATCTCAGGGAGGGATAGCATTAGGACAAATACCTAATGTAGATGACAGGTTGATGGGTGAAGCAAACCAACATGGGACATGTATACCTATATAACAAATCTGCATGTTCTGGATGTGTATCCCAGAACTTAAAGTAAAAAACAAAAAACAAAGAACAATAACACCATGAAGAAAACAAAGTAACTAGGTAACAATCAATATGATGATGAGGACAGTACTTCACATCTCAATATTAACACTGAATGTAAATGGTCTAAATGCTCTACTTAAAAGATATGGATTGGCATAATGCATAAAAAAATTACAAACCAAATATCTTCTGTTTTCCAGGGATACATATAACACATAAGGATTCTTATAGACTCAAGACAAAGGGGTGGAAAAAGATATTCCATGCAAATGAAAATCAAAACTGAGCAGGAGTAACCATTCTTATATCAGATAAAAGAGACTTTTAAACAACAACAGTAAAAAAAAGACAAAGAAGGTCATTATATAATGATAAAAGGATCAATCCAACAAGAAGATATTACAATCTTAAATATATATGCACCTAACTCTGGAGCTCCCACATTCATAAAACAATTGCTACTAGACCCAGGAAAAGAGATAACAGCAACACAATAATAGTGGGGGACTTCAAAACTCTGCTGATAGCACTAGACAGAACATCAAGACAGAAAGTCAACCAAAAGACACTGGACTTAAATTGCACTCTAGAACAAATGGACCTAACAGATATTTATAGAACATTTTCCCCAAGAGCTACAGAATATACATTCTTCTCATCAGCACATGAAACATCCTCCAGGATAGATCATATGGTAGGCCACAAAACATGTCTCAATAAATTAAAAACCATCAAAATCGTATCACCTATCTTCTCAGACCACATTGGAATAAAAACTAGAAACCAATTCCAAAAAGGAACCCTCAAAACTATACAAATACATGGAAATTAAACAATCTTCTCCTGACTAATTTCGGAGTTAACAATGAAATCAAGATGGAAATTAAAAAATTATTTTAAATAAATGATAGTGTGACACAATTCATCAAAATCTGTGGGATACAGCAGAAGCAGTGCTAAGAAGAAAGTTATAGCACTAAATGGTTTTATCAAAAAGTCTGAAAGTAACAAGTTGACAACCTGATGTTATACTTCAAGGAACTAGAGAAACAAGAAAAAATCAAACCCAAAGCTAGCAGAAGAAAATAAATCAGAGCAGAACTAAATGAAATTGAAACCAAAAATCCATACAAAAGGTCAAATGAAACAAAAAGTTGGTTCTTTGAAAAGATAAACAAAATTGATAGATCGTTAGCTAGACTAACCAAGAAAAGAAGAGTGAAGATTCAAATAAGCTCAATTTGAAATGAAAATAGAGACATTACAATACAACCAACACCACAGAATTAGAAAAGATCATTCGAGATTGCTATGAACACCTCTATGTACATGTCTAGAGGAAATAAATATCTGGAAACATACAACCCTCCTAGCTTGAATCAGGAAGAAACAGAAATTCTGAGCAGACCAATAACAAGTGGTGAAATTGAATCAGTAATAAAAAAATTGCCAACAACAACAAAAACAACAACAAAAAACTCAGAGCCAGTGGATTCACAGCTGAATTCTACCAGCCATTCAAAGAAAAATTGGTACCAGTCCGACTGAAACTGTTCCAAAAGATTGAGAAGAGGGAATCACCCCAAATTATTCTATGAAGCCAGTATCACCCTGATACCAAAGCCATGAAAGGTCATAACAACAAAAAAAGAAAACTACAGACCAATATCCCTGATTAACATAGATATAAAAATTCTCAACAAAATATTAGCAAACTAAATCCAACAGAAAATAAAAAAGATAATTCATTATGATCAAGTGAGTTTCAACTCAGGGATGAAGGAATGGTTCAACATACTCAAGTCAATAAATGTGATTCATCACATAAACATAATCAAATACAAAAAGTACACGATCATTTCAATCAACACAGAAAAAGCGTTTGATAAAATTCAGCATTGCTTTATGATAAAACTCTCAACAAACTAGGCATAGAAAGAACGTACTTCAAAATAATAAAAGCCATATATGGCATACCCACAGCCATCTTACATTGAGTGGGAAAAAGTTGAAAGCATTCCCCCTAAGAACTGGCAGAAGACAAGGATGCCCACTTTCCTTTTTTTTTTTTTTTTTTTTTGAGGAGTCTCGCTCTTTCGCCCAGGCTGGAGTGCAGTGGCGCGATCTCGGCTCACTGCAGGCTCCGCCCCCTGGGGTTCACGCCATTCTCCTGCCTCAGCCTCCCACGTAGCTGGGACTACAGGCGCCCGCCACCTCACCTGGCTAATTTTTTGTATTTTTAGTAGAGACGGGGTTTCACCGTGTTAGCCAGGATGATCTCGATCTCCTGACCTCGTGATCCACCCGCCTCGGCCTCCCAAAGTGCTGGGATTACAGGCATGAGCCACCGCGCCCGGCAAGGGATGCCCACTTTCACCACTTCTATTCAACATAGTACTGGAAGTCCTAGCCAGAGCAATGTGGCAAGAGAAAGAAATAAAAGGGCATCCAAATTGGAAAAGAGGAAGTCAAACTATCTGTGTTTGCCAGTGGTGTTATTGCATGCCTAGAAAACCCTAAAAATTCCTACAAAAGACTCTGGGATTTGGTAAATGAATTCAAAAAGTCTCAGGTTGCAAAATCAATGTACACAAATGAGTAGCACTGATACACACCAACAATGACAAAGTTGAATCAAATGAAGAACTTGATTCCTTTTATGATGCCTGCAAGAAAAAAAAAAAACCTGACTATCTAGGAATATACTTAACCAAGGATGTGGAATATTTCTGTGAGGAGAAGTATAGAACACTGCTGAGGGAAATCATAGATGACACAAACAAATGGAGATTCATCTCATGCTCATGAATTGGAAGAATCAATATCATTAAAATGACCATACTGCCCCAGGCAATCTACAGATACAATGCAATTCCTATCAAAATACCAATATTGTTTCTCATGAAATTAGAAAAAAATTAAAATTCATATGAAACCAAAAAAGAGCCTGAATAGCCAAAACAATCCTAAGCAAAAAGAACAAGTCTGGAAGCATCACATTACCTGATTTCATGTTATACTACAAGGATATAGTAAACAAAACAGCAGAGTACCAGTACAAAAGTAGGTACATAGAGCAATGGAACCACATAGAGAATCCAGAAATAAAGCCAAATACTTACAATCAACTTATCTTCAAGAAAGCATACAAAAACATGAACTGGGGAAAGGACACCCTATTCAATAAATGGTGCTGGGAAAACTGGCTAACCACATGTGGAAAAATGAAACTGGATCCCTATCTCTGACCATATACAAAAGTCAACTCAAGGTGGATTACAGACTTAAGTCTAAGACTTGAAATCATACCAATTCTAGAAGAAAACCTAGGAAAAACTCTTCTGGACATTGGCCTAGGCAAATAATTTATGACTAAGACCTCAAAAGCAAATGCAACAAAAACAAATATAAAGAAATCAAATCTAATTAAACTAAAAAGCCTCCACACAGCAAAAAAAAAAAATCATTACAGTGAACAAAATGGGAGAAAATATTTTCAAACAATGCATTTGACCAGGGACTAATTTCAAGAACCTACAAGGAATTCAAACAAATCAGCAAGAAAAAACAAATAATCCTATCAAAAAGTGGGCAAATGACATGAACAGACATTTCTCTAAAGAAGGTATATAAATGGTCAACAAACATATGAAAAAATTCTCAACATCACTAACCATGAAGGAAATGCAAATTAAAACCACAACTTGATACCACCTTACCCCAGCTAGAATTGCCATCATTAAAACGTCAAAATATAACAGATGTTGGCATGGATGTGATGAAAGGGGAATGCTTATACATTGCTGGTGGGAAGGTAAATTAGTACACTCTATGGAAAACAGTATGAAGATTCCTCAAAGAACTAAAAGCAGTTCTACCATTTGACTTAGTAACCCCACTACTGGGTAGCTACCCAAAGGAAAAGAAGTCATTATATGAAAAAGGCACATGCACACATATGTTTACTGCAGCACTATTCACAACTGCAGAAACATAGAATCAACCTACGTGCCCATTGGACCATGACTGGATAAATAAAATGTGGTGTATATACACTATGAAATACCACTCATCCATAAAAGGAATGAAATAATGTCTTTTGCAGCAACTTGGATGGAATTGGAGGTCATTTTTCCAAGTGAAGTAACTTAGGAATGGAAAGCCAAATACCATATATTTTCACTTACAAGTGAGAGTTAAACTATTGGTACATAAAGGCGTAAAGAGTGGTACAATGGACATTGGAGACTCAGAAGAGGGGAGGATGGCAGTTGAGTGATAGATAAAAAACTATATATTGGGTACAAAGTACATTACTTGAGTGACTGGTACACTAAATCTGACTTCATTACTATACAATTCATCCGTGTAACCAAAAACCACTTGTACCCCTAAAGCTATTGAAATTTAAAAATAAAGGAAGGAAAGAAGGAGAAAGCAAGAAAGCAAGCAAGAAAGCAAGAAAAGCGAGAAAGCAAGCAAGCAAGCAAGCAAGCAAGCATGCAAGAAAGAAAATAGTGCTGTGATAAACTTGAGGGTACAGGTATCCCTTTGATATACTGATTTCCTTTCCATTGGGTACATACCCAGTAGTGGGATTGCTGGACCTTATAGTAGTTCTATTTTTAGTTTTATTTAGAAACCTCCATACTGTTTTCCATAATGGTTGTACTAACTTACATTCCCACTAACAGTGTGTAAAAGTTTCCTTTTCACTCATCCTTGCCAGCATTTGTTATTTTTTATCTTTTTGATAATAGCCATTCTAAGTGAGGTGAGATGACGTCTCATTGTGGTTTTGATTTGCATTTGTGATGCTGAGCATTTTTAAATACATGTATTGGCCACTTGTATGTCTTTTATAGTGAAAAATGTCTGTTCAGATACCTTGCACATTTAAAACATCAAATTATTAGTTTTTTTTTGCTGTTGAGTTCCTTGTATATACTGGACATTTGTTCCTTGTTGGATGCATGGTTTGCAAATATTTTCTTCCATTCTATAGATTGCCTTTTCTCTCTTGATTGTTTTCTTTGCTGAGTAAAAGCTTTGTGGTTTGATATAGTCCCATTGTCTATTTTTTTATTGCTTGTGCTTTTGAAGTCCTACCCATAAAGTCTTTGACTAGACCAATGCCCTGAAGAGATTTCCCTATGTATTGTTCTAGTAGTTTTACAGTTTTTGGTCTTTCATTTAAGTCTTTAATCCACTTTCCTTTGATTTTTGAGAGATAGGGGTCTAGTTTCATTCTTCTGCATATGGATATCCAGATTTCCCAGCATCATTTATTGAAGGGGATGTCCTTTTCTCAGTGTATGTTCTTGGTGCCTTTGCTGAAAATCAGTTGGCTCTAAATTCGTATATTTAATTTGGGGTTCTCTATTCTGTTCCACTGGCCTATGTGTCTGCTTTGTTTATTGATACATAATAATTGTATATATTTATGGAGTACATGTAATATTTTGATCCATGCATACAATATATAATGATCAAATCAGGGTAATTGATCACTATAATCACCTCAAACATTTATCACTTCTTTGTGTTGACAACATTCCAAATCTTTCTTTCTAGTTATTTTGAAATATAAAATAAATTATTGATAACTATAGTCACTCTATTGTGCTCATACAGTAGAAATTATTCCTAATATTTTACTGTATTTCTGTAGGATTAACCAACCTCTCTTTATCCCAGCCTCTGGTAATCACCATTTGACTCTCTACCTCCATGAGATCAACTTTTTTAGCTCCCACATGTAAGTGGGAACATGCAACATTTGTCTTTCTGTGCCTGGCTTATTTCACTTAACATATGGGCTTATCCATGTTGCTGCAAATGATAGGATTTTATTCTTGTTTGTGGATGAAATAATATCCCATTGTTTGTGTATATATATATATATATATATATATATATATATATATAAAACAGCTTATGCATCCATCCATTGGTGAACACTTAGGTTGATTTTTCTTTTAAAGAAGAAATAACACAAGTGCTTCTCAAACTATTCCAAAACACTGAAGAAGACTAAATTATTTCTAATTTATTCTATGAGGCTAGCTTATCCTGATACAAAAATGAGGCAAGGTCACAAGTGAAAAAGAAAACTATAGGTCAATAACTGATGAACATAAATACAAGACTCCTAAAAAATACTGGAAAATTGAATCTAACATCACATCAAAAAGATAATGCACCATGATCAAGTGAGATTTATCCCTGTAATGCAAACATAGTTCAACATGCACAAATAAATTAATGTGATATATCACATCCACAGAATGACACACAAAAACCGTATGATCATCTCAACAGATACAGAAAAGGCATTGATAAAATTCAACATTCCTTTCTGATAAAAACCATCAACAAATTAGGCATAGAAGAAACATAGCTTAACACAATAAAGGCTGTATATGACAAACACATAGCTGATATCATACTGAAGATATTCTCTAGGAACTGTAACAAGATAAGGATATCCACTTTCAAAACTCTTATTTAACATAGTACTGGAAATCCTAGCCAGAGCAATCAGGCAAGAGAAGAAAATAAAAGACATCCAAGTTGGAAAAGAGAAAGACAAATTGTCCCTCTTTGCAGATGACATGATTGAATATATTAAAGAACCTAAAGGCGCTACCAAAAATCTGCTAGAATGGATAAACAAATTCAGTAAAATTGCAGGCTATGAAATCAACGTACAAAAATTGGTGTTTCTATACACCAATAACAAAATAGCTGAAAAAGGAATCAGGAAAGCAACCCATTTATAATAGCTATCCAAAACAAACAAACAAAAAACCCCAAAAAACAAAAACAACAACAACAGAAAAAACAACTAGGTATACATTTAAGCAAGGAGATGAAGGATCTTTACAATGAAAACAACACAACACTGGTGATGAGTTTCTTGCAGGCGGTATAGAATAGGATCTCTCTCTCTCTCTCGTTTTTTTTTTTTTTTTCTTTTGAGACAGAGTCTTACTCTGTTGCCCAGGCTGGAGTGCAGTGGTATAATGTCGGATCACTGCAACCTCCGCCTCCTGGTTTCAAGGGATTCTCATGCCTCAGCCACCAGAATAGCTGGGATTACAGCTGCGTACCACCACGCCTGGCTAATTTTCATATTTTAAATAGAGACAGGGTTTTGCCATGTTGGCCAGGCTGGTCTTGAACTCCTGACCTCAAGTGATCTGCCTGTCTTGGCCTCCCAAAGTGCTGGAATTACAGGTGTGAGCTACTGTGCCTGGCCTGGATCTCTTTTTAAAATCTGTTCAGCTAGTCTATATACTTTAATTGAGGGAATTTAAAACGTTTACATTCAAGGTTGTCGTTGATAGATGAGAACTTACTTCAATCACTTGTCTTCTGATTTTTTTTTATATCCTTTGTCTTTTATTACTCTCTAATTATTTATATTTGCAGTTTGGTGGTCTCCTATAGACATAACATTTGATTCCTTTCTCTTTCTCATTTGTGTATCTGCTCTACTAGTGAATTTTATACTTTCATGTATTTTCATTGTGGTATATATTATCCTTTTGTTTACAGATATAGGCCTCCCTCGAGCATTTCTTGTAGAGCCAGTCTAGTGGTGACGAATTCTCCCAGTTTGTGTTTTTCTGGGAACGACTTTATTTCTCCTTCATTTTGGAAGAAAGCTTTTCTGGGTATAGTACTCTTGATGGGATTTTTTTTTTCTTTTCTTCAGTACTTCGAATATATCATCCTATTTTCTCCTGGCCTGTAAGGTTTCTGCTGAAAAATCCACTGTTAGTCTGATGGGGATTCCCTTATACGTAACTTGATTGATTTCCCCTTGCTGTTTTTAGAATTCTCTCTTTGATTTTAACTTTTGAAAGTTTAATAATTTGCTTCAAACATATATGTTTGGGTTGAATATATTTGGGAATCTTCAGCCTCCTGTATTTGGATGTGTATATTTCTTCTAAAACTTGGGAAGTTTCAGCTATTATTTCATTTAATATATTTCTATGCCTTTTGCCACCTCTTGTCTAATTCCCACAATGAAAATATTTTTTTCACTTAATGGTATCCTATATGTCACATGGGCTTTTTTCATTCATTTTAATTTTTATTTTGTCTGACTGGGTTATTTCAAAAGACCTTTAAAATTATGAAACACTTCATGAGTTTGCATGTCATCCTTGTGCAGGTGCAATTTATTGTTCCAATTTTAGTATATGTACTGCTGAAGTGAGCACTGTATTTTTATGTAACCACTAAATTAATATAAACAGGTGTATAACTTTCTTATTAGTGGAAGGGAGGAAAGGAAAGGTAAAAAGTAACATGTCCAAGAAAAGGTAAGAGAGAAGAGAAGGGAATGAAAGAGAGAAAGAAAAAATAAATTACCAAGCCATAAAGAGTCATGGAGGACTTTAAATGCATATCATTAGGTGAAAAAAGCCAATCTGAAAAGCCCACATACTGTATTAGTCCAACTATGTGACATTCTGGAAAAGGCGAAAGTATGGAAACTGTAAAACATTCAGTGGTTGCCAGGGGTTGTGAGTGGGGAGAGATAAATAGTTGGATCACAGAGGACTTTTACAGCAGTGAAACTATTCTGTATGATACTGTAATGATGAATACACAACATTATACATTTGTGCAAACCCATAGAATGTAGGAGTGAACCCTAATGTAAACTATGGATTTTGAGTGATTATGTTCTGCCAATGTAGGCTCATCAATTGTAGCAAATGTATTACTCAGAAGGAGAATGTTGATAATGGAGGAGGCTGTGCGTGTGTGGAGTCAGCGGGTATATGAGAAATCTGTGCATCTTCCTCTCAATTTTTCTGTGAACTTAAAACTGCTCTAAAAAAGTCTTAAAACAACAACAGTCCCCTCATCCCCAATAGAACAGTTGAGGCAAATATAAGTATAAATTAAGTATAGATTTAAAAGCAAATATACCAGGCTTGGTGTGGTGGCTTACAGACATAATCCTAGCTCTTGGGGAGACTGAGGCGGGAGGATCACTTGTGGCCAGGAGTTTGAGACCAGCTTGGCAACATAGCAAGATTCTGTCTCTACAAGAAACAAACAAACAAACAACAACAACAAAACATTAGCCAGGCATGGTGGCACATGTCTGTAGTCCTAGCTACTAGGGAGACTGAGATGGGAGGATAAATTAAGCTCAGGAGTTTAAGGTTGCAGTGAGCTATGATCATGCTACTGCACCCTACCTGGGTGACAAAGCAAGACCCTTTCTCAAACAAAAACAAACAAACAAACACCAAATATATTAATAGCTATATTAAATGTAAACATTATAGATACTCCAGTTAAAAGTCAAAGAATATCAGACAAGTTATAAAAACAAAACATAAATATGTGTGCAGTGCAACAGATTTTTAAAAGTTGAAAGTAAAAGAAAGGAAGCATGTTTGCTATATTTGTAGCAACCAAAAGAAAACCATTATAGTTGCATTAATGCCAGATAAAATTGACAAACAAAAATTGAAAGAACTCCAAGAATAAATAAATCTATCAGTATCTCAGGAATTGGCACAATAAAGATGATTTAAACAGGTCATTTAATAAACTAGACCTAAGAGTTCTAGAACACTGTGCCCACCCACTGCAGAATATATATTTTTGTAAGTTCCCCACTGCAGAATACATATTTTTGTAAGTTCGCTAAAAAACTTTGCCAAAATCAATCACTTACTGGGCTGTAAAGCAGCTCTTGAGAAATTTCAAAGATGTATTTTTTTAAAATGTTGTCTAGTCACAGCATAATCAAACAAGAAATCAATAACATAACTATAAAAAACTCAATAATATTAGAAAAAGAGTCCAACTATATATGCGTTTAAATAACGCATAATCCAAATAAAGTTTATTAAAAATGAAAAGTTTAGAACTGAATAACAATAATAGCACTTATTAAAATTGTGGAATGCAGCAATAGCAGGTAGAGGATATTTTTTAGTCTAAAAACTCATAAATCACAACAAACTGAAATTATTGAACTGATCACTTATCTCAGGGACTTAGAGATTAATAAGTGAGATAAACTCAATAAAGTAGGAGGAAGAAATAATAAGAGACAGCAGAAGTTAATAAAATAACAGGCAAACACACAATAGAGAGATTTAATACAGCAGAGATTAACTATTTGAAAAGACTAATAAAGTTAACAAACTTTTGGAGAAACTAAGAAAAAAGAGAGAAGGCACAAATATTTAATATCAGGAACTCAGAATATAATACTTTTACACATGCTGTGGACAATTAAAAGATAAGCCAAGAATATTATAAAAACATTTGTGCTAGTAAATTTGAAATTTTAAACAAAATAGAAATATCACCACCCAACATGGACTTAAAAAGAAATCGCAAAGTTGAGTAATACTAGAACAATTAAAGAAATTGTGCCAGTAGTCAAAAATTTTTCTACATAGAGAACTGACCTAGATGACTTTACTGTTAATTTCTACTGAAACTGAAGAAAGATTTTTACTATTCTAAAAACTTTTTCAGAGAAGAGAAAAACGAACACTACCCATCTCAATTTATAATGTTGACATCACCTTGATACAAAGAAGAGAATAAGGAAGGAAATTCACAGGTCAATCTCATTCATGATGCACTGAATCAAAGCCCTACACGAAGTATTAACTCTCAAAATTAGTCCATCAATATACAAAAAGGTTGATACATCATGAGCAAGTTAGGCTTGCAGATCTAAGAATGCAGATCTCACTCATTTAACCTTAGATCAATTAACGTAATTTGCCACACATATTTAAGAGAACAATCCTAAAATCAGCTCAATAAACTTAAGAGCTGTTGATAAAATTTAACATCTCTTCATAACAAAAATACCCTTTTAGTAAACAAAATGGAAATAAATTTCCTTACCCTAATAAACAATATTTGTAAAACCTACAGAAACCATTTAATCCATCCCTCCTCTAGTAAGAAGACCGAGGTTTCCATCTTTCCCACAAGAATGCATGAAAGCCCTTCTCTCCAGGCTGCTTTTCACACAAGCCTGTAATTCTGGTATTCTACTATCCGCTCTCTTCCTTGAGCAGGCTTGAATTTAGAAGTGGTCCCCAGTGGAATGCTGTTAGGGAAATCTTTCGAGATTGAAGAGAGAGCATGTGAATAGACTAAAGAGAGAAGCAGAGCTAGATTAGAGATGGGGAGAGTTAGCAGCGCTAGCAGGTCTTTTTCTACCTTTAATCACCGCTCCCTGGACCAGATGCTCTACTCTGACATGTGTTCCGGTGTTTGGAGACCTGGGGTTCTCTTGTTCAGGGGAGATCACCAGGGCACGGCAACCAAGTTCTACTCCTTCCCTGATAGGGCAAACCTGCAAATTACTGTTATGTAGTGGGTCCAGGTGTGGTAAATCCCTGGCAACAGGGATCATTGTAATGGTCTCTCATGAGTTGCACAGTGAAAAGGCTTTGGCTTTTTCATGTTTTAGGTAAAACCAGAATCAGACATTTATGGAGGGCAGTGTGGGGATAGTAGTTTGGGGTCAAGAGTTCCATTCATTTTTGAAGGAAAACTGAGAAAGAAGAGGAACTGAGATTCCTAGTAATTCTGGGATATTATTCCCTATAGATAACCCCCACTTTGGTCCCCTCATCAAGAAAGTCTTAGTCTTCACGGTCCAGGGCCAGGCTCTCTAAGTCATCTGCTAACTTAATGTTCCATGACTAAACTAACAGTACTATTTCTTTCTTTTTTCTTCCTCTCAGTTGGTGCTCCATCCATACCAGGTTGCTATTCCATGTTTGGACTTGGATGAAACAGCATACTATGAGGCACGAAACCTGGCTTCCTGAGTGGCAGCTGAGAGGAGAGATGTAGCTGAACCAATCAGCTACAACCTCATTCCAGCGTCCATACTTACATAGTGGAAAATCCCCTAAAGCCCACTTCTGAGAGCCCACTAATTTCTAGATTTCGCATTTCCCAAATCCTGCATAAGATTAGTTCTTGCTTGGTTCAGAGGCACTATTTTACAAGTATTGTTCTCCATTGCCTAGACAGCAATAAACTTAGCTTTTTGTTTCAGACACTGAATGCTATTCTTTCCTGTGACACTCCTTGAAATTGTTCTAGAGAAGTAAGTCCCACATGCTGAATGTCCGAGCTTGCTAAGCAACTTGCCTTGTCTCTTAGCAGCTTGTTGTGAAGTAGTGGGCAGCTATGGTACTATAACACACCAAATTGCATGGCATCTTTACTTGACTCATTCTTTTTCCTCACTATCATTGCCCTGGATTTGTACCTCCCAAACAAATTGTTATCATTTTTATCCTTGCTTCAGGCTCTGCTTTTATAGGAGTCTGGATAGGACAAAGTGGGAAAGTACAATTTTTGATACTTCTTCCTTTGTCTCAGGCTGGAAGTTAAAAGGTAAGAGAGAATCTTCTCATAAATTAAAACAAGATAATTTCCTTAGACATCATGCTGTTAATTTTTTTTCTCAGCTGAGTGAGTTGGTGTGTCCTATAGTATCAGCTATTCAAGAAGCTGAGACAGGAGGATTGCTTGAGCCTGGGTGTTTGAGGCTGTAGTGTACCATGATCATGCCTGTGAATAGCCACTGCACAACATAGCAAGACCCTATTTCTAAATGGAAAAGAAAAAGTCTTTTATCTCCTGGAACTCTTTAAATATTTCTCCCCTCTGTTTAACCAAGGTTTGTGATGGAGGGTCTTTTCTTTTTCCCTTTTACAATATGTTTCTGGGATACTCACCAGGAATTTCACCTAAATACTTCCCATTGGTAGAGTAAAGCCAGCATTGCAGCCTTATAAAGAACATTATGAGATTCTCAGCCCAAGTGAGGGAAGGAAGACTATCTTGTGCTTTGATATAGTTTGGCTCTGTGTCCCTTGTAAGTTTCCTGAGGCCTCCCCAGCCATGCGGAACTGTGAGTCAATTAAACTTCTTTTCTTTATAAATTACCTAGTCTTGGGTATTTCTTCATGGTAATGTGAGAACGAACTCATACATGCCTTCTACAGGCAAAGCACCTCATTGGGAAAATGAGGTGTCTATATTGGCACATAATTTAGTGACAAAGGAAGAGCTGTGGCTCAGTCCTCCAGAAGAAACTGCTGGTCTCAAAAGAGACTGTCTTTTCTTTCACACTTCCAAATACTTCATTATTCTTGTGTTACAGTTATGTGATTACCCAACCAGACAGTGATGCCAACAACAGCCAAAGAATAATTGAATGGGCACTACGGTGTGCTCAATGACAGCCTTGAGGACAATGGAGAGCTTTTATGTTGTCAGGGAATGATGCAGATGATAGGAAATGATGCAGAATACACAAGATATGGATGTTAAGGCATGGGATGAGTACGGAGTCATAAGGAGAGAGGTAGTGAGAAACTGGTAGTTTGTAAGTTACTTAGTAGATACTCAGAAGACTGTTGAAGGATGAGTGATAGAATAAAAGAGTGACTTTCCAGTAGCTTCTTGAGATCTCTAGTGAATCAGGCTTGGAGGAAACTTAGAATGAATGAATTATCTGCAAGTGAATTTTTGCATTTTTCTCAGTTTATGCAACAAACCCATGCAACTTTTTATGTCTCTCCACAGATTATTTGATTTCTGACATTTGATCTCATCCTCTTTGTCTATGTTTTAATGGTTGTTTTTAAATTGAGTGATGTTCAGGCCCCTTCCTGCATATCTCTAACTTCCACCACTAAGGCTCCTTTCTAGGAACATGACATTCTAAAACTGACGACTAATTGTGTATCTTCAGTGTTGCCTTTTTATATAAAGAATAGATTTTCATCTTTAGGAATTCCACTAACTCTCTTTAGTTTATGTAATTTCTATGCCAGTTTTTTCTTTATTATAAAGATTTCTTAGCCAGGCGCGGTGGCTCACACCTGTAATCTCAGCACTTTTGGAGGCCGAGGCAGGTTGATCATGAGGTCAGGAGTTCAAGACCAACCTGCCCAAGATGGTGAAACCCTGTCTACTAAAAATACAAAAAAATTAGCTGGGCATGGTGGCAGGTGCCTGTAATCTCAGCTACTCAGGAGGCTGAGGCAGAGAATTGCTTGAACTCGGGAGGCGGAGGTTGCAGTGAGTGGAGATCGTGCCACTGCACTCCAGTCTGGGTGACAGAGTGAGACTCCATCTCAAAAAGAAAAAAGTTTCTTTATTATAAAACGATTGCACACTACATGCCTGATGCTCCACCTCAGTGTTTGCCTCTGGCATCTTGCTTCCAACCTGAACTCTGACCAGATGGAAGGGAGGAGGGCACAAATGATACACTTGGGGAAACCTGCAACAGGCAGACACCAGGAGCATGGTGGGTGGAATCCATGTGTGAAAACCCTCTGTGCTATGGCTTTCAGACGGATGGTAGACATTCCAACGTGGCCTGAGTCAGTCATGATAAAAAACCTTGGCAACATTTTCAGTGCCCTAAATTTGATAAAAACAAAATAATACCTTGAAGAAATGTCATAGAAAAATGAAAAATATTGAGGGAATGAGTTAGGGCTGAGAACGTGTTGTGATTACTCAATAACCACAAACTTGCAATTAACTGCTGTAACCACAAATCACCCTTCTAGGGTTCGCCATGTAGAAAGAGAAAGAGCCGTTGATTTTTCATAGTCACTGTAGCCACAGCTGGAACCTCATAAAGAGTTCATGGTGGGCCTTCGATCAAAGGCGGAGATGCTATTTCTTGCAAATTATGAATGTTTCTGTTGCTGTGAGCTGAAATAGGGGATAGCCAAATTAAAGCAACATTGGAGAATCAGTCCCTAGCAAAGGGTTTTTGCATAATACAGATGAAGACAGAATGTCTCAAGTCTGGGAAATGCTTTCATTAAAAAAAGGTGCATTAAGTACTTGCCCTGTAAGTGTTAACTGTCAAAGCACTGGGAGTTAACTGGTGAACACTAACAGATTTAGTTTCTAATCTTGAGGAGTGAGACATAATTAACCAAAGAGAACTTACTTATATGATTATAAATGGTGGCAAGTAATCTGAAGGAAAAAAATTATCAGAGAGTATGATAGGCTAATTGGATATTATATAGGGGTAAGGAAAGACTGCCAGTAATGCAAACATACAGCTGAAGATGAAAAGTGTTCTCTTGCCTGTCAAAGAAATCATCTTGAGGCTCACATATCTAGAGTTTCTGGAGTGTTCTGAGAAATAATGATAAATTATGCTCAAAGTTAATTTCTTCTGCTTTCCATCAATAAGTGGAATTCAAAGGTAATTGGCAGAAATCAATAAATTGAAATCTTTGAAAATGTAAATCTACTGTTCAACCAAAGGTATCATACACTGCAAAAACAAGTCTCGATTGGGAAATAATATTTATAATGATTTACCTGATGAAAATTGGTATCATGGAGTTGCTTCACAGAGTTGCCAGAATGAGATTTTCATTTTAAAATCTGGTTAATGAGACTTATTTTCTAAAAGCTGTTTGATATTTTCAAATTTCATATCAGATAAAACTTAAGTTTCTTAAATGCCAAAAGTGAGAGTGCGGGTGGGGTTTGGGAAGGCCTCAACCAGCTCAGTCTTGTCCAAATCGCTAACCCTTCCATTTGGTAACAGAATAATACAGAATTACTTGAGGTTATCAGGAAATGCCCAGTTTTGACTCTCCAAGCTGCATTTACATGGGCTGTTTGGCACACTCAGAGTGCCTTGAGTGTGTCTCCCTTTGGTCTGACCTCTGTTTGAACATTACCACCTCTAGGAGCCTCCCTTCATGCCCGTGATGTTTAGGAGGGGTTTCCACTATACTTCCATGTCTTTCTAACTTCATTATACAACTTATGATGACTTAGGACTGCTTTGTCATAAGTTACTGGCAGATAGTACATCTCCTTTAGACTATAAACATTTTAAAGGCAGGAGGTATGCCGTTTAACCTTTGGATTCTGAGCCCATAAATGTTCCAGATGGTAGAAGCTGTTTGTTTCTGGGTCTATGCCTGTAAGGCTGAGGCATTATGGGGTTCCAGGAAAGGGAAGGGCTTAGGACCATTTCGCTACAAACCCCTCTCAAAGGGGACAGGACTCTCAGATGCAGCACTAAAGGGCATGCCCTAATCCTGCAAAGAGGTCAGGAAGACATTTTTTCAGCTAGGGCAGCCAGTGTACAGACAGTGGGCAGAATCTAGATAGGGGAAACCCAAGCAACTTAACCTCCAGACTGAGGGATGGACAGCCTGTCTGTCTGTGGAGAGATCAGAAACCCAGGGTAGGGTACTAACTAATGAAGAAAAAAAACTTTATTTTATATCTTGACTTTTTTTTATTATTCCCCAAATGAGTAAAAGTCCAGAAAAGTCCTTATGTTTATAAGAATAAAAGACAAAACAGTAAATGATAACATCGCTAACATTTATCAGGTGTTAGTAGGGGCCTGGCTTTTTTCAAAGTGCTTTATGTGTATTAACCCTTTTAATTCTTAAAACAAGCTCTTGAGTGGGTACCATTATGAGGAAACCAGGGCAGAGGTCCGTAAATATCTGGCACAGTGTCTCAGAGCTAGAGGCAGAGCTGGGTTTCAAACCCAGTGGTGTGGCTGCGGAGTCCGTGCTTGTAACTGCTATGCTTGAATGCCACTTATGAGTGAATCCTTAATCTTGTATGTGTTGTTTTAATCTGAGGTCTTTTTGATTTGCATTTGAACCATTGTTACCAGAGACTGTGATTGAAGAGGAAAACCTCTCCCTGTATTGTTAAAAGTTGGTATATTGGATACCCGGGGCACACCAGTACTTTCATATAAGAGACAGTTATTGATGACCTAGGCTGGGAGCTTTAAATAGAAGTCTAGATGCTATTTTCCACCAACTTCAAGCCTGTAGAGGATGACAGCTGAATGGAGGAATACAGATATCACTGTGTTTATATAAGGAGCACATTACATAGAAAGTTTTTCTACAGGAAAAGAGAAAGGGTGGCAGCAAATATAGCACAAAATAGTCACGCTGAAGGGTAAAAGGGAATGCAGTTAAAGAGACTGTTCTGGGAAGTTAGCCTCACTTCCTTACTACCCCCTTCACTAGTTTCCTGACATTCTGTCAGTTGAAATCACCCAAGGGGGGCTGGCCTCACTTTGGCAGCTTCTGTGGATAGGAAGTTGACAGGGAACCCAGACCAACTTTGTTGAGAATTCGGTGAAGTCTGCTCTGAGGTGGCTCTGATTGCCACAGGTCCAGTCGCATCTGTGGTGGCTGCTAGGGTGAAATAGACCTTCTGTTTCTTTGTGGTCTCCTGCTGCAGACTGGAGATCCTCATTCTAATGTTATGCTTTCTGCAGAGGGCACAGTTTATGAGAGGCGGTTACTACAGACGGAATGTTGAGGTGGGGTGGGGCAGTTGGTTGTCATACACAAGTGGAGCTCTAGTCCAAGAGGTTTCCATGGGCAGGATGGCCACGGGGCCTCTGCTTGCCCACATGGTGCCATTATACAAATTAGGAAAAGGCACCTTTTTTCTGAGATTGTTTACTTCCGTCTATCAGAAAATTTTCACAGTATAGTGGCTGAGTTAGAAAAGGGCACTTTGCTAAAATCTGTTGTTGAATTTGTCATAATAAATACATAAATCAGCTGATGTCTCCAGTGTGAATGATCACCCTGTCAGGTGTCTAAGGCCTGTTGTCTTTTAGTTCTGCTCTCAAGGAAAAGAGAACCCATCCTTTCCTTGGGTACCTCCAACTGGAGGATAAGACCTAAGCTTTAATAATCGCTTGACAGTTTCTCAGATCACTAGCCCAGTCTTGCCCCTTATTATTAAGTTCCTCTTCTTTGCCTCCTGCTAGCCTAGACTTTTCCTTATCACTGGAAGGTGAACCAGTCTTCATATTTCTTGGAGGAACCCATGAGAAGAAAATACTCTTTTTCTCACAGGGTCCACTGAATGTCCTGACTTTCCACTGATGACTTGTGGTCCCTAAATCCTGGTCTCCCCTGACCTCCCAGGTCAAATCTAGGTGACCATTGGCCTGCCCACAGGTCCACTTGCTCTTGTTTCTACCAAGGCCTCTGTGCCTTCTGATTGGATTAGTGTTCACTCCCTTAGTGTCTAAGCCTTTGAGGTAATCTTGAACCTGATCCAGAGAAGGTCTAATGTCCTAGGAGGGAGAGATCCCAAACTGAGCTCTTCAACTGACCCTGAACTTCTTTCTGCCCATTTTTCTCAGTTATCACTATTGAACTTCATGGCATTTGTGGCAGGCAGAATCCTAAAATGACCCCCAGTGATCCTTACCCTTCTATAATCCCTCCCTTCTGAGTGTGGTTGGAACCTGTGAGTAGGCTGGAATCTGTGGCTAGGATGATTATGTTAGATTGTACAGAAAAATGGGGGTTGTCTGGGTGGGTCCAATCTAATCATATGAGCCCTTCAAAATCAGAGCATGTTCACAGCTTGTTGCAGCAGATAAAGTCATACATAGAGGTTCCAAATTTGAGAAGGATTTGAGGTACTCCTGCTGGCTTGAAGATCCTGGGGTTCCTGTGCTGAGGACTGAGAGCAGCCTCTAGGAGCTGAGAGCTGCTGTCTACCGAGGGCAGCAAGGAAATGGGCCTGCAGTCCTACAACTGCAAGGGATGAAATCCTGTCAACAACCTGAATGAGTTTGGATGCTCATTCTTCCCCAGAGCCTTCAGATGCAAGCTCAGCCTGGCTGACACCTTGATTTTGGCTCTCTGGGATCTGGGCAGAGAGCTCAGTTGAGGCTGCCCAGACTTTTAGCCTACAGAACTATGAGATGTTAGGTGTTATAGTAGGCTGATGAATTTGCGGTAGTTTGTTACAGAACAATAGAAAATGAATAAGCATTAATTAGTGATAGTCCACCTGAAAGAATCTTGATATGTTCTCAGCTTTAAGCAAGAAAAGAGGAGGAGAAAAAAAGAAGACAACAACAATTTCATCCAGAATGTGACCTAAAGAAATAAAAAATGACCTTTCTTTTATGGTTTTTTTTTCTAAGTTAACTTACTCTGCCTCATCTGAATCTTTTTATTTCCCTTTTCCATTTCGCCTAACCCTAACTTTCATCTCACACCTAAATTGAGACTCTGTGTGTGTGACTGTGTGTGGAGTACATGGGAGTGCATGAATAAGAGGCGTGGGATAATAACCAGCAGATATTTATTGAGCATCAATTCTGCATTTAGTAATATTTTAAATGATTTATATAAATTCACTTCACCTATGAGAGTCTTGGGAGGCTATGCTAATATTGTGATTGTTTTATAGTTGAAACCAAGGTATTATATAAAACTATATAACTATATAACCTGGATAGCCAGGATAGCCTGGTTAAAACTATATAACTATATAACCTGGATAGCCAGGTTAAGCCAAGCTTGTGTATTTAGGCAATGGTGGAATCAGGATTGAGTTCTAGGCAGTATGGCTGTAGAGTGTGCAGACTTAACTACTACATAGAAAATCTTTATCAAAGTTAAACTTCCTTTTGGTATAACAATATATCCCATGTGTGATGGTGAATTCCAAGCCCCCTTGAAACTTCCCTGCACCATCTGCATAGTGACTGTTCCCTGGTCTCCTTAGAGGCCTCCTGATGTACAGATAAGGTCAGATCTCCTGCACCTCCTAAGGGTGGTGATGGTGGGGAGTGGTCTTGTGATTTTCTTGCATCAGGAGTATTCTTGAGCAGATTTCTGAGTTAAATTGAGACGGAAAAGTCTGAGACAGAAAGTTTTATAGCTCACCTGGGCCCCAGCTAGGCTAGGTCAGGAACGGGAAATATCACATCAAGGACTGAAAGAGAAAGTGCCAAGGTGGAAGAGTCTGAGGATCATGGAGACTCGCCCCTGCATGGCCCTGCTTCCTCACATTCCAGGGGGGAGTGCCACAGTCCACCTGCACACAGTCATCAACTCTGCCCAGGCAGGGAGCCCAAAGAGACCTCTGCCCCACCCCTAGTCTGATTAAAAAACATCTGGTGGTTTCAGAATGAGTTTCCTGTCACTGGCTGGGGAAGATTCCATAAGACCATAGGTGTTTTGGACGCTACAATGAAGAAGAAACATAGGCTTGTGGCTTTTCCCACTAACCCTTCAGCTGCACTGACTTGAAGATAGGGTGGGCCAATTTTTTTTCCTGTGCACTATCACAGGTCTGGTTGCATGGGTCCCCTCAGTGGTGACTAATCAACCACATCCAAATGTCTCTTACAGCTGCAAGCTATAGCCAGGACCCCTTATATCTGGGCTGCCAATCTGAAGTACACAGTTTCATTAGAGTCCAAACCTGTCTGCCCTGGGAGATGAGTTTTATTAAGATCCCTCCAAGCATCCCCAAGATTTTCATGGTTCATGTTTGTGGAGAAGGCTGTAAGATTCAGCGGTTTTACTTTTAAAATGGGGATATTATTTGTGGCTGACACAAATACCCTGTTGCCTGCCCAATACCCATCTCCTCTTCCTTTAAAGAACTCAATTTTTTATCCAGTGGTAATGTACCCAGCTAAAAATATTCAAGTGTCCCAGATTCTTTTGCATGTAAGAATTTACAAGTGATACAATTCTAGCTAATGAAAGTCAACAAGCAAGGTTTCAGGAAAGATTTTTTTTAAAGGGTGTCTTCTCTTCAGTCTTTTGTTCCTTTCTTATCCTGCTTGGAACTTGAACATTCTGCCTAGAGAAGGAGGAGTCATCTGATGACTATGAGATGATAAGATTGAAGGCTTCTCTCTCCCTCTTTCTCTCTCTTTTATTAGTTGGCTTTCTTCTTTTATCTCCATCACAATGTCTTGTGTACAATCTAAATTTTCTGCTCATGGAATAGTTGATGATGCTCTGGTGAAGCACTCTATTGAATTCACTACTCTGTTATGGTTTCCAGAGGATGTCACCTTCTCTACAGGATGTTCAGTGATATCTCATTCATGTGGAGATGTGGGTCTGGAAACATCATGCATCTGGAAGTGAGAGGGGTAAGCTCATTACAAAGACCATAGGGCTCATACATTGTCCTAATAAAATGTGACAATTCTCTGATCTCATGGAAAGAAGCCTTCTTACTAAGGGAAGATAACAATAAATGCCAAATGCTCTTAGCTTAAAATAAAAAAAAAAATCAAAGAGGCAAGAAGAAGAGAGAAAAAGGAGAAAGAAGAATAAGGAAAGAAAACAGAGGGAAAGGAATCAAGATGAAAAACAGCGAGAAGCATTAGAAAGTAGCAGTGGAGGTGGAAACTTGAGAAGGGCTCCCAGGGAAAAACACTGAAATACAAAAACGAGAAGCCCTCGGCAGAAGAAAGCTGGATCATCTCTGAAAGCTTAGGGGCAGAGCACACCTGACTTCAAGAACCCTCCAAAAGCAGTACTGCACCACAGTAATTAAAGATACATAAAATATTGGCAGTTTGCAGGAATATTTAGATATACAAGGCAAGCTATTGGAAGTCTCTGCAAAAGCTTCTGAGGCATGCCGATTGCTCAGCAAGTAGACTGTGGAAAATTCTCTGCAGTACAGCAGAAGCTAATTCACAGCACAGTAGAGTTTTCATTCCCAGAAAGTAGTGTGAATACAAGCAGGACTACAGAAATGGGCATGTTGACAAAGTTATTATGTTATGAATATCAACATTTTTCATTTAAAGGCAAAAAATTAAAATAAGTAATAGTAAAGAAGAAAAAAACTTGGAAGAGGTAAGCATACAAAAATGTTGTCAAATCAGCTCAATTTCTTCATGGCGGTTATGTGATAGTAATTCTCAGAAATGATGGATGATTGAGTTCCTTGTAGAGTATGAGTATCTTTAAGATTTGAGCACCATTTTATGTAGCCAGCAGGATACATTGATGGTTAAGACATGTTAAATTTGGAAATGTAAATGTTTTATTTTTCTTCCTTCGAGAGAAGGAAGAAACTAGAAACTCCTGAACTAGAAAGATGGAAAGAAATAATTCTCCCCAAACTTTGTTAGGGTTTGAAAAATTAAGCCCGGATTCTGGGTTTGGAAGTTTGTGAAAGCCTATTGGGAA
The DNA here is from genome assembly GCF_006542625.1 of Nomascus leucogenys. Lineage (NCBI taxonomy): Eukaryota > Metazoa > Chordata > Mammalia > Primates > Hylobatidae > Nomascus > Nomascus leucogenys. The sequence goes on along the minus strand of NC_044402.1, from coordinate 38,751,207 downwards.
AGGAAAAAGGAAGGATAAAGTTTGAGGGGGAAAGCAATGTGACTTGAAGAATCAGGAGGTGGGGAGGGGTTTTCCTTAGCCGAGAAAAAGATATCCCTTGCCTGGGGGTTGGGTGAAGGCTGTGCATTCTGAGACCTCTGAGACTTTCTCAAGCTCTTTGGAGGCAGAGACAGATGAGATAGCCAGATTTCATGGGAGTGGCAGAAAAAATAGAGCACTAGGCTTAGGGCTATTAGCTTCCATTGAAATTCCTGTCATCCTAATGGGTGTGAACACTGCAGAGAGTCACAGAATGGTAGGAGACTCTGCTCAGAGAGAACAAATGTGTTATCAGTAAACCTCCTGGATTGATGGCATGTGACCAGGGAGAGAACTTGCCAGCCTGTCAGCCTTGGTGTTAAGACCCTGGAAGTATGACTTGTCCTTAGGTTGAAGTAAGTCTCAAGAATGGCTAACCAAAGTTAAATTCCTTGCCAGCTCAAATGCATGGCATGCTTGAGTCAAAATTACATCAATTTATAGAAAATAAAAGATGTGTTATATTTCAAATTTTGTGATTTTAGACTTTACACATGTATGTTGATAATTTTGAGTGCCATATTTTATACAAATGCAATGCTTATTTGTGAAAAGATAACTGAACAACCTAATAGAATCTACAAACTAATAAAAAGTTCAATAGGGTTGCTAGATACAAGATAAATATCAGCATAAATTAAGTTCTAGACACTTACAAAAATTATGACATATAATTTTAAGAAGAATTTTATTTACAGTAGAAACAAAGTCTCTAAGGTATCTAAAAATAAGTAATAGGTACCTGAGGCTTTTATGGAGAAAGTTGTTTTTAAAAAAGAAAAGTAAACAGGGAAACATACTTAATCTCTGGATGAGAAGACTCAACATTTTTAAAGATGTCAATTCACCCCAAATTAATTGATATGTGAAACCATTCTCATCAAAAGCCCAATAGGGGTTTTCAAGGAAATTATGTTGTTTTAAAATTTGACTAGAAAACCAAAAGGCCTAGAATAACGCAGAAAAAAATTAGAGAAGAAAAATATGGGAGCTTACCTTACTAAATACGAATATTTGCCACAAGACTATAGTTATTAGGACAATGCAGCATTTATACAGAAATTTAAAAACAAAACTAGTAGAAGAAAGTAGAAAGTTCAGAAATTGACCTCCTCATCTATGAACTCAATATATTACAAAGCATGAGGAACTACTAGGGAAAAAAATGGAGCCTGATCAGTGGTGCTGGATGATTCATTATTCATGTGGGGGAAAAACTAAATTACACTTTTAATTTACACCATTACCAAATAGAAGTTAAAGACAGTTATAGACCTGAATGTAAGAAACAAATGTTTATAAGTTTAAAAGAAAAGATAGAATATCCTATGACTTTAGGGTGTAGATAGAGTATCCTATGACTTTAGGGTAGAGAAGTTTCCTTAACTAAACACAAAAAGCAGAGACCACAAAAGAAAATGTTAATATATTAACATTTAAGTGAAAAAGATCTGCACACTAAAAGAAACCATAAACAAAGTTAAAAGACATGAATTCCAGAGCAATCTATTCCCATGAAGCATGTTCTTTTGGCAAGACATAGGTTTGGCAACAGATTGACTCAAGTTTGAATATTAGCTTGACCATTTACTAACTTTGTGACTTAAGACCAAGTTATTTGAACTCTTTGAGCTGTTTCCACATACATTAAAAAATGTCAGTGCACAGGACTGCTAAAATGATTAAATGAGATAAGGTATGTGAAATACCATGTCCAGAGCTTGGCACGTGGTCGGTACCAACCATAAACCAATTTAATGGTGTCCTTTTACCCAGGTAAATGCTGGTGAACTTTACATCTTCATTGTGAGCCAAATACATAAAGCTGACCTAGTTCGCAGATTTTAAACCTATAATTTCCCGTGCATATGCCAGCCATTTAGAAATAGTTGAACAACTCTTATGTCCCCCTTACTTATTTTATTTTTTTAAAGAGGGCTATCTATCTTTAATTTTCTATTTCTCTTCTGAGATTATTTCAAATCTTCTTATCCATGTCAAATTTTATCTTCACTTCTTATTGACCCAATGGATGTTAACCTTCTTCATACTCCGGAACATTCTTTATGGTAACCTAAGTGTAGGCTGTTATTTAGAATAGGAAACCATCATCAAACTGGTTTACTCTGCATACACTAGTCATGTATGAAACCACCTAACTTAGTACCTGGAACAAAATTGATGCTTAATAAACTTGTGTGGAATATAAGTCATCATAATGTTAAAGATTCTATTAAAAATTATAAATATTTCGACACATAAAACATGGAGAAAATAGTATCGTAATACCCATGCACTCATCATCCAGATTAAACAGTTATCAAGGCTTACTATATTTTTTTAAAAATGCTACTTTAAGTATTGCACACTGAAACCTGTTCTGAGTCAAACATTAGAAAAGATTTGGAAAAAAGTATGACCTGGTATTACCTCAGCCATGGCATCACATCCCTTCTTGTGACACATCAGTCACGGGTGGGCTCTCCAATAGGCTCACCACAAACACCTGGGATCGAATGCCAGGAAAGGTGAGGGAGGACACTCCTTCACACTTCAGGCACACAGAAATGAAAGTTGAAGAAGAGGTGACTGTGGTTGATTGTTCCAGTAATGTGCAAATCATAGGTCAGGTCTTTTAAATACTATTCTGTCATATCAAATGAATCCAACCATATTACAGCAAAGGCTTTTCTGGAAGGTGAAAAATTTACATGCCATACTCCATTTTAATTAAAAACAATAAATGAATGTAAAGTCCACATCGACATGGAAATTTTTCCTGGAAAAATGACAGGGTTTCTCCACTGGGGCCTATACTCCACTTCATTTGTGTTAGGAAACTCTGAGGAGAACCCACACCCACACGTGTAGATTGAGTTTCCATTATCCACCTGATGATTCTCAAATATAGAGGTCCAGTCAAGAATTCTCTCCCTAGCTCCAGATTGATAATCCTAATTGACTTCTGGCAACTTCAGTTGGATTCTCTATGGACATATCAAACTCAAGGTACAAAACTGGGCTAATTATTTCCTCTCCCTTTCCAAATGGAATCTTCTAGAACACCTCAGTATTCTTGGGTTTAACTTTCACAAACTACTTCTACTTTTAGAAAATTGAAGTAAAATCCACATGACATAAAATTAACCATTTTAAAGTGCACAGTCCAGTAGCATTCAGTACATTCACAGTGTTTTGAAATCATTATCTCTATCTAGTTCCAAGACATTTTCATCACCCCAAAAGGAAACTTCCATACTCATGAAACAATCTTACTCCATTCCTCCATTTCCCCCAGCCCTCGAAAAACACAATGTATATCTATGGATTTATGTATTCTAGATATTTAACATAAATGGAGTCATGCAATATGCAACCCTTTGTGTTTGTCTTCTTTAACTCAATGTAACGTCTTCAAGGTTCACCCATGTTGTAGCATGAATCAGTACTTCATTCCTTTTTAAGGCTGAGTAATATTCTACTGTATAGATACATCACATTTTGTTATCCATTCATCAGTTGATAGATATTACCCACTTTTTAGCTATTGTGTACAGTGCTGCTAATGTTGAGCAACTGTCAAACTGTTCATCATTTTACATTTACATTCTACATTTTACATTCCTGCAGCAACGTACAAGGATTCTAATTTCTCCACATTCTTGCCAACACTTGCTTTCCTTTAAAACATTAATTTTTATTTTAGCTATCCTAGCAGGTATGAAATGGTATCTCATTGTGGTTCTGATTCCTGTTTCCCTAATGTCTAATGATGTTGAACCTCCGTCTCCCTATCTGCTCATGTCTAGTCATGTGACATCAGGAAGAGGCAAATTTATAGCTCATTTTAGAAACATAACTGAAGTTTAGGGCAATGCATTCTTGGATACCAACCTTAATCCTGGCTTCATTTATATTAGCATGCCTACTTCCCCTTTATTTTTAACTCTTCATTTAAAATTTTTATTTATTATGTGGTACAAAATTTTTGCAAGCTGCCTTGTTTGTTTTTTAAAATCCAGAGTATAAGTAAATTTAAAAGTCCCATGTCATTTACCTCTTATCTTTTTTTAAAAAGCAAAACAAAACAACTTTTATTGTTTTCTTTAAACACACATAAACTAAATGTTTATTTTGGAAATTTACAAATTAGACTCAACAAGTAAAAAAGTAAAAAGAGTAAAATAAAAATCTTCTATAAACACACAACTAACCATGGTTAGTATTTTGGCATTATTTATTCAGTCTTTACCTATCTACCTATATATCATCTCTCTAGACACACTACTTTTTAAAAATGAGATTATATTATAAGTTCTTTTTTCATAACATACTATTTTCATCTAACAATATAACATGATCATTTTACCTCATAATTAACTATACTGCCACGGTTGTACATTTTTAAACTTTGATTTACATTATCACTGGAGTTACCTATTAAAATAAAGATTCCAAGTCTACTCCCAGTGCTTCTGATTCCGTCACTGGGATCCACATCCAGAAATCTGTATTTTTTACAAGCTTCTGAGTGATTCCAATGTGGGCCATCCTTGGGCTCTTTGAGATTACTACCACATCACTAATTTCAACTATTGCTGAATTCTTCATTGTGTGGATACAGCACTATTTATTCAGTTACTTATTTGGGGTCACTTAGATTATTTGTATTTTTTCATTATTTTATTCAACTGCTGAAAAAATCTTTATTCCTACAACTTTGCTGTCATCCATGACTGAGCATTTGTTGCTTATACCCAAACTGTGTGGTATGTTATAGTGATGGGGCTTGGTGAGTGCTCTTCTCATCACTGAATGGAGATTGAGACGCAGATGCTGGAGAAAGCCTCTCAAAAAGCCACATCAGGCCCTGAAATGTGATTGAGAGGATTTAGGGTTTCACAGGAGAAGTGGAAAGGGGAAGCAGCTCAGTGTGTGAGGAAGTGAGATTCAAATTCCATGTGCTTGAACCTGGAAGCCAAAAGAGCTTATACACCTGGGGCCCAGCCAGCAGTCGCTTATTTCTCTAGAAACTAGGAGAGGGACTAAAATAATCCCTTTTGTTGAAAATTTCAAAGTGGGGCATCAGCCTTGGGTCAAAAAGAAGGAATAATGGGAGGAGAGAGAGCAGAATGAGACAGCACAGCTTTCTGTCCCAGCACAGCTCATGAAAGAGAGGCCATGCAAAATGAAAGCATTCTTTGCACTAAACATTTCTGAGAGACACCAAGGCACAAATAGAGTTGCTTTGGTGTTGAAATGTCAAAAGAGGTGTAGCCACCATTTAGGGATGTGACACATTGAGGTTTGAGTGCTTTAAAGAACTTCAAAGAAAATGCAGCATCTTTTTGGGTCTTGATGGCCGGTGCCCATTCAAAGAACATTAGAGAAGATGATGGCTCAGTGATGTCACCACAGATAGTGCTGAGGTGCTTTGATGTAGCTTTGTGGGCTGTATCAGCCTCAGCAGGAAGGAGGGTGAGTCAATGTCGAAGAAAGGAAAACCTAGAGTTCCGGGGACTGGCCAAGGACTTGCGTGTGAGGACTTGCGATGCATCTCCTTTGAGGGACTTTCAGGAATTATGTGGAAGGAGGGAAGAGGTGAGGATTTGAGTAATGTACCTGGAATCCCAAAATTCTACATTAGGAATGGAGACAAAAGCCAGAAAAATTCAGGTCACTCATGGACCAGAGCTACAAGGGCAGTGCCCACCTAAGAAGTTGTGGAGGGCAGTGTGTGCCTGGAAAGGATTGCTCATGTCCATGTGGGGTGTGTGATCACAGGAGTGGGTGAGGGAAAGGGTATCCCCTGAATCATTTATCAGAAGCCCCTCAGGAGCAACCAGACCCCCTAGGTTATTTCTTAGCAAACTCAGCCTCTTTTCTCATTTTGAGGTGGGTGAGGAAAACCAATTTTCCTCTCCGCCCCCATTTCCCCTGCTCCCCACCTTAAGCTCACTGAGAGTGAATGTTTGCTCCTGAAATAGAATCAGCTCTAAGAAAACTCCCTCGGCATCCTGCTCTATGTCGAAACAGAACACGACTGTGGGTGGGGGAATGGAAAGAGGGGTGGTCTGGGGCTGAGGTCATTGCTGGGGATGGGCTGTCCCTGTGCAAAAGGAGCTTATGGAGTGGCCCCTTGGAAGAAGCAGGTACGTGCAGTAAGTAAAGCACAAAACCTCTAGGTGTCTGTGTTGGTCCCAGCAAAAGCCTAAGAGTGCCCAGAACCGGATGTAGCAGCTTCCTGTTTGCTATTTCACACAACTCTGCAAAGAGCAACAAGGTTTTTCGCCATATCCAGATTACACTTGTCTACTTGAATTTATTAATTAATCTGGGGAGAATTACCATTTTTAAAACTTCGTGTGTTCCCATCTGTAACATTCAGCAATATTTTTGATTCAAGTGAGAGAAACCTGACATAGTAGTGCAAACAATAACGGTTTCTATTTCTTATATGACAAGCAGTCTGGAGATGGGCATTCCAGGGCTGCTGAAGTGGCTGTGTAATGTTTCTCATCAGTGTCTTGGACTTCCGTTTGTATATGTTGATTTTCCCCCTTATGCTTATTGCTTCCTTGCCACAAGATGGTTGCAGCTACTCCAGGCATCAAGTCAGATTTCTATCTGGAAAAAGGAAGAAGAAAGAGGGTTGATGCCTCACCCAAAAAGCAAAAGAAAAAATAAAATAACAATAAAATAGAAGTGATTTCAGACTTTTGTTTACCTTTCATTGGTCAGCACTTTGTAAAATATTATGCCTATCTGAAAGAAAATTTAGGAAAAACACATTTTATACTCCTCTCTCCCTAAATTTTGAATTTTGTTCACAAAAAAGGTGATGACAAGATTTCATATAGATAACTTGTAGCTCTGCTACACCATCCATCAATATTGTATATCTTTTCAATTTATTAAGTCTTCTGTTATGTTCTTTGTAAGCTCTTATTATTTTAATCTGTACATATCTTACATCTCTGTTGGATTTGTTTCTAGACATACTGTACTTTTATTACTGTTACCTTTAAAAATACATATTTTCATTGGTTGTTGTATAGGAATTGGTTTTTGTATATTGAGCTCATTGAGTATAATTAGTTGTACTAGTTTGTAGATTCTCTTGGGTCATCTATGTAGAGAAGATAGACAAGCATATCATCTGTAAATATTACTACTTTTTTATTTCCCAATCCTTACATTTACTCCCTTTTCTTATCTTATTGATAGGTTGGGACCTCAAATACAAGCCCAGTTAAAAGGAATGCTAGAAAGGTAAAAGTTTCTAAGATTATACCATTGAGATATTTGCTATTTTTTTATTATTTGTTTTTGTAGTTCATGCAAGAGGGGTGGTTTGTATTAGGGTAGTGGCGGTAGAGAAAAATAGAAGTGACTATGTTGTTGAGGTATTCAGGAAATGGAACCACAGGGACTCGGTGATTGATACATTTGTGGGGTAAGGAAAAGAATGAAGCCAGTTAAAAAAACATTGTATTTTGACATAATTTCAGGATTACAGAAAAGTTGCAAGAAAAAGACAAAGAATTTCTGGAAACCCCTCACCAAGATTCAAAATGTCAACATTTTCTACATTCCTCACTCTCTCTTTCTTCTTCTTCTTATTATACTTTAAGTTCTGGGATACATGTGCAGAACGTGCAGGTTTGTTACATAGGTATACATGTGCCATCGTGGTTTGCCGCACCCGTCAACTCGTCATTGACATTAGGTATTTCTCCTAATGCCATCCCTCCCCCATCCCCCCACCCACTGACAGGCCCCGGTGTGTGATGTTCCCCTCCCTGTGTCCATGTGTTCTCATTGTTCAACTCCCATTTATGAGTGGGAACATGCGGTGTTTGGTTTTCTGTTCCTGTGTTAGATTGCTGAGAATGATGGTTTCCAGCTTCATCCATGTCCCTGCAAAGCACAGGAACTCATTCTTTTTTATGGCTGCATAGTTTCTATGGTGTATATGTGCCACATTTTCTTTATCCAGCATTTATGCGGCCAAGAAGCACATGAAAAAAAGCTCATCATCACTGGTCATTAGAGAAATGCAAATCAAAACCACAATGAGATCATGCCAGTTAGAATGGCAATCATTAAAAAGTCAGGAAACGACAGATGCTGGAGAGGATACGGAGAAATAGGAAGGCTTTTACACTGTTGGTGGGAGTGTAAATTAGTTCAACCACTGTGGAAGATAGTGTGATGATTCCTCAAGGATCTAGAACCAGGAATGCCATTTGACCCAGCAATCCCATTACTGGGTATATACCCAAAGGATTATAAATTGTTCTCTTTCTTTTTTTTTCTTTCTTTTCTCTCTCTCTTCCATTTAAAAGTAATTTGCAGGTATATTGCTTTTCTACAACTAAATTCTTCAGTGTGTTTTTCCAAAAGCAAGAGATTCGGTTTTAAACCTTGACCATTATTAAAATCCAAAGTTAATACTGCTATATGCTATTATTTAATCTACAGAATTTTTTCATATTTTTCCAATTTGTCTAATAATGTCCCTTATAGCAAAAGAAAATTCGAGATCATGCATAACACTTAGTTGTCTTTCTTTCTTTAGTTTCCTTTAATCTGGAGCAGTTTCTGAGTCTTTCTATGTATTTCATGGCTTTGACAGTTTTTAAGAGGACAGGCCATTGTTTTGTAGAATGGGCCTCAGTTTGGGTTTGTCTGATGTTCCACATGATCACATCCAGATTATGGACTTTTGGCAGGGATCTCACAGAAGCAATGCTAAGTTTTTGCGTCACATCAGGAGGCTCTGCTGTCAACGAGTTTCATTATTGGAAATGTCACATTCCATCAACTGGTTAAAATTAAACTTGCTTGGTTTCTCCAGTAAAATAGTACATTTACCAATTTACCTTTTGTAATCAATTAAGTATCTTGTGGGGAGATACTCCTTAAATGTTCTCCTACTAGCTGCAATCATCTTGCCTAAAAGAATTATTATTAGGATGACTGACAAATTATTTTCTGATTTTGTCATTCCTTCTACATTTATTATTATCTGACTTTCTTCTGTAAAGAAAAGCCTTCCCTTCTCTCCTACTTACTGCTTATACATTCATTTATTTATATCAGTGTGGACTTTGGAATTCTTTCTTTATTCAATAGGTTATAATGCTATTATTTATTTTGATGCTCAAATTGTCCCATGTTTGAGGAAGTAGTTGATTTTAACTTTCGGTTGTTTGGCTTAGACAACTGATTGAGTGAGCCTGCTTTTAACTGAAATAAGAAACCAAGGAGGAGGAGAAAAACGTTTCCCATTGTTGCTTTACTTTGCATCCTTTGACTACTTGTGAACTTTAATTCACATGTATTTATTTCCTTTTGTGAATCATTTATTCATATCCTGTGTCCATTTCCCTATTTGTTGTCAGAATCTTTTATTGTTTAAGGATACCAGTTTTTCTCTGACATGAACATTACAAATTGCTTATTGAGAGGATACAATGAACTAGAAGTTTTACCAACAATCTTATTTAACCCTCACAACAATCCTCTGACATAGTACTATTATTATTTTCATTTTATAGATGAGAAGGCAAGAGGGCTTAGAAATATTGCTCCAAATCATGGGCTAGCAACCACTGAAAGCCAGGATTTAAACCCATATCTGTGATACCAAAACTTTGATTCTTCATCTATAATTTTGCATGCTGCAGGCATGCAAAACTTTTTTAATGTTTTAAGAATGCTGGGAAATTGAATGTCGTCCCCACAGCCCTTTTAAAGTTGCAACCACAAGACCAATTATTGTAATTACATCTTAAATGCAGATTTATTGTATCTAGCATGTCAGTACGAGTTGTATCATCATACTTATGCCATAGCAGCATTCTACATTTGTACTTGACAGTTCATTTGGGACTCAGCGAAGTAAATATGTGAAGTAATTGGGTGCTCACATTAAGGCTTGTTGAGAATGACGTGACATATAGCAGACACCTCGTAGGGTTCATACATTTTGTGAAGATGACATGGTAGGGAAATGAAGACCAGTGACTGAGAGCACAGCAACCCTGGGAGGCCTCCAACCTTAACTCCAGGAAGCACCTCAGCCTTTTATCTGGGAAACATAAGGTTCAATAAAAATGGTCTTTGGGCAGGACGTGGTGGCTCACACCTGTAATCCCAGCACTTTACAAGGCCAATGCGGGTTTATTTCTTAAGCCCAGGAGCTCCAGACCAGCCTGGGAAATATGGTGAAACTCCTCTACAAAAAATACAAAAATTAGGCGTGGTGTTGTGCACCTGTAATCCCAGCTACTCGGGAGGATGAGGCGGGAGGATCGCTTGAGCCCCCCAGGGTGGTCGGGGTGAGCTGTGATCACGCCACTGCACTCCAGCCTGGGTGTCACAGCGAGACCCCGATTAAAGAAAAAAATAAAAAGTCTCTGAGGCCGCTTCTGGCCCTGACTTTCTGGAATTCTCCCATTCTTCTATAATAGGCACTTCTTGGTTTCCCTCATTTTTGCTTACTTTATTTTTCTTTCTTTTTCTCCTTCACGTGTCCTCTCTCCTTAACTTCCTTTTTCTCCTCTGATGTGCCTTAAATTTGCCAGGGGCTCCCTTTGGAAAAACCCTGCCTGGCCCTATTATCCCCCTGATCAAAATGGTCACACGTTGGTGGCCTGGGGGCTGCCCTCCTTGACTCATAATGCCAGGACCCCTTATTTACACAGCAGGAGAGGGAGGGTTCTGCGAACTCCTGAATTGCCGCCTTTCAGCTCCTGCGGCTGCTCTGACTGTCTGCATTGCGCCGTCTAGTGTTCAGACTGAGTTCTTTCACTGTCTAGACTAAGGAGTCCAGAGCAGATTCTTTTACCCGCCACGTGAGGGAGCAATTCAGGAAAAGTAAAACTATTAGTAAAACACATTATTTTATTTTCAAATAATCGTAATTTTACTGAGTTCCAAGAAAAATGCACATTCTTAAAGTTTATATTGTAAAACTTATTGAATAGACGATCAATTAGAATATGGGAAGAAAGGTTTGGTTTCTAAAATATTAATAAGCATATTTGACATAGCAACCCAGGGGAAGCATCTAGTCACTTATTCCTTGTGTTCATACAGTCCTGTCCTTTAGAGATCCCCAAGAGTGTGCATGTGTTTGATCTAAGTTTAGCCCCGATATAGCTGGAAGGAGCTATCTCTAGCCCTGACCTTTCCATGAAGCTCCAGATGGCCCGCTCAACTCTCCACATGTACCCGACAGACAAAACAAATGCAATTGTGTGCAAAGCAGAACTCTGGATTCCTCCCCTCCCGACCCTGCTCCACCCCATTCCCCCTTGGCACCGCCAGCTACTTATTCCCATAGGCCCAAAGCGTAGGAGTCATTCTTGACCTCTCTCTTTCCCGCACCCTGCATCCAGTTCACTGGTCATTCCTGGTAGCTCCACTTTCAAAATATATTCCAAATATAACCACTTCTTGGCACGGACCCGCTACTATCTTAGTCCAAGTCCCCATTATCTTTCTTCTGATGACAGCAGTAACATTCTAAGTGGTCTGCGTTGTTCTCCCCTCCACCTGCCCTCACTTGCTTCACTTAAACAACCACAGCAATCTTGGAAAAATGTATCACATCTGTGTTCAGAACCCTCCAATGATTTCCTGCCTCATTTAGAATTAAACTGCAAAGTCTTTCCCATGGCCTACTCTCTGATCTTGCCCTCCTCCACTCTTCTCACCCCTCACTCCTTTCCACCTGCAGGAATGTCCTTTCTGAAATGCTGTATTCCCAGATCTTTATTTTCTCCTTTGCTTTCTTCAGGTCTCTACTCGAATGTCATCCCCTCAAAAAAGACTCTCTTAGCCACTCTGTCACAGGTAGCCACCTCCACACTCTCTAGTCCCATATCCTGATGTATTTTTCTTTCAGCATTTACCCCTGAGAGAAGATTCCCTGTCTCTGTGTGTTCATACTCTGCCCTCCCCTGACTAAGATGTAACTAAGATGTCAGATTCATGGCCAGAGCATCTGTTTGTTTGTTGCTCAATCCTCAGCTTTAAGCATATAGTGGCTACTCATCGATGGATGAAGGAGTAAATTAATTATTAGTTTGAACCTTGTGAAATTGTTGACATTCTAAAAATTCTGGCCCACAAAAATAGCAATTCCAATAGTTCATCTTCATAATATAATATCGTTAGCATTTTATACCTAGGAAAACTGAAACTCAGTGAGTCAAGTGACTTCCCCAAGTGAAATAAAGAAAGAATGAGAGGCAAACTGAGAGCATTTCATTTCGTTCATGCAACACTGAATTGTTTTCTAGACACTGCTAGGTTTGGGAGCCATTGAGGAGAAGGGCTTGCCCCATCTCCTAACTCAGCCCTCTGCCTTTGTGGCTAGAGGATCTCTTGTCAGCTCTGGCTGGCAGGAATGGGCAGGGCTACGTGTGAACCCAGAGCAGCCACCACCTCTCTGCAGAAGGGCCGGTGTCAGGGCAGTGTGGACTGATTCCCACTGCTTCTGTGACCTCTGGCACCCAGGGATCCTGCCTGGTGGGCCTTGACCCTATTCCTTCTGTCTCAGAGGAAATGTAGAAAAATGTAGAACTGCTTCTGCATAGTGCCACTCCTCTGTCTATCCCCAATCTCCTCTTCAACATTGTGAAGCTGGAAATGACACACACGGGCCACCCTCTTGACTGCTGCTCCCCATGCATTGCTGACCCTCATAAGAGAGCCTGGATGGGAAACCGCACTGATCCTCCAATACTTCTATGCTCAATAAGCCATCTATGAGTTGGAAAGGGATTCAGAAACGGGGAAGGGGGCAGGTCGACCTATTTTGCTTTCACAGCAAAGGGTGTGTAGCATCAGGGTGACATTCAGGGCTGATTATTAGGTTGGTGCAGAAGTTCTTGTGGTTTTTGCCATTACTTTTGCACCAACCTAAAAAATGTGTCAAATTTTTCTTGCCCAGAGGCTGGCCCTCTGAGTCACAGTGGGAGCAGTATGTAACAGGAGGGGAGAAGAAAATGAAAAAGCCACACAACTCTCTCTTTCTTTGAGCCCTTTTCCAAGCTCTCCTTAAATTTTCAGTTTCTCCTCTTGGTCATTTTCCCCAACCAGTGCTTTGTTTCAGAATTATTAATAACTGGAAAAGTTCTGCTTTTTTTTTTCTCTTTAACTGGCATTTTGCTTGTCCTGTGGCTTATTGAGCCCTAGGGAATTCATGCCCTATAAATAAATAAGACTATTATTATTATGTAGCTGTATTCAGAGCATTAGTTGAAAGGGAGAAGTGACATTTTTCTTTATTTGCTTTAGAAATATGTTGCAGTCACAAAGCTCTCCTCCTGCCCAGGATTAATGGCATAATTATTCACACCAGGCAACAGAGATGGAATGAGTTTGAACTTGGCATGAATTAATACACCAAAATATGCCTCTTGTTCTCACTCACTGCCTAATTAATTCTGAATTATGAAATTCTCTGTGAGCTACCCAAAAGCATGGTCACTGGATTCTGGTGCAATTATTCTTTCTTTGCAATAAAAATCAAGTGATTTGATAGTTATGGGCTGTTTGGAAAGAGAATGTCCATTTGAATATCCTAGGAAGGAGGGAGCAGACCTCATAAGGGATTTTTCTAGAGATTTTATAGTAAATAACCTGTATATGATGGACATGCAAGGGCCCCCAGGGGAGACTGAACTTTGCATGAACCAGCTTTACTGCTAGAGAAATAGAGGACTTAGGAGTACTGTGCTTTGATGTCTAGAATTTACACTATAGAAGGCCATCCCTTTGGATTAGGATATTTTGTTCAGAGGTTTCCAGTTAAATATGAATGAGTTGTCCATGGCGAACAGCACAATCACCTACCAACTCCCAACATAGGGTAAGGAGAACTTGCCACTGCATGACCAACTTTACTCACACTTTGCTAGCTTTTGCTAACACCTCTTCCAGGGATGAAGAATCATGTGAATTATTGGAGCTCAAGACATTGAGTATATGAGCAGTTTCTTATTGTGGCATAAGAAACACAAACACAGCCCCTGCTCCCTTGCTCTCTCTTTCATCCCATGGGGGTGTGAAAGTGAATTCAGGACTGATCACTCTCTTCAGTTGACCTTTCTGCAGTTACCTAGAGAGGATAAAATCCCATTAATTGGATTCAGGACTTGGACAAGAAGGTTGAGCTGTAGGGTCTTAGTCAACATTATTAGGACTTTGACCTGGAGTTCTGGGGCACTTGTACACCATCAGTATAGGATATTTTAATTCTTATTTGTTTTATTCTTTGTGGGTGCCCCTCCCACAGCCCTCGGAGAACTGAAGGGGAGAGAATAATTGGCATGACAGTACTTTAATATCTTTCTTTATGTTTTTGGCAATGATATGACGTAACACTATCAATATAAAAATTCTAATGTTAAATATGGCATATTCATTGCTCATCTGAGCATCAATTAGTGCATCCTCTTACCTTGAAATGGTAGCCTTCTACTGGATTTCCCCCTCCACATGTACGCATCCTATGTTATCTCTCGTTTGGAAAACAAAACAAGACAGGAGTCTGTAAACTTCTTCATTCCCTTCAGGTAATTCTTCATGTCTCTGCTTCCCTTTAACGAAAATGTATAAAAAAAAATCATGTGTATTTTTGTCTTCATTTTCTCAACTTATATTCTATCCAATTCTTGCCAATCTGTTTCCCACCAATTAATGGAAATCATCTTTGTTAAAGTCATCAATATCCTCTTCCTTGCTAAATTTAGTATCATTTCTGTATCTTTTTCTTTTCCTCAGCAGTATGACACCATGGACTATGCTCTCTTTCATAAAGCACTTTTTTTTTTTTTTTTTTTTTTTACTGGCCTCTCATCTGGTTCTTTCCTGCTTCCTTCTGACACCTTTGTCCATGGTTTCTCAGCCTGTTTTCTTGGAGTCTCCCCTTCCCAGACTCAGTCTGTCTCTTTATCTATGCTTATTCCCTATGTGATCTCATTGAGTGCTATGGCCTTAAATACATTACCCATACACAGATGACTCCTGTATTAACTAACTATTGTCACAGTAGCAGGTAGTCCCAATATCTCACTGCCTTACAAAAACGATTTATTTCTTGACCATTTACACTAGGGCTGTGGGTCAGCTGTGGCTCTGCTTAGCTTTGCTAAACTCAGTGTGACTTATCATAGATTGAAGAGCCCTTTTCTGAAATATGTTGTCTTATTATGGAAAACAGAGCAAGAGAGTGCAACACAAACCATGAAATCATATTTAAAGCTTTTTCTCAGATATGTACATGTCCTCACATCTTATTAACTGAATTATTTCATGTATCCAAATATGTGAAGTGGAGACACATTGTCTCTCCAAAGGGGGAAGACAACTCACATGACAGAAAGTGAGTGAGGATAAATCATCCTATTAGACTATGAGAAAAAATAATTGGGAATAATAATTCCATCTATCATGATACAACATTGATCACATATATTTTCTTCCCTCAGAATACATCATATTCTTGCCCATAAAAACTTAGCCTAAGGGCTGGCTGACACCTGTGATTCCAGCACTTTGGGAGGTTGAGGCAGGAGGATCACTTGAGCCCAGGAGGTTGAGGTTGCTGTGAGCTGTGATCACACCACTGCACTCCAGCCTCTGCAACAGAACAAGACCCTGTCTTTAAAGTCATTTAAAAGCAAATTAGCCTAAGGGCCAACTTTGCTTTTCAAATAGTCACAGACTGGCAGCACTTTTGACAACCTAACTCTCTCAAACACTTTGTTGTATTGTTTTAATCTATTTGGTACCTGTTGGATCCATGTTCCAATAGACACAACCATTACTCATTTCAAGAAAGACTTTCTCTAGACTTGATTATGGGCATGCGAGTATATCACGCTTTCATAGGAACGTACTCTTGATCTCTTTTCCCTGAGCCGTTTTGTCCAATGGTGGAAAAAAAATGTCTGCAAGTAACCTTAATCCAACAAGAAATCTTAACATAGGTCTGATGATGACACCTTTGGTTCTGTCTTTGCCCTGAGATGGAGTATTAAAAGGCCTTTTTATTCCAAGAAATACTTAAATTTTATATTTTATAGGTGGGAGGTGAGAAGGATTTTATTTTCCAAACTTGAAGGCCCAGAATTTCTTTGCTGCCTATTTTCCATCTCATTCATTGAAATAGGTGAATTCTTTCTGAGCTCACCTCTTATTCATATTACCATCAGGCTCTCTTTCAAATTTTTAGTCCTTCTATATTTGTCCACATGCAACAAGTCCATTAGGGACATTATCTGCCTTCCAAGTTTAGAAGACACAGTTTGACCAAACTTTTCACTACTGCATATCATGAATCTTACTTGTCCAGCCTCCTGGAAGAATTCCCTTGCTACCTAGCCTTAAAGTTAATGCCTCATATTTTATATTTTTAGATATGGTAGCACTTCTGTTACCAATTTTTGTATTCGTTGGCCTTTACTGAGGTTGCAAATAACTCCAACATATCAGTACTTAACAACAATAAACATTTATTGATTTCTTGTTCATGTTACATGAGGGCTGAGGGATTATCTGTGACTCAGTTCAGCTTGACTGTGTTCAAGTCCATGTGTCTTTTTATTCAGGACCCAGACTGATGCAGCCACCCTTATCTTGGACATATTGTTCTTATAGTGGAGAGCAGGAACAATAGAAACACAGGTAAACCAGATAATCACATCAGAAACTTCTAGTTTGACATAGGAAACTCACATCTGGGTGGCCAGAACATGCTCACAAATTTCATAAGGAAGGAAGGTGTAGTCATCCCTGGAACAAAAAGTCACATGACCAGAAAAAGAGAAAATAGCTGGGGTTAATAATACAATCTTCTAAGACTCCCAGATGTATGTCTTTAGCACTGGCTTCTCTTCCTTTTGAGAACCAAACATATATTTAACTGACTATCCAACATCTCTATTGAGATGTCCAATAAGCATCTCAGATTTAATATGCCTTAAACAAAACTCCTGAGTGCTCCGTTCACCCCTACCTGTTATACCCTGTCTTCCCAACCTCAATAAATACCATCAGTATCCTCCCAGGTAATCAGGAAGAAACCTCCACGTTTCTTTGATTTGCTTTTTCCTTTCGTATCCAATGCATGAGTAAATTCTGCTGGTTCTACCTTCAATATACATCCCGATTTCTTACCACCACCAGCACCATCATCCTAATAATCTCCTGACTTGTCTCCCTGCTTCTATTCTTGCCTCCCTAGAATAAATTCCTCATACAGAAGACAGAGAGATCTTTGAAGCATGCAAATTGTATCTTGTTAGTCCCTGCCCCAAACCCTGCAATGTCCTGTCTTACACAGACACTGGGTTTCTATTCTACATGGTCAAGTGTCAAGAGTAGGCTCAGAGTGACAGAAAGATCAGTATTAGAAATTTGTACACTTGGGTAAATCAAAAGAAATCTACTTCTCTAAAGGATAGTAAAAGCCCCTGTAGACTACATATCAAATGTATCAGCAACATTTTTCTGGACAAGTGGTGATTGTAAGCTTTTGGATCTCAAAATGCTTCATCAGCTAGCCACAAGGCACAGATAGCAATGTCTGAGTGAGTGTCACATCAGAACATTTGGAAGCTCAACCATCTCATTTTATGTTCATTAAAAAAATTTGTATAAATTTAAGGAGTACAAAGTGCAGTTTTGTTACATGGATATATTGCATAGTGGTCAATTCTGGGCTTTCCGTGTAACCATCACCCAAATAATGTGCATCATACCCATTAAGTAATTTCTCGTCCCTCACCTCATTTCCACCCTCCTCACTTTATAGTCTCCAATGTGTATCATTCCACACTCTATGTCCATGTGTCCACATTATTTAGTTCCCACTTAAGTGAGAACAAGTGGTATTTGACTTTCTGTTTCTGTGTAGTTTCAGTTAAGATAATGGCCTCTAGTTCCTGCATGTTCCATGTTGCTGCCCCTCTCTCTACTACATATACAAAAATTAGCTGGGCGTGGTGGTGCATGCCTGTAGTAGCAGCTACTTGGGAGGCCGAGGCAAGAGAATCGCTTGAACCCAGGAGGAGGAGGTTGCAGTGAGCCAGGATTGCATCACTGCACTCCAGCCTGGTGACAGAGCGAGACTCCGTCTCCAACAAACAAACAAACAAACAAACAAACACCAACAACCATGATTTCATTCTTTTTTTCTGCTTTTAATAGTATGAGGCTGAAGAGTTCTGTGTGTCTGTTGGTATGGACTGTGGTTGGAGCCCAACTCTGCTGAGCCAGCTACATTCAGGGTTATCCAACATCTAAGATCACTGGAGAGAATAGCATGCCACCATAGGTTTAGATGCAAATATAGCCCTCAGTTGACACCCTATCTTCCCCAGGCTGATAGAGCCTGATCCAAGTGATTCCTGAATGCAGTCATGTAGATCTAGGCTCTGTTATCCAGGAGTCCCTGAGAGTCTTGCTAACTGGCCTTCAGCGTGGTTCTAGTCCTCTCCTGCAGTTCTCCAGCATACTTCAAATAAAATTCAAAGTCCCGAAAATGTTTTTAAGGCCCAAGATAATCTGGTTACTGCCTAATTTATTTCTTCTGCTGTGGCTACATTGGCTTCTTACTGGTCCTAGAAGATGCCAAGCTCATTTCTGCTTCAGAAATTGCACATGTATGGTCCCTTGGATGGATGCTCTTCATAAATCCCTCAGATGCATTCTCTCACCATTTCATTCAGGTCTCTATCCACATGTCACCCCTCAACAAGCACTTTTGGTCACTCACTCCAAAATAGCTCCTGCTCACATTCATATCACTTTATATTGCCTTTTTGTATCTATAATACTGACCACTCATCACTTGACATAATATGTTTATTTGTTTACTCTTTGTCTTCCCCACTAGGACATAAAATCCACGAGGGCAAGCACTTTGGCTGTATTGGTTCCTTATGTATTCCCATCAATCGGAACAGCACTTAAAGAATTAACAATGCTTAATAAATATTTGTAGAACAAATAATATAATGCACGAGTGAATAAATGAGACAAAAGAGTTTGAAGAGGAATAAAAAAGTGTCTAGATGATGCAAATACTTCTGACAACACCACACAGAAGTACAGTATTGTTTTATTGATGAGGAAACTGAGGCTTACTTATCTTCCCCACAGTTGGTAAGGGGTAGAGTCAAGGCTCATTCCCAAATCAGTCTGATGCCAATGACATAACTGCAAACCTTATGTCATGCGTGCATCCAGGGGGAGCCTGAGATGAAACTTGGGTGTGGCTGCAAAATGAAAATGTCTATTTCTATTCTTTTATAAACTTATGTGATTTTAATTTCTATTTTTATAATGTATGCAGTCATATAGTATACCACTAATGCATGTATATTTTATTACTAAATATTCACCAAAAGGGAATACATGCTCTAAAAATATTTGGAGGCCACTTATCTGGGTTGCCATCTGTTTCTAGGAAGTTCTGAGCAGGCTGGGGGTAGTGGGTGTCTGTGGTGATAAGGAACACAGAGGAAGTGGAAACGGAAGGGAATAAAATGTTGACACCTGCAGCCTGGGCCTGTGGGTGGGGCAAATATGTAAGTGTGACTGTAAGGGTCAATTTTCTCAGATGTGTGTCTGGTGAAAATCCCCAACTTGCCACCACCGTAGCGAATAGTGGTCTGAATTAGTTTCAGGACAGGACTGGGCACATAACCAATGGAGGCTAATGTCTCTAAAGACATACTTATCCATCCAAACTCAGGAGAGGGCCAGGTTGAGAATTGCTTCCTCATTCCTTTCCTTCCTGCTGTCCTCCATCTTCTCACATGCATTTGCAACTGTGTGCTCTCGCATGCACACCCAGCACAGATACACACTTCTGCACTTAGAACTTCTCACCGGCTGAGAGGAAGACCTGGCTTGAAATGGAGACCTTAAGGAAGTGAAGAGGCAGAAGAAATGATCCATTCTAGATCTCTCATTCTGTAGATTAGGAAACCAAGACTCAGAGATAGAAAATATAGTAGTTCCTGGCAGAACTAGGATTAAGTTCTCTCAGTCTCTTGACTTCCAGCCTCTGCAATCCTCACCCTTCCATGGAAGCCATTTTACCTCATTTATGCCCATTTTCTTACAGGGTAGCTTTTACACAGAAGGCTGGCCACATTCTCACAATACCAGGTCTTTAGAGCACTGCAACCCAGGAGGTCCTCAATAAGGAGGGTACACATAGATGAACCTTCCACATGAAGCATCTGCTTTTCCTTCAGTTTCATATGATGTGATCCTCACTCAGTAAAGACTGTGAAATATATTCCAGGAAGCACTGAATACTTCTTTCATCTTTATTTATAAACCTCTATGAGTCCTCCCAGCCCGTCCTCCAACTAGCAGGTCCTCACTGCCTTACAGAGCAGGAACCCAAGCAAGTACTTGAAGCTTAATTGATCTGGATGTTTAGAATCAAACTTCATTAGCTGAAATTACTGCAGTTTGCCTAATTTGTTTCTCTATGTGAGCTCTGATAAGGTTGGTTTAACATCTTCTAAACTGTGGTGTTTATCATCATCAATGCCTACTCAAATTACCCCTGCAGAGTAATGGGCCAGGAGAAAAATGGTTTAAAAGTTATAGCTACTTTTTGTGGACATTTCTACACATACCATACACAGTATGTGGTGTCCAAGTCACTACAAAAAAGCACTTATTTCCACAGGGCAACTTCACTTTTTAAAAACAAAACACTGCCAGAAAAATCCTGTCAATCATCAATATTCAAACATTTTTAGGTGTTAGAAATTCTATACATTAGGAGATTTTTTTTCTATTTATAGACAGTGATAGACCCATTGTTTTGTTATTTTTCCAGTCTGCTAGAGACTTTTGACTAACCTGTGTGTGCATATGTGTTTGCAAATACATATATTTGTGTTTGTGAACAAAGCATTAATTTAAAAGACGTTTGTCTCTAAGAATGGTTCTATTGATCTATTCCAAATGCAGATAAACTTTTAGCATGATTGAAAGTTGTACTGAGTCTCCAGGAGGAAAAGTGGCTGCTTACAGAAGCAATGGTTGCTTGTATAAGGAACAATGGTTGCTTCTATAAGGAGGGGCACTGTGAGGGAAACTTTCTCCTATGAACCCATTTATCTGTCTTTAATTGCACATGTTATCTTCTCCAATAATTAAAAACAAAAAATGCATTGTCAGTAACAATAATCCCAAATAATCATTTTTCCATAATACCACTACCTGTTAGTTGTGCTATATATATATATCTTATATTACTATCTACATACAAATATGTCATTTCAGTGTGTTCTGGCAGTAGCCAGGTAGGTGTTTGAGAGTTGTGTTGACAGTCTATCCACTGGTTATTGCTTTAACATGGAAATTTAATGTGAGGAAGCATGGCCAACACAGAGAATATAGAGACTTATTTTAACATCATCACACCTACCTCAGTATTTTGTGTCCTTCTCCTAGGATGAATGAACATTTCATTCATTCATGCTGACAGAAGCTCTGGTTTCAAAAGGGACCAGTCACCATCAGATTTGTAAGAAGTGTGTCTTTTAGATGGTCCAGATAACCTTTCTATATTGATAAAAATGAGCATATTTCCACATTTCCTCATACTTCTTAAGTATACCCACTTGTGCTAGAAATGGAAAATTCAGAAAATGAAACATATAATCCAGAGCCCAAACACCATGCATACAAAAAATAGGGAACTCAGATAATAAAGCAAAATTTGTCTTTCTTATTTGTTAAGTTATCTACATGATTGTATCAATTCTTGACTTAAATACCATGCACCCCTGGACTGACTGCATGGGAGTACAAATGATGTAGGGAATAATCATGGTCACACTGGCATGTGTATTTAGGTTTCACTTGACAGTTCTCACCAGGGGAATTGTGAAGCACTTGGCCTCTTGTCCCTTTTCAAGGTCTCACCCACATTCATTATTTTAAGGAGCCCTCCAGGGGTCACTCTTCACTTAAGGGTCACTCTAGAATACCTCTGAACTGCTTCTCACACCTCTTGCGGCTTCTGCTTTGCTATTGTTCACTTGCAAGCCTCTTTCCAGGTGCTTCCTCCAGGTTAACACAACACCACTGGAGCTGCCCACCTGGCTCAGGAAATGCCACCTGCCCTGTGCGTGGGCCCTTGTTGCTGCCATCCACTTGCCAATGGAGAGGGAAATAGCCACCGTCTTCATTTGGTCTGACCCTCTTACTGGGATCCCACAGTCAGGTTTCATGGCTCAGAGCTGCTCCAGTGCTTCTGCTTTTTTAGAAAACAGCTTTATTCAGATAATCACATACTATACAACTCGCCCGTTTAAAGTGTACAAATCAGTGTTTTTTGGTATATTGTGTTATTAATTTTTAAAAATTGTAAAATGTATACAACAGAACATTTACCATTTCAACCACTTTTAAGTGTACAATTCAATGGCATTAATTACATTCACAATGTTGTGCAAACATCACTATTTCCAAAACTTTTTCATCATCCCAAACAGAAACTCTTAACCATTAAAAAATAACTCCCTATTTCTCTCTCCTCCAACACCTGGCAACCTCTAGTCTATTTTTTACCTATGCATTTGCCACATTCTAAGTACCTCATATATGTAGAATCATACAATACTTATCTTTTTATTTTGGTATCTTTCATTTAGCATAACGTCTTCCGATTCGTTCATGTTGTAGCATGCATCAGAACGTCATGACTTAATGGCTGAATAATATCTTGTATGGCTATACCACATTTTGTTTTTACCTGTTCATCTTTTGATGGACATTTAGGTGGTTTCCACCTATTGGCTATTGTGAATAATGCTGCTATGAAAATTGGCTTATAAGTATCTATTTGATACAATTGTTGGATCATATGGCAATTCTATGTTTAACTTTTTGAGGAATTGCCAAACTGTTTTCCACAGCAGCTGCACCATGGTACATTCCCACCAGCAATGCATGAAGGTCAACACTTTTACTTTTACACGAATACCACGTTTTCCCCCAAGGCAGGTAAACACTGTCAGGGCTGCTTGGAAGGGACAGTTTCAGTTCACAGGTGGATGCTCAGAGGTACCTAGTGCCTCATTCTACCCTGGCTTCTCTTTGCTCCTTCAGTTGTCTGCTAGTCATATTTGTTCATGCCTGGCCCCCAGTTATTAATACAGGTTGAGTTCTGGTCCCCAAAACTTTTTAATCCTTAATGCAAATTAGTCAAAAAACGCAGATATAAGAAAGGGGACCCACTGCTAGTTCCAGACCCAAATCTCTACTTTGGTTTAGCTGGGTGAAACTTTTAATACTGTTTTTACATAGAGACTGACCTGGTGGCTCTGCCTGAAAAGGCTAAACAATTTAGTGAAAAAAAAAGTCAGTCATTCATTCGATGAGTTATGAACTGGTTAATAAGCCATGTGAGTCCAGGCCCTTCAAGAAGCAGGCACCAAGATGGGATGAAGGCTGGACATGGTGGCTCATGCCTGTAATCCCAGCACTTTGGGAGGCCGAGGCAAGAGGATTATTATAATATATAATATATTATATATATATATATATAATAAATAAATATATATTTATATTTATTAAATATAAATATATATTTATATTAAATATATAAATATATATTTATATTAAATATATAAATATAAATATATATTTATATATTTAATATATAAATATTTATATATTTAATATATAAATATAAATATATATTAAATATATAAATATAAATATACATTTATATATTTAATATAAATGTATATTTATATATTTAATATAAATGTATATTTATATATTTAAATATAAATATATATTTATACATTTAATATAAATATATATTTATATTTATATATTTATTGGATAAAGAAAGAAAGAAAAAGAAAAGAAAAAAAGATGGGATAAGATGTGCAGGAGATCTCTTTGGGAAATGTCTGAGGTGGGCAGGAAGTCAAAGGGGCCAAGAGAGTCATCAGTTTGAGACATACATCTAGTCAAAGTTGGACATCAGACGAGGCCCTCGTTTCCCAGGAATGGGCCTGCCTCAGTCCCGATCATGTTCAGTTTAGAGCTGGAAGCAGCCCTGGGGAGGCAAGGTCTCAGCACAAACACAGTGATGGGTTTCAGAGCAATAGCTGGCGCCGCAGTCAAACTTCTGAAAGGCGCAGTTCCATTGAGATGATCAAGTGGGTTTGTGCATAGTGACATTTAGAGCGATTCTTGGAAAGTTTCTGGGAAAAAAAAATTCTACTGGGAGGATCTTTTGGCATTTCCTGTTAGAGGCCTTCTTTTCTGACAGCCCTTTAGAAATTTCACACTGTGCTCTATGTACTTATCACAGCAATCTGACAATGCCTCACCTTCCAAAGTGCTTGGGGTCTGTGGTCAGCTATGTGTTAACTTTTTCATCAAAGTGGGGAGTTCCAACTAGAACACCTTTAACAGAAAGTCATTTGACACTGAATCTGCTGAGTGACTATAGCTCTGAGTGCTTTGACAACTATGAAACCACTCCATTTTGATTAAGTCCCTTATCCAAATGGCTCAAGTGGTGGGGTCAGAACTGGAAAACAGAGCTCCGGACGCCCAACCCAATGCTTCTCTCAGTATCTTTTAATGGTATTTTATTTTCCCTTTAAGTTCTCCTTCATTGTTAGAGAAGTTTGGACCCCTGAAAACTTCACCCTGGCTTGCAAATCCCCCGGGACCTGTGGGACCTGTGGGCATCTGAGAGGGATGTTTTGCTCAATGTGGTGGGAGGACTTCATTCTATGCCTTCTCACCTCATCTCTGATGCCTGCATTTACTATTTCCTCCTCATTAAAATCTTCTCTCAATTATCCTTTGTCTCCCAGCATTCTCTCTCAGTTCCAGCCACAAACCTTGGCTGTGTTATCCCTGCTGCATCTGGCTCTCCTCTCTTGACCCAGAGTCCCACTGCGTGGATCAACCAGGAGCTGTTTACACATTGGACATAGCTTGGGGACTTCCCACCCTTGTGTTAAGGGACCCCATCCAGGAAGGTTGGCACGTGCAGCTTGGCCACACATCAAGGAGTGAATTACTGATGTCATGGAATAGGCTTTTGAATTCAGCGGACCTAAGATACCTTCCCACCCTCAGAATCTGTAAACTTTTAGAACTCTATTCATAGCAGGAATGTACTCTTCTCTGTGGCACTGAACTAAATTAGAGAAATGCATTGACTGCAGACAGGGCAGGGAGTTTGATTAATTAGGGGCCCATCTCAGGCATGGCAGCAAACTTTCACTGCTCCTGCTGTTGCTGTACATTAGCGTTCAGCTGTTGCCGAGTTTTAAATAGTACCTCTCCCCCATAGGAAAACTTCAAGGTCCATTCATTTACTAAAGCCTACAGATTTTCCCAGGGGATCAAATGCTAGACTGTCAGCCCTACTGTCAGGGAGGTTGTGCTTACACAGTTCAAGGAGAGCCTAGGGAAGGTTTATTTTCCCTGCTTTCTGTGCATGCTCATGGGGAGGGAGTCTTGTGTTTGCTACACTGTCTTTCGTTATTGGGAATGGGGGCACTGCAGTTTTTGCTGTCTGGATAAAACATTTTTACATATAAGACAATGGGGCTTAGAATTCTGTTTTCATTTCACTCATTAAAAACAAAATGGAGGCACTGAGACATTTTGGTCAAGAAAAATACAAGTCAAGGCTGAGAAATACAAACAGCAACAGCAGGACCCCATGTTTGTAGAGCCTAACACAAATTACAGTGCCTTTCATACTCAGAAACTGATTTCATCTTACATATATCTTGAAGGGTTGACAGGGCAAATGCTGTTATCTCCATTTTATATGAAAAACATTCATTCTTTTAGCAAGCAAGTATGTAGTATCTACTAAGGTTTCCTTCCTAATATTTATTGAGTGCCAGGCACAAGCTACTTGCTCTCTAATCTAATGCCCAGAGTGACCCTGTGAAATAGCTGCTATTGTTAACCCAATTTGGCAAATGAGAAAACGAAACCACAGAGGAGTGATATGGGATGGCAGAGTTAGGATCTGAGTTTGTGCTGTCTGACTCCAGAACTAGTGCTCCGGACTGTTCTGCGGTACCCACAAGCAGTCTATTAACCACATGAAGAAACAATGACTCAGTTCGAGTGGATAAATGCTGTGAGGCAAAAGTGCAACGTGCCACAAGAAAATAGAACAAGTGTCCTAACAATCTAGAGATTGAGGAGAGGCTTCTCTAAGAAAATGACAATTAAACTGAGGCCTGAAGAAGGGGTAGGAACAAGACAGGGGAGTGGGGAGAGGGTAGGAAGAGTGTGCTAGAGAAAGAGAACAGCATAGGCAAAGTCTGAGTGATGGAAGGAGGCCACACTGTGAAGGACTTGAAAGAAGCTTGTCTCTTTGCTCTCTAGAGAGCATGGGGGACAGAGGGAGATGAGGTTAAAGAGATAGGCAAAGTAAGGCTTGATGGTTCATATTAGGAATTGACTCAAAGCACTGGTAATCCACTGGAGGGAAGATTTCAGCCCATGGAGATGCATGTGGCTGCTGTGAGGTGAGAGGATTAAAGCAGGCAAAAGCAGAAGTGGAGAGAGTGGCCAGGAGACCATGACAGGAAGTGGACACAGAGAGAAAGGAGCAAGTCGGCTGATGTTGAGGAGGTAAAGTTGACATGACCTGGTGATTGCTGTGAGCTGGGAGGAAGGAAAAGCAGACAACATCCAGATGCGTAGCAAACCCCTCAGTTGACAGTGGTGCCATTTCCTCAGAGCAAACACCAGAGAAAAGCCAGGTTGGTGATGTGGGGAATAAATAGAACACAAGTGAAATTTTGAACAAGTTGAATTTCAGATGTCAGGGAAATACGCAGAGAAGCACATGAATGTGGAGCTCACAAGGGAGTTCTGTGCTAAATATACACATCCATGAGTCACTGAGACGAGCCCCAGAGAAGAGTAAAGATGAGGCTTAGTATAACCCAGCACACTACCATATTTCAAGGTCCTGTAAAAGAACAAGGAGGAAAAATCAGTGAGAAAAAAACAGAACAATGGAGTTAATGAAAAGGCCGGGGCGGGGAGAAAGAGGGACTATGTAACTAATGTGAAGACATCAGGTAAAATGAGGGTTGAAAAGTGATTTAGGTTCTTAAGGGCATGAGTGGCCTTAGCAGGGGCCATTTCAGTGCTGTGGTGGGTAGAGACATTATGTTACAGTGAGTGGAGGATGGAGGGAGTATAGGGTCAGTGAGTGGCAGAATGAGTGGACAATGAGTGAGCAAAACGAAAATGCATGGAAAAGTGAGTGAGTGGAGGAGTGAGTGAGTGGAAGAGTGAGTGGAGGAGTAAGTGAGTGGAGAAGTGAGTGGGGAAGTGAATGAGTGGGGAAGTGAATGAGTGGGGGAGTGAGTGAGTAGCGGAGTGAGTGAGTGGAGGAGTGAGGGGGGAAGTGAATGAGTGGAGAAGTGAGTGAGTGGGGGAGTGAGTGAGTAGGGGAGTGAGTGAGTGGAGTGAGTGAGTGGAAGGTGAGTGAGTGGAAGGTGACTGAGTGGGGGAGTGAGTGAGTGGAGGAGTGAGTGGAAGGTGAGTGAATGGGGGAATGAGTGAGTGGAGGAGTGAGTGAGAGGAAGGTGAGTGAGTGGAAGGTGAGTGAGTGGAAGGCGAGTGAGTGGAAAGTGAGTGAGTGGAGGAGTGAGTGAGTGGAAGGTGTGGAAGGTGAGTGAGTGGAAGGTGAGTGAATGGGGGAGTGAGTGAGTGGAGGAGTGAGTGAGTGGAAGGTGAGTGGAAGGTGAGTGAGTGGAAGGTGAGTGAGTGGGGAGTGAGTGAGTGGAAGGTGGTGGAAGGTGAGTGAGTGGAAGGTGAGTGAGTGGGGGGTGAGTGAGTGGAAGGTGTGGAAGGTGAGTGAGTGGAAGGTGAGTGAGTGGAGGAGTGAGTGAGTGGAAGGTGTGGAAGGTGAGTGAGTGGAAGGTGAGTGAGTGGGGGAGTGAGTGAGTGGAAGGTGAGTGAGTGGAGGAGTGAGTGAGTGGAAGGTGTGGAAGGTGAGTGAGTGGAAGGTGAGTGAGTGGAGGAGTGAGTGGGTGGAAGGTGTGGAAGGTGAGTGAGTGGAAGGTGAGTGAGTGGAGGAGTGAGTGAGTGGAAGGTCAGTGAGTGGAAGATGAGTGAGTGGAGGAGTGAGTGAGTGGAGTGAGTGGAAGGTGAGTGACTGGAAGGTGAGTGAGTTGAAGATGAGTGAGTGGAAGGTGAGTGAGTGGAAGGTGAGCGAGTGGAGGAGTGAGTGAGTGGAAGATGAGCGAGTGGAGGAGTGAGTGAGTGGAAGATGAGTGAGTGGAGGAGTGAGTGAGTGGAAGGTGAGTGAGTGGAGGTGTGAGTGAGTGGAACGTGAGTGAGTGGAAGGTGAGTGAGTGGAGGAGTGAGTGGGTGGAAGGTGTGGAAGGTCAGTGAGTGGAAGATGAGTGAGTGGAGGAGTGAGTGAGTGGAGTGAGTGGAAGGTGAGTGACTGGAAGGTGAGTGAGTTGAAGATGAGTGAGTGGAAGGTGAGTGAGTGGAAGGTGAGCGAGTGGAGGAGTGAGTGAGTGGAAGATGAGGAGTGGAGGAGTGAGTGAGTGGAAGATGAGTGAGTGGAGGAGTGAGTGAGTGGAAGGTGAGTGAGTGGAGGTGTGAGTGAGTGGAAGGTGAGTGAGTGGAAGGTGAGTGAGTGGAGGAGTGAGTGAGTGGAAGGTGAATGAGTGAGTGGAGGAGTAAGTGGAAGGTTAGTGAGTGGAAGAAGTGTGTGGAGACAAAGATTGCTGACAAGAACTCACAGTATTTCGCTGTGTTGTGGGGGATCTCCATGCTGAGAAAGATGCAGTGTCCCTGTAGGCTGCATGGTAAGCCACGGTTTCAGGCAGGCGCACAGGTGTGCCCGGTGGAGAGTAGTGGTTTTTTAGCCACCAGTACGGACTGATTCTTTGGTAACAAAACTTGCTCCTGTTGACTCCTACCCTGTGTTAATTTTTAAAAGTTTTCCTAATGACTGCTGAATGAGTAATATTCTGGGTCAGATTTTTTTTTTTTTTTGACGGCGTCTAGCTCTGTCGCCCAGGCTGGAGTGCAGTGGTGCGATCTCGGCTCACTGCAAGCTCCGCCTCCCTGGTTCATGCCATTCTCATGCCTCAGCCTCCCGAGTAGCTGGGACTACAGGCGCCCACCACCACGCCCGGCTAATTTTTTGTATTTTTAGTAGAGACGGGGTTTCACCATATTAGACAGGATGGTCTCGATCTCCTGACCTCGTGATCCGCCCGTCTCGGCCTCCCAAAGTGCTGGGATTACAGGCGTGAACCATCGCACCCGGCCCTATTCTGGGTCAGATTTTACAATTTTTCTTCGGGTTGGACCTGTCTGTCTTATACATAACTGATGGTTTTGGCTCCCTATAATAATGTAGAATTCATATCTATATTTCTGTTTCAGGCCTTTTGGTCCATAAGAAAATCTGTTGTTTTAGATAACCGAAGTGAAGACTATGCTGAGGTTATGTGTGTGCATTTAATTAACGTGTAGCGTCTCGTTTTGTGGCACTTAGGAAAAAGCCGCATGAAGAGGAGGGTATTTTAGGAAATCTAAGACTGAGCACTGGTTTGTCCATGGCCTGTGGCTTTAACAAAGCCCTCTTCCACCTTTGGGGTCACGTGCAAATCAAAGTGAGAAGCAGACAGCATTTTTGTGTGCTCAGCCACAAACCCTAGGAGTCCTGATGGACATTTCATCATGATGCACAATGGAGGAGTCTCGATGAATGTCAGGGAAGACAGATTGTAATGCTACATTCATACGAGACACTCCTTTGCCAATTATTCCCATCCAAGAGTCATTCATTTTTTATTGAAGAATGATATTAAATTATAACAAGAATGAAAGGTGAACTAAGAAATCTTATTGCCCGCATAAATCTTCCCTTCTGGTACCATCATTCTTCAAAGGGAAGAAGACACATTCTCCCATACTTGTAGAGGCCCTGCTTCTGCGGGTCCTAGGGACCCTGTAGATGTCTGGAGGACACAGCAAAAAAAGAAAGAAGCTTTCTAATTGTGTGTGTGTGTGTGTGTGTGTATGCGTTTGGAGCGTTTGTAAATTTAGATCACAAAATTCCTGAAGAAGTTCAAGGTAGTGTTTCTAGAATGTTGCAACACTTCATATGAAAGGAAAAAGTCAACTATTTACCTGGAATTAAAGGGTGTGTCTGCAGAAACGTTACCTGGATTTACTAGACATTTTGCCATTGAGTAAATGTAACCTGGTCTAAATTTCATCCTAACTTGGCACCCATAGATTGCTTTGACATCCAGCTGTTATTATATCCTGGCTAATGGTAAAGTGGGTCATTATTTCTAATTTTTCAGTAGACTCATGTCTCAGGCTGTTTTGAGCACTTCCTTCTATATGGTAAATCATTAGTTGCAGTTCCCAAAACTCTGCTTCCTCTTTCTATCTTCTTCATGTGGTAGCAATAACAGTATAGAATAAAGCTAAATAGCACATTCATCTATGAAATGCCATCACATTCAAATGAAACCCACCTGTTTGAGGCTTTTGAGTCTGCAAAGTAACTACCTATTTGATGAACCAAAACGGAAGACAAGCCATTTGACAGGAGAAGAGACCAGGGGGTTTCAGGGTCTTTGCCACAAAGCTATTGCTTCTTGAATGGTATTGTCCCAGGCCTGGAAAGCAACTGACTTCTGAGACAAGTGCAGTTTTCCTCAAGCCTCACTGCATTGTGCCATTAGATAGAACCTGAGTGAGACCCAAAGATGATAAAACTGTGCAGCCTACCTGACTTCTTGAAATTCCTTTGCTGAAAGAATCCTTAATTGTGAAATTTCTCCAAGACATTTAATTTGCTCAATTTCTTAATAAATCTTCCTGTAATTTCTCAGTGGACTATGCAGGCAATATTTACTTTATTTGAATAATGACTAACAATATGGATAAGGAAGCTTCTCTTTAAAGTGTATCAATTGATTAATGACTTGGGCAAGATTCACTTTATGGCTCTTGGCTGTATTATTAGTCATTTTATAATAATGAGTTTTTGTCACTTGAAAATTCAACTTTCTTTGTGGAAACCCAGTTATAGTCACATGTGTTTGGTGCTTTTAGCTAGTGAGAATGTGACCATACTCACCCTGTGACAATTCAATGACTTTGGCTTTGAAGGAAAAATTTACTAAGCTTTTTGATAGTACACCCTTGAAGAACACTGCCCAATAATATGGAGAATCACAAAGCTGGACAGGCCCTTAGATCTCTTCCAGCCAAAGCCCCTGATTTACAGAAAAGTAAACTGAGGCACAGAGCCGACCACAGGGTTACCTGTATTGTTAGGCTGCCCACCCTAGATCAGTACAGGTTTCCCATGTGCTTCTGCTATTAGGAAATACATGGGGTTTTGTCCCAAATTTACCCTCTAGTTGGGGAGGTAAAACTGGCACATGTAAACATTTAAAGATAGCACACAGCAAGATATCAAGTATAACCAGATGTAGCCCGTACTCAATGTAACAGGCTGCATTTTATAGCCATGCTGCATTTTATAGCCATGCTGCATATTAGGACCAGTCCACAGTTTAGGTTGGAAAACAAAGCAAGTTTTGAGGCAGAGCAGAGCAGAGCAGAGATAACCGTCATTCTGTGGTACAACATAAACCTGGGCCACCTGCCGCTTCAGTCTGGGTTACATGTGGCAAAACTGTCGAGTGGATCAGCCAGAGGGACTCCAGGATGCAGATGACCCAGCTTAGAACCACTCTGACAGGAAGATCAGGAAAGCCTGAAGCTCTTGCCCCACGGGACTTTCTTCCGTCTCATTCTGGCAGTGTCTCCCAAACAGGATGGGGGGCTAATAGCACAGGTTCTAGAGCCAGATGGACCCGGATAGGTCCCAGCCCTGCTAGTATGTCATTGTGTGACTTTGAGCCATTATTTTACTCAAGTTTCATTTCCTTATCTGTAAAGTGAGGATATAATTAATGCCTGCCTCACTAATTCTGTGAAGATCAATTGAGATAATGCATGGAAGTAAAATATCCAGCAATTTCTGACATAGAACAATGCTTATTGCAAAGATCTATTATTAATATACTCAAATAAACTATGCTATTAGCAATGAGAGAGAGTGTGTGTGGGGGTGCTCTGTGTGTGTATGTGTTTCCATATACCATTTTCTGGCTGTTTTAGCCATCAAGGAGAGATTTGAATTATGGAATCCAATTGGTTGTACAATAAATAGCCATATAATGGCCGGGAACAACAAATGATGTTAAGGTGGAATCATAAGGAACAGCTCATTTGTAAGTGGTCCTGTGAATTGTTAGATGTTTATCAATGGGCTTCTTTTCTACAGGTACAAAAGAAGACTACATTTCCCAGGCTGCCTCACAGTCAGGTTCAGGCCATTTGACTGCATTATGACCAATAAGATGTGAGAAGAATTCATGTGCACCACTTCCATGTTGAATGTAAACCCACTTGATGATTCTCTACTCTTGCCACTCTTTCTTCTCCTTCCATGGTCACATGTTCCAGATGGAGTAACTACTACATGGAACGAGCACATATCCTTTAGTTATTGCTGGTAGTAGAGCCAAGGAGTGCAGTTACCCACACTTTATAAAATATTGCATGAGCAAGAAAGAATTTTTTATTGTGTTAAGCCTCTGATTGGAGATACCATAATAATATTGGAATAATAATTTGGAGATTATTATGGAAACTAGTGTTAATTATCCTAATGCCTAATTATGCAAACTGGCTGACTAGAACTGTTCAAATGCAAAGAAAATGAAGATAACAAAAATGTCCATATTGAAATAATTCAAAGACCAAGTTTAATAACACTCAATCATATTAATAAAACATACAAGCCATTTTTAACGTCATCCCCAAAATTATGTTATTGGGTTGAGTTTACTTTTGATTTTGCAGTTAACCAAATAGTTTTTTTTTTTTTTTTTTTAAATAATACCCCAAAAGGCGACATTCTGACTTAGGACTGAAAGCAGGGTATATGTTTAGTTGTTGCCTGAAAATGCCCTTCACTATATGCTGCTGAGTGAAAAACAGAAGCATGTTTCAAAAAAGTATAGATTGACTTCATTGAAGAAAGAAACAATTACAGTGTCTATAGTGATGTTTCTCATGGCAGTGGGGTTATAAATAGTCAAGTAATTTTTCCCATGTACTTTATTATATTTTCTAAATCTTCCACAAAAGCACATATGACTTGTAAACATGGAGATAGTAAAATGCTATCTTTAAAGTATGCTTTAAATATTATTTTATTATTTCAAGTCCTTTATTCTTTTACGGATAAATAATCCCTGAAATTAATAAAATAGAACAACAACAAAATAGACTATTCATATAGATTTTGATAGCAAAATCTTGCTTTACAAAGATTTGTATCTTTGAGCTTATGGGCTTGAGCAAGTCAAGTCACATCATTTGTTGCAGGTTGTGGGAGGAAGGGCCACAGCTGAGCTAGCAATACCGAAGTGATTTTCAAAAGGAGGGTTTTAAACTGAAATAGCAGAAAGACCAGAACATTGGCCTGAAATATCTGTGCTTGCTTTGGAAAAATATCAGTAAGAAAAAGTTCACTGTAAGAAAGACATTTCTGGTGAAGTTTCCTTAAGAGTCTTCTAGTGGCCTAAGTTTTTAAGTTTTTTAACTGCTTTATTGAGGTGTAATTGATATATGAAAAAAACTCTCCCATATTTAATGTATACAATTTAATGTTAGGCCATAAGCATACACCTGTGAAACCGTCACCACAATCAAGGTGGTGAATATATCTGTCACCCCCAAAGATTTCCTGGTGCCCACTCCTTCTTTTTGCAGGTAAGAACACAACATGAGATAGACCATCTTAAATGTTTTAATTGCACAATACAATACAGTATCATTAACTATAGAAACTATGTTGCATAGCAGATCTCAGGAAGTTGTTCATCTTGAATAACTGGAAGTTTATACCTACACAACAACAACTTCCTATCTATCCCTGCCCGAGACCTTCCCCCAATCACCATTCTCTGCCTCTGTGAGTTTGACTATTTTAGATACCTCACATGAGTGAAATCAGGCAGTATTGCCCTTCACATACTGTCCTCCAGATTCATCTATGTTGTCACATATGGGAGGATTTCCCTTTTTCCAGTGCTGAATAATATTCCATTGAATGTATATACTGCATTTTCTTCAGTCCATTCATCCATCAATACAATTTAGATTGTTTCCATATCTAGAATATTGTGATAATGCTGCAATGAACATGGAGTGCATATATCTCTTTGAGATTCTGATTTAAATGTTTTGGATCTATAACCTGAAGTGGGATTGATGGGTTATATGGCAGTTCTATTTTTAATTTTTTGGGGAACCTCCATACTGTCTTTCATAGTGGCTGCACCATTTTACATTCCCACAAACAGTGTACAAGGGTTTAAATTTCTCCACATATTCACCAATTTATCTTTTGACTTTTTGATAACAGCCACCCTAACAGGTATACAATGTGCATCATACACCATGACCTAGTGGGATTTATCCCTAGGATGCAAGACTGGTTCAACATGTGGAATTCAATGAATGTGAATTCTGTGTCCCTTCTGTGACATCTCATCCCCTCCTATGTGACTAGGTCTTGGTGGGAGAACCAAGAGCTTTCTTGCCAAACTTCCTTGTCCTAGAGCTTGCAGATATCCATTGTTGCCCAGCCATGCCCCAGCGCAGCATGAGCCTGCCATGGGTGCCGATGGCTAGGAACTGGGGTGGTCAGAGACAACTGAAGAGATGGGCTTTTCTCCAGTTGGACCGCAGCCTGGACAGTGACACTAGTTTCTTCTCCGTAATAGCTTGACCCTTTTGCCTTGGCTTAGGTTTGGTTTTCTCTCACCCCACTTATACCCAACTGAAGCTCAGTCTTCACAAAATTTCCTGAGAAAGTGAACTCCAACACGCAGTTGCAGAACCTTCACTGAGCATTTGCTAAGTGCTGGCATCAAGTTAGGCCTGATGACCCACTCAGATTTTGTCGTAACATCTGTATAGTACCACTGCATGTCACTCACATTGGAGAAAAGTCAAGCTCAAATGGCTGCCTAGGTGTTCTTTCTTAGAT
The DNA here is from genome assembly GCF_006542625.1 of Nomascus leucogenys. Classification (NCBI taxonomy): domain Eukaryota; kingdom Metazoa; phylum Chordata; class Mammalia; order Primates; family Hylobatidae; genus Nomascus; species Nomascus leucogenys. Next base: position 38,715,935 of record NC_044402.1, on the reverse strand, counting down.
TAATTTTAAGGATGCCAAAGTCAGTCTGGTAGACAGCCTGGAGATGGGCATCGTTTCCCTCACTGATTTGACTTGTTATTTAAATTATTAGGGTGATAGTGGAGGGCATAGAAGTGGGGTTCTGATGGAAAAACTCCAGCTTGCTTGTACATTGCGGTTCCCTCTGTCACAGGTACTTGGAGCCAATGCAGGCATAGCAAATGAAGCAGGTCTCTGTTTGACATCCGGAAGACATAAGCTTTATTTTTCCTCACTTCAGGGTGAGAGGAGAGGAAAAGAATATTTCTCAAAAGTTTTTTCCTCTATGGACATCTACACATAACATGACTTTGCTGAGGTGCCTGGCTGCAGGTGCAGCATGTGGTATTGCTGTATGAGTTTATACTTCCCCCCGGCCAGAATATGTCATTTGCTTGCCCTGACACTGTAACCCAAACGCTCATACAGCCTCTTCCTTTGGCTTAGATATGTAAACAAAAACAAATAAAAATCCCGTTAAATTGTGTCTCACCTCCAAAGCCACCTTATCGTTCAATGGACGATTACATTACTGAAGAAACCCAGAATACACTACCTAGATTACTTATTTGCAATAAATCATGGTCTGTCATCCAGTGGCATTCTTCCTAGCTCTCTAAATTTTTCCTCTATTTATGTCTGCCAATGAATATTCCAATTCCTCAAAAGTAAGGATTTTATCTTACTTTTTTTTCTTATCATCTGTAGTGACCCAGAATTCTTTAAGGTAGGTGCTGAGTAGATATTTTCAGTGGGGCTAAATAGCGATTTGTGCTGCTATCCATTTATTTCTTAACTCAGTTTAGATTTAGAAATGATTGGAGTTGATGCTAGAGACTGTTTTATCCTATCCCCCAAACCCACTTCCCCAGCATTGTGTAAATGAGAAAACTGCAATAGTTATGAATTGCCTAGGATAACACAGCTCATTAGTGGAAGCATCAGGACATGGCTTTTCAGTTCAATGCTCTTTCTACTATAAAGTGCTGCATCCAGGCATCTAGTGGGGTCAGGAGGAAATGGGACATAATATAGGTAAGTTCTATAAAGGAGGAAGCACCAGGAAGTGACAGGAGAGTGAGGTAGAATCTGAGGCTGGGAACGGGGAGGCTGCCAGGGATCATGGTGAAATCTAAAGGTAAGAACAACAAAAAAGGGCAGATCTTTTTTTGTTGAAAGAACAAAAAACGTGGGGCAGATCTACAGGAATGGAGAGGCAAGCTTCATCTAACCGCTCTCTTGCCGAGGTCTGAGCCAGCTGCAGGCAGGTACCATGTTCCAAAAACGGCTGCAACAACGCCTCAGGTCCCATGAGCTCCTCTACAGCAGGGCCTTGCCACGTCCCCAGCAGGAGACGTGTCTAGTTCTTTTCCCTTGAACCTGGACTGGCTTATGACTTTCTAGTAACCAGGAGAATGTGGCTAAAGGGGCATATGCGACTTCTAAGTCTAAATGTAAGAAGGCATTCAGCTACTGTCTGGTTCTCTTGGAACACTTGCGGGGGTAGGGGTGGGGAGCAGTGGGGCAGCCAGCTGCTATGTAACAAGTCCAGCTACCCTGAGACCGTCATGCTGGAGAGGTTGCAGGTGGGCACTCCAGTAGACGGTTCCAACTGAGCCCAGTTTTCTAGCCATTCCTGCCAAGGTGCCGAGCATGTGAATAACCCCACCTGCGACTCTCTAAACCAGCCCATCTGCCAGCTGAACGCCACGGAGTGACCTCACTGATGCCTTCAGGGTAAGAGGAGGAGAGCAGAAGAGTTGCCAAGTCAAGCCTGACTGAATTCCTGATGTACATAACCTGTAAAATATAGTAAAAATGGTTTCAGAGCACTAAGTTTTGGGGGTAGTTTATTAGATAGTAACAATTAGGGGAATACCAGCTTCTCTTATACTTATAAACATGCCACTCAGGGCTTTCTCACTGAAAGAATCTCACTTGTTTTGCCCTCACACATAACAGAAAAGTTGCATGCCCAAGTGTGAACAGGCTTGAGCCCCGGGGCCTGTGGGTGGCAGTCAGCCCCACCTTCTGTTTGCAGGTGGATGCTGAATGACGTTCTAAGTCATGGGATAGCTCAATGTAAAATCCACGTTTGGTTCGGCGTGCAAACAGGAACTGATTCTATTTGAAAAGGGGAATTTAAAACACCCCACATGGGTACCACAGTGCAAAGGAGAAGGTTAATCGTGGAAGAAAGATGCTGCCGAAGTACATGGTCCCAGAATGCTCAGCCCAGAAAGATAAAGTATTGCAGTCTTTCACAGCCATTTTCATAACAAATTGACAGCATATTCCCTGAAATCTACTGAAGCAAAGTCTTTCTGTCTAAAATCCGTCTGGATATAGAAAGGCACATGAATCCCATTTTCGTGCTGGGGTTCTGAAAGTTAGGGCCGGGCATGGAGATGGCATGGGTGTGTCAGTGTGTATGGAATATTGTGTTTCCAAAGATAGCTTCAGCAATATCTCCTCTCTCTCGTGCCACTCTTCCATCAAGAGGAGAGTCTGTTCTCTCTCCCTTTGAATGTGTGCCAACCTTGTGATTCTTTTGAGCAATGAAAGTTGGTGAAAGAGATGTTTTGGGACTTTGAAAAGCCTGGCAGCTTCCACTTTTGCTTTCTGGAGGAAGCCAGCTTCCATGTCAGAAGTCCAACTCTCTTGGGATGGCCATGCCACGAGAAGCCCAATCTTGCCTTATGGAGAGGCCTGGGGGAAGGGAACTCAAGCCCTCAGCTGACAGCCCCAGCTGAATCCCAGCCACCAGCCAACACCAACTTGCCAACCACATGAAGAAGGCTGACGTGGCAGTGGATTCTTCAATTCCAGTCAAGCTGTCCCAGCTGACCGTACATGAACAGAGGCGAGCTATGCCTCCTGAGACCTGCTCAAGCCACCGAATCATAAACAAATAAATGGCTCTGTTGTCCTGGGCCATGAAATTTGGAGGTGGTTTGTTATGTAGTCATAGCTAACCAAAATAGGAGGAAAAAGCATAGAGTTGGCCTGTGCCCATGGATGTAGAGCAATGGGGGTGTGAAAGCAAGTTCCAGGACAAAGGCCTGGGAATCCAGGGACAGGCCACAGCAATTGGATTCAAAAGGGGTGGCCGAGAGTCATCAAACAGATCCCAGATGGACAGTCTGCATCAGAAATTCAGAAAGCAGAAGAAAAGGGGACAGATACAAGGAGAGGATACCAAGGCAATGGTTCATTAAGTTTGTGGGGTTTTTAAAAGTGTCAGATCAAGAAGGATTTTTGAGAGATTTTCTATGATCCCCTTCATAGAAATTGCTTAAAGGATACAACTAAAGTAAGTATAAAGCAAACATTTCTGAAATTTGATTTTAATAGGGCCTTGAAGCAAGTGTACACCCCCAGTCCCATGGCAGGGCCAAGAGCAGTATGAGACACAGCAGAGAAAGGTCTCCACTCCACTCTTACCTGTGCCAGGTAGCATCCCATGCAGTCCTGATGGCTGAGGCAGGACAGGGTCAGGATTCACTGCAATACATTGTTGTTATATAGTAAATTTTATATGAGTCTAATTTCTTGCAAGGGCCCTGTTAGCGTCCTAAAGCCTTGACTTAAAGAACCCTTCTAGGTACTATTATCTAAATACACATTCAGGAGGGACCTTGTGGATATGAAGATTCTAGCACTCAGAATCTGTAAAAAGCTAGGTAAGCACCACCATTTCCCGAATTCTATCTTCACTGTGTCTACTTCCAACTGTGTGCCCTATGTGCTACATTAGCATAGATCACAATTGATGCATTATCACCTTAAATAAATTGGATTTATTATTCTATCTCTTGCTTCAATCACATTCAGAAGGTTCTAAATTTCTAGTGGCTCAGCAAAAGCTATGCTGAGGATAATGTTAGTGCCACCCCTTGGCAGAGCTTGGCCTAAGCTAAATTATGGAATATTCCAAGGTTGCTTCCTATTTCTTTTTTGTAATATGTTGTTCCTTTCCCCAGAGGAGACAGGAGCACCATGTCCTCCAACAACTAACCTCAGTGCCAGGGTGCCCACGGAGGCCTGGCCCTCTCATGTCCTTTATGCTTCTGACCTGCCCCTTCCTCCAAGAACACTTACTCATTTTGATGATGAAATATGTGGGTTTTTTGGAATAATTTTTGACACAGTAACATGTTCATAATGTTGTTTGGTTGAAAAACAATACAAAACTATGTGATATATGCAGCATTAAAAATGTAATAAGGGTATAAATTTCATTATTTCAGCTACTAATAGCAACATTCCTTTTATGGAGAAACTGTTCTGCTTTAGAAAATCACTTGATAGGCTGGGCGCGGTGGCTCACGCCTGTAATCCCAGCACTTTGGGAGGCTGAGGCGGGTGGATCACGAGGTCAGGAGATCGAGACCATCCTGGCTAACATGGTGAAACCCCGTCTCTACTAAAAATACAAAAAAAAATTAGCCGGGCGTGGTGGCGGGCGCCTGTAGTCCCAGCTGCTTGGGAGGCTGAGGCAGGAGAATGGCATGAACCCAGGAGGTGGAGATTGCAGTGAGCCGAGATAGCACCACTGCACTCCAGCCTGGGTGACAGAGAGAGACTCCATCTCAAAAAAAAAAAAAAAAAGAAAATAATTTGATAGAGGCATTTGACTTAGAAGGAGAGGCCTGAGGGTGAAGAGTTGGTAGGAGTATAAGAAACAGCAGACAGTGGCTAAATTGCTCTGCATGAGCCCCGAATTACGGAAAGAGAACCCAGAGGTATTTCCAGGCTGAGGACAGTAGGGCATATAGTGGCTGGTGGGGATCCTCAGGCAGTGGGGATGGCCAAAGGACATTGTGAGGAAGGCCTGGCTGATGTTTTATTTGAAGCTGTATACTGCAATGTACACTTTTACTCTCTGGTCGTCAGTCTAACACAGGCACAAATATGAACAGTGTGTGTGTGTGTGTGTGTGTACATGTGTGCTTGTGCATGCACTCACACATGCACAACTGTGTGCATTGGGCAAGGGGGCAGACCTGGTAATAAGCAGGGTAACATTTATGGAGGCAGAAGCTGGAACCAAGAACTGACTATGAAAAAATAAACTCCTCATCCATCTGCAGAAATTTAGGGGAGGGCTTTGGGCTCTTACAAGGAGAGAACTAAAGTTTGCATAATTTTATCCAGAGCTCAAAGTCCATGCAATTCCAGCTGACCTATTGATTATAGATAAATCCATAATTATGTAGCTGGAAAGAAGAATCAAATGTTAAGATTAGTTGTCTCGTGGTGGGGATAATCTTCTTCTTTAGGGTTTTCTCTATTATGTTTTCTACAAGGAGCATTTAGTATTTTTAAAATTAGAAAAAGTTATTTTAAAAACGCACTCATCCTGAATGTCCCTGAATTTAGCCATCAAGTTAGGAAGGAATTAACAAATTAATCTCATACCTGGTGTTAATGATTAATAACATATAAAGAATGAATAATAATAAACATATCCAAGAACATGTGTGTTTTAGCAGGGGCCTCCTGGAGACTGTAATTCTGAAAGGCAAAGGAATAGAATTTTAAGCAGAGGAAGACAGCATGACTCAAGTTAAGTAGCTCCATATTCAATATCTGAAGGCTAATGTTGCCCTTTAGCTAAAGGTGTGGATAAACTCTGGAAATAGAAGGAGAATTGTATCTCATTAGTGATGCTTGAGAAAAGGAGAAGTTCTCAAGGCATCCAGAGACATACCTGTGGAACTTCTACCTCTGTTTGGGAAAATTGGCACTAATATTTCCTAGTGGGCTCTTGAGCTATCATGAATTGTCTTCTCTTGGATTCTTAAAAACATACATTGGGAGCTTTACTCTCCTTTGCCCTCCAGTATGGATAAAATCCCTGACAGCTTGAAGCCCAGGATTTGTGGATATATGTTTTATGAGGGCAGGGGCCATGCCTGTCTTCCCAGCTGCCTCCTGAGGAACCTAGGACAAAGCCTGAGACAGAGAAGGATATGATAACGACTAATAATAACTGATTTTATTAAGTGTTTACGGTGTGAAAGGTCTTGTTCAAAGTACCTTAAATGTACTCCAAGCATCTCATGCATCGTTAGAACATGCCTATGAGGTAGGTAAAATTTTTATCCCTATTTTATAGATTTAAAAACCTGGGACACAGGGAGATTAAGTCACTTACCCTAATTTGCACAAATGGCAAATTGTGAAGCCAACCTGTGAACTCAGACTGCCTGTGTCCATGTTTTGACGGCTATGCTTTGGTAGCTGCTCAATAAATGGAAGGGAGCTAGAGGAAGGGAGACAGGGAGGAAAGTGTCAGTCATTTCGAGTATTTTTCTTCCCCCCTTGGCAAGAGGATGCCGTAGAGGTCAATAATTCCCTCTGAACTCAGGTGGGGTCCCTTTGAAAATAAGCCACAGAAAATTTTGTGTTTCTCTATCACGGGAATAGGAATTTGACTCCCCACCCCCATCTCAACCCCTTCTGTTGAACGAGTTATCTGGGGTCAGCCTTGCATTTTTTTAGCTTTCCTGTGGAGATGCATCAGGTAACAAGCTGGTCGGCCAGTTTCCCAAAGAGGTTGCGCCCATCTCTGAACACTAGAGGGCAGTATCTCAACAGGCCTGAGAATTTTGAACGCATGATAAAGTATGCTTTCATTATTTTCAGACAAAAAAAAAAAAAAAAAAAAGCCTGTTGGACTGATTATTTCAGCTCAAGAATTTGAGAGTCCAGGGGAGGATGCATTTTAATGATTCTAGGGAACGGATCAAATTAAACACATTATCCAGGATTTTCTTCCCTGGCCTCCTCTCACCCTCCTTCTCAGCGCTTCTGTCTGCGCCGCGTGAGTTGCAGCCCTGTGCCCTGAGTCATCCCCCTTGCACAGAAGCAGCCCTTGCCAAAGAACCCAGGGCCAGAAGAGGCCTCAGCAGCTTGTCTTGGCGCAGATCCTCCAAGGTCACCTTCCAGCAAGACAAACTTAAAAACCGTTGAAAGTTGTGTGCCTAGCCAGCATGCCTGCAGCTGGATAGGATGGCCCTTGACATGGAAAAACCAACCCAGCCCTGCCGGCTGCCACATCCCTGAAGACCTAGAGCTACACATTCGGCTGGGAGCGTTACATATGTGATCTCCAATCTCAAAAACCTTGCAAGGAAAACAGTTTTACCATTTTGCAGACAAAGAAACAAATACAGAGAGGTTAAAAAAAACGTGCCCAGGGTCAAAAAGCCAGCAAGTACAGAACTGGGACTCACACCAGAATGTCCAACCCAGAGCCTAGGATACACATGACATCTCCAATAGCTACTGCCTCTCCTTCTCTTATCCCTTAAATTACTGCTATAATTGGCCAGAACATTAAGTGGATACACTACATGATTTCCCTTGAGGGGAGGATGGACAGAGATGCAGGCGTCTACTTTGGACCCCGTGAGTGTAAACTTCAAAGTTCTATTCATCCTCCATCCCCTGCAGCTCCTGGAATAAACTGGCATTTAATGGCTGCTCAGTGCTGTAAAGCTGGACTTCATTTCACTTAATAATATTCTGTGTTGTCTGGGCGCCGTGGCTTGTGCCTGCAATCCTAGCACTTCGGGAGGCCGAGGCGGGCAGATCACGAGGTCAGGAGATTGAGACCATCCTGGCTAACAGGGTGAAACCCCGTCTCTACTAAAAATACAAAAAATTAGCCGGGCATGGTGGCACGCTCCTGTAATTCCAGCCACTTGGGAGGCTGAGGCAGGAGAATGGCGTGAACCCAGGAGGTGGAGCTTGCAGTGAGCGGAGATCGCGCCACTGCACTCCAGCCTGGGCGACAGAGCGAGACTCTGTCTCAAATAATAATAATCATAATAACAAAGTAAAAAATAAAATAAATAAAATTCTGTGTCTCCTTGGGTTATTTGACAGATTTACTGATAATTGTGAAGAAGTTTGTTTCTGCTTCGCTTTTATATGGGAGCTGTTTCTGCTCAGCTTCTTGTTAAAACACCCTTAGAAACCCATAAGTAAATGTTGCAATTGCATTCTTAGCTTTATTCTCACTGATAAGAGACATAAGTGATTTTTAAAAGGCAGAACTAACTAATCAATCAAAACAGGCAGCTGTAATCTGATTTTAGAGCAATCTGCATGATAAGAGTTGGCCAAGGAGAAATAATTTCCTATCACAGTGGGATAACGTGCAAATGAAATATAAACTCCAGGCTCCCTCACATCACAGAATGTCAGAGAAGTGCCAAGCAGAATGTGTTTATGAATGGGAAAGCCAATGGTGTTATATTTTCTCTCAGGTTATTCTCAATCTCATTTTCAGAAGGGACAAAATAGCTCTAAACATTTCTAAATATTTTACTCCATATGGTCCAAATCCCCAACTTAAAAATATCCACCAACTGCCCACAGAAAAGGTGTTTTAAAGAAAAATAAAGAATCAATTTAATTGGAAATCTCCTTAGAGAAGTTTTCTCAGCAGTAAAATAGTGGCTGCCTGCCCTGTGGTGTAGTTGAATCTATTCTAGCAAAGGCCAGACAATTATTCATTCACCATGTCATGAAAAGTGTCACAGTTGGTGGAACGTTGAACTAGGTGACCCTGGGGAAGGTTTCACTCATTCCAAAATTCTTGAAAATGAAGCATATAAATGGTGACTGCATTTAATCTTAATAAAGTCCACCATATTATCTTGCAAAGAACCAAGACCAGTGATCTCATCCTCTTGCTGTTAGAAGGCTTGTCAACTTTCCCCACACCCATCTTTTAACTCCTGCAAACAGGACAGGCCACCTGCCGTGGATACACTTCAAAGAAAAGCAAAGAAATCATCATTAAAAATGAGTGAGGAAACAGTTTCTATACCTAAAATGTGAAAGCTCTGTGGCTGTCCTCACTATCTTGAAAACCAGCTGGTACATGACACATGCGACGATCAGCCCAAATCCTATAATTTTTTCTTTCAACTGTGGACCCAACACGGAAGCCCTGGTGAAAGAATGGCTTTGCTAATGCCCTGTTGTGCTCCCCTGAGGCCTGCAGCATGCCTGTGAGTGTGTGTGCTTCCTTATGGATTGGTGGAGCAGCTGGCCTCCCCATCCAGCAGCCCCGGACAGGCCACCCACCACCGTTCTTTCCTCATCTCTCTAACAAACATTTCTTGAGCGTCTACTGTGTGCCAGGTGTGGCTCTAGGTGCTGGGACCATAGCAGTGAGCAAGTAGGCCAGAGTTTCTGCTCCCAGAGGACTTACATTCTTCTGGGGAGAAAGTCAGGAAAAGAATGGACAAATCAGAAAATAGTAGAAATACTTGCTCGGAAGAAAATAAGACATGGAGGAGGGAAGGGGAAGGCCTGAGGAACTCCTTTGGGATGTCTGGTGAGGGAGGCCTCTGAAGAGTGGCCTGAACGATGAGAGAAAGCCATCCGCGCACAGATCCAGACCAGAGCATTCCAGATAGGGCAAACGACAAGTTCAAAGGCTCTCAGGTGGATGCCCGTGGCATGCATGAGAAACACCAAAAACACCAGTGGGGCTGGAGTGTCATCTATGCAACGATTGTGGTATGAGCTGCTGATGGGGGAGAAGTGGCTGTGCTGTAACTGGAGAGTGACTGAATCCTAAGTGCACTTTGAACCATGTAGATCCAGCCTCAGTCACTGGATAAAGGACAATTCAGGACAACCACAGTTCCTGATCCTTATTCAAGGTACCATTTAGCATCCAGCCATAATTACAGTTGGCAGAGATGGCCAAAATTCCCTCAGAATGACTCCCCATATGAGACTTGAATCTGAAGAGTCGGCTGGGGAATTAAAAAAACCACTCTTGCCCTTCATCAACTTTGAAAAATCCATCAAACCTTCATTTTTTCTGGGATTGTAAATGCAAGGCCAGTATTTCAAAATCTCCCAAGCGCCAGTAATTTTTCCCATTGTATCTCTGACTCACCCAAGAGTTTACCTCAGAGTCCCATCAAAACAGCACTCTCTCTGATGATCTGAACAATTTGTAAAACATCATATTAATGGTACCTAATGTAATGTACCATTACAGCCAACTAGAGTTATTGTTCCCCAGAAGGGGAATGACATCGATGGCTGGGATTTTAGTGTGTGCTGCAGCCTCAAGCTCTGCCACGTGCCACGCACTGTTCCCCCTCATCTAGGAGCTGTATTCTTCTCTCCTAAATTTTCTGTTACATTTATATTCTATTTGTAAAAGTAGGTGGAAAATTCTTGGTCTTAGAAAGTAGCTTTGAATGAGAAACAATTAAAAGGCATCTAAAAAGAATCCCACTGAGACTTGGTTCTTTTGGAGAAAGATGTGCAGACCCCAGCTCACCAGCATATGAGCAAAATCAGGCCTAGATTCCTCCTGCTCTTCCTCTCCTCTCCTTCCCTGTGACAGTTTCATTTCAGAAGCCAGCATCCTCTTACTTTGGCCTCCACCCTGTATCTCAATCTTGCTCTGTGCTTGCTGCCAGCCAATCCTATGGAGTCACCCCAGGTGAGAGTGCAGTGTATTGGACTAAACCTGAGCTGCCTGGAGTCCCAGCCCTGCTCCTAACAAGCATGTGTCTGGGTGCCACCTCACCTGTCCCAGCCACAGCACCTCAACTTGTAAGCCCTGCCAACTACACCAACTACCAGGACTGTCATTTGACTAGACTCTGATGGTTAATGGCTTTCCTTGGGTGGGACAACTCTAATGGGATGGGTGTCTGATGAGCATCTTTGGAGGGACTCTGAGACCCTTTTGGTGCAGTGTGGGCAAGTCTCTGTACAGACATAGAGTTCTGAAAAATTAATCTCTGTACTCTTCACACTTTCCTACACCTGTTGGACCCTTCTCACCCTTCTCTCAGTCAGTCAGAACATCTGGATGGAAAGAGAAAGAAACAGTTCCCATCTAGTTTATTTTCTTTGGTTTGACTTCCAAATTAGGCCCCTAAGAGTCAATAAGAATCAAAAGGGATGACTCTGAGGGGAACAGAACATAGAGATAACATAATAAAGATTAATAAGAGACAGAGGAAAGGCTGATGGTCATGACTTCTTCCCTAACTAGAGGTTAGGAGGGCCGTCTGGGATGGAGGTGGGGGGAAGCAAAGGGTGACCCTGGACACACTGTGGAAGCAGCCAGAGGCCATATAGAAAGGAACTGACTGGACAGAGGCAGAGGAGAGGCATGAATAAGGGCCATCACTACCTAGAGAGGCAAAGCACCACGCAGACTGCTGCCCCTGCCCACTGCCTGTGGCTCATCTGGCAGAGGGGCACCTGCTGAAATCCTAACATGGCTGAGCTGCCATCTAAGCTGTCCTGTATGGGACATTTACTACCCTTGTCACTACCCTAGGATAGTGGTAAGCTCTTCCCTTATGAAATAGAGCAAGGGACATTGATTTAGAGAAGAGTGGGTAGTGTAGAAAGACAAACGCCACCACCTGAAACCTGTGTGGGGCTGGATGTGGGGGAAATGAGCCTCATTACACATCTCTGTGACCAGTTATGATGATTGGCATTGGCATAGGAGGATGATAGGGTTTGAAGGAGTCCAACAAATAGCATTCTTTTCCCCAACATTTGGAATACTAGCCAGGAACCTTGAGAGACACATGAGCAGTAGTATTTGGAGAGCCAAAAACACAAGGTTTTGATGGCGTTAAGCCTTAGGTGGAGTAAGCATGGGTTGCAAGATTTTTTTTTTTTTTTTTTTTTTTTGAGATTTGTAGGGCTTGGACATGCCACATAGCTGATTCTTACAGTTGTGTGATTGGCTTTTGACTGATGGGACTGTGATGGCAGCTTTGGGCTTTAGGTATTAGTAAGCATAGTCCAGTAGGGTTTTGACCTTGTAGCGAATGGAAACTTTATCCATAGGCAAGTAACTGTTTTTATACAGATGGGGCAGCAAGTGCCAGCCCTATATAACATGCAAGAGCTTCTCTGGGGTCAGTACACAAAGGGAGCCAAGGCAAGGCTGTGATTAGAGGAAAAAGAGAATGTTTTCATATGTCAGTCTTTTAAGTATAGGAGATGGAATAATTTCTTCATTGCTTAGCTGCAATAAATGGTCTAAGACTTTACAAAGCAGAAGATACATTTTATGTATTCTACAAACAATTTGTATGTGGGGTACTACCTTTAAAATGATGAGCCAGGCTAGATCAGCCCCCCAGTTTCTGGTCCTCTTTCATAATATTTGGAAAACTCAACAAAGACTATTGCCAGGAATAGACAGAGACATTATATAAGAAGTGGTCAATTCACCAAGAGAACAAAACTATTCTAAACGGACACAGATACTTTATCCACTACCTAGTAACAGAGCTTCAAAATCCATGCGGTAAAAACTTATAGAACCAAAAGAAGAAAAAGGCAAATTTACAATTATACTTGAAGATTTCAAAACACCTCTCCAAGTAATTGATAGAAAAAGTAGACAGAAAATGAGTAAAGAAGTCTTAAAAAACATTATCAATCAAATTGGCCTAATAGAATACTTTGCTCTGAAACAACAGAATACATGCTTTGTTCATGTGAACCTGGAATATTCATCAAGATTCTGAGTCATAAAACAAGTCTCAATCTCAATAACTTTCAAAGGATCAAAACATACAGGAGAATTAAACTAGCACACAATGGAATTAATTAGAAATCAAGAGAAATATATCTAGAAAATAATAAATTAAAAAATATATTTTTATATAACATGTGGATTAAAAAATACCTAACAAAATTGATAATTTTGGGTTGAGTGAAATTGAAAACACAATATATCAAAATTACTGAGGTGTATTTAAAGCTGTATTTAGGGAGAAATCTATAGCATTAAGTGTTTTTATTAAAAAGGAAGAAATATTTCAAATCAAAGATCTAAACTTCCACCTTAATAAAATAGGAAAAGAGAGCAAATTAAGTCTAAAGCAAAAAAGGAGGAAGAAAATAATAGAGACAACAGTGGATATTAGTAAAATAGGAAATTGAGCAAACAAAGGAGTGAAACAATAAAATCAAAAGCTGATAGCAGTAGGCTGAATAATGGTCCCCCAAAGATGTCCATGTCCTAATCTCTGGGACCCGGGAACATGTTACCTTATATGATAAAAAGAACTTTGCAGGTGTGATTACTTAAAGAGTTAAGGGTTTTATCCAGGTGGGTCCTCCAGTGTAATCACAAGCATGCGTGTAGAGGGAGGTAGGAAGATAGGAGTCAGTAGCAGGAGATGTGATGAAAGTTGGAAAATGCAGGGCAGGATCATGAGCCAAGGAATGCAGGCGACCTCTAGAAACTAAAGAAGGCATAAAAATGGATGCAGACTTCAGAGTCTCCAGAAGGAACCAGTCCTGCTGACAGCTTGACTTCAACCCCATGAAACTCATTTTAGACTTCTGACCTTCAGAACCGTAAAATAATAAATTTGTGTTATTTTAGGCCACTAAGTTTGTGGTAATTTACTGAAGCAGCAATAGGAAACTATTTCATCAATCCTTTGAAAAGATCAATAAAATAAATAAACCTGTAGTCTGACTTATAAGGAAAACAAGAAAGAAAAAACAAAAAAGAAAATATAGGAATAAAAAAGGGGTATCACTTCAGATTTTCCAGATAGTAGAAGAAAACTATGAACAACATGGTGTCAATGAATTCTACAGCTTAAATGAAATGGACAAATTCCTTACAAGGCATAAATTACCATAGCTCTGTAAAAATGAAAATAGGAATCCATGAGGTTGATATGTATCCTTTTGAAAGCATAGAAACCTAAAGAAAGAAAATAGATAACCTAAAAATTATAGATAAATAACCTACATCTATCAAAAGAATTTAATCCATAATTGAAAGCTTCTAACAAACAAGAACACTTCAAGCCCAGATGACTTTACTATGAATTATTCCAAATATTTAAAGAAGAAATAATAACAACTGTAGTTGTTATTAATAATTCCATAAAATAGAAAAAGAAGTAATATTTCTCAGCTCACTTATAGGGTCAGCATTACCTGGGTGCCAAAACCAGACAAAAATATTACAAGAGAAGAAAAGCACAGACCAATTTCTCATGAATATAGATGTAAAATTGTCAAAGCAATTTTAGCCAATTAATTCCAAAAACATATAAAAAGGATAATATATAATGACAAAGAGGGGCTTATTTCAGAAATGCAAAGTTGATTTAATACTAGAAGTCAATCAGTATAACTCATCATATTAACAGATGAATAAAGAAAAGGATAAGACTCACACATGAGGATAAACAATTGGAAACTAAAACTTAAAAATATCATTTATGGTAGCATTTGAAAAACATGAAATTCTTAAGATATATTTAACAAAATATGTGAGAGACTTGTACACTAAATTGCAAAATACTGCTGAGAAAAAATATTAAAGACTTAATGGCGAGATATACCATGTTCATAGATTGGAAGACTCAGTATTGTTTCTTTCCAAATTGATCCACAGGACCCAAGCAATCCCAACATAAATTCTTGCAAAAATTTTGTAGAAGTTGGCAAGGTGATTCTAAAATTCATATGATGCTGCAAAGGACTAGAATAAACAAACTAATTCTGAAAAAGAACAAAGAGAACTCACCCTAATTTTAAAACTTCCTGTAAAGTTACATGTAATGACAATGGGTTATAGGCATAAGAACAGACGTACTTATTAGTGGATCAGAATGGAGAGCTCAGAAAGAGACCCATGCGTAGATGATCAATTGATTTTTGAAAAAAGTACCAAGGTAATACAGTACAGTACAGTAGGGATAGTCTTTAAATGCAGCTAGAACAAACACTGTGAGGAAAAAAAAATACTTTGATTTTTACCACATATGATATACAAAAATTAACTTGAAAAGAACCATGGACCAAAATGTAAGAGCCAAACTACAACATTTCTGGGGGAAAAAAGGGAAAAAATATTTGTGACCTTTAGGTAGGTAAACATTTCTTAGGTATGGTTTTGAACATTAAAATTAAAAACTTCTACTCTTTAAACAGCATTGTTTAAAAAATGCAAGGGCAAACCATAGCCTGGGAAAAAAAGCATTTGTAAAACACGTATTCTGCAAAAAGGTTTGTTTTCAAAGTATATAACTAATTCAATAACAAGAAGGGACAACTTAATTTTTAAAAACAGGCAAAATATTTAAACAAGCACTCACTAAGGAAGATAGAAGCTTGAGCAAAAGCATATGAAAGATGCTCAACACCTGTAGCCATAAGGAAAATGCAAATGAGACAGTGCTACACATCCACTAGTTTGGCTAACGTTACAAAAACTGTCAAAATATTGAAAGACAAAATATCAAACATTTTCACATTTTAAAATAGGAAAAGACTTCCCCTAAAATGAGAAGACTGTGGAGCAACTGGAACCCTCATACACTGCTGGTGGGAATGCAAAATGATCCAACCTCTTTGGAAAACAGTTTGGCAGTTTCTTTCAAGTTAAATACATACTTACAATATGGCCCAGCAATATATCTATATATCACTCTTAGGTATTTATCTAAGAGAATTTTAAAAATGTTTTCATAGAAAGACTAGTAAATGTATGCTCATAGCAGTGTTACTCATAATTGCCCAAAACTGGAAACTACCCAAATGTTCACTAACTGGCAATTGGACAAAGAAATTCTGGTATATCCATACTATAGGATATTACTCAGGGATAAAAGTGAACTACTCCTGATACATGCAGAAACATGAATGAACCTCAAAACATACAGTAAGTGTATGAACCCAGACCTTTAAGACTATACACTGCATGATTCACTTATATAAAATTTTAAAAGAGGTGAAATATAGTGGCAGAGAGCTAATCAGTGAATCCTCTGGGCTGTGGGTCGGGGAGGCTGTTGACTTCCAAGAGACACAAGAGAATTTTGGGGAGTGATGAAAATGTTCTGTGTCTTGATTGTCATTGTGGCTCCATGATGATGTACGTTTGTTAAAGCTCATCAAACTGTATACTTTAAAATAGCAAGTTCTATTGTATGTAAATTATACTTTGATGAAGCTGATTAAAATAAAATTCACTGAATTTTTCAGAAAATAAGAGAACTGAGAGAATACACCATTAATGCCATATTCCACTTCTACAGAATAAGATGTAGTTCAAAGGAAGGCTACTCAGTGATGGGACCTTTCAAAAGCTGAGGACAGATGGGTCTTGAGGAACACCTGGCAGAAGTCTTGTTTCTCCCTGGACCCCAGGGCACAAGCTTCAGAAGCATCAGCAGCTTCCCTTCAGGAATCTGCTAAGACTGATATTCCAGCTGAAACTGATGCGAGATGAGAGCGAAACCTTCCCTGAGAGGCAGGCTTCCTGGGTCTGAGTGATTTCAGAAAAACAAAAACAAAAACAACCAACCAACAAACAAACAAAAAACAGTGACAAGCACCCCTGTGGCATAGGCCTGAGAGGGCCTTTTAAAAGAGATAGTGGAGACTAAGTCACTAGACAGAACCCACATTCACTTCAGCAGTGGGGTGGCAGAAACAGTCCTCAAAGGCAAATGGAATTACTTTTCAACATGCTGGATTGGAAATAAAGGAACCAAAAAATAAAGCCCTGTGACAGGAACGATCACCACTGCAAATTTCTACATTTTGTTAGAAGGTAGCCATGTCTCAAAGTCCACCCTCTAATTGCCAAGACAGTATGCACAGGTGGCCTTCTTGTTCCCTCTCTCTAATATAGTGCAAATAGTGCATAATTAGCCTCTAGTTAGGAGAGATTATTCAAATTTTGGGTTCAAAGTCAGGCTCTCCAAAAAAAGACATAGAATGACAATCATCGTGGCAAAGTTGAAACTAAGAATTCTGTCTCATTTAGGTTTATCAGGCTGTTTCTCAGATATCACTGGTTCTCCACTATGGTCTTTGGCAATAATAAGGAGAAGGTTTTGGGGATATAATTTTGCCTGGGATATCTGCTAACTGCTAAGGATTGACATGTTTTCTAAAACAAGTGGGTGTGAGACCGGGACTTGAATAATCTTTAGTGTTCTCCTTATCTCCTCCGAAGTGAGGCATATATGAGTACAGCTGAACTTTTAAGATTCTAAGAGAACTATACCTATTCCAGCAGAAGAGAACTCCACTGCAGCTGCTAAAACAATGATAATTCTACCTAGATATAAAAAGTGTCTCTCTGACAGGCTCAGAAGAAAAAGAATCTGGGAGTGGGGGGGATGAAATTTGGGTCTTTGATTTCTTTTGGCTTTTAACACAAAGGCAAGATAATTTGATTTTAGACTTTAATATTCAGAGGATTTAATTTTGGAGTTATAATTTCAGCCTCAGCAATTCATGGGGAGAAAGTTTATACTCTTTATACTCAAATTTGGAACATCTTATCATTGACATTTTACTGGAATATCTTAGTGTCATTTGATTTCACTGCAGAATCTCTAATGAGCTATTTTGGATAATGTGGCTGGGTGTTAATTTAGGATAGGAAATAGAACAGGGAATACTTGAGTCCAGTATGGTCTTTGAGTTAATTTATGTTCTAATTGATTTTATAGCTTTCTGGGGACAAAAATCATCTCTGTCCACTAGCAGTCCTATGAAAGACTAATGGTAAATATTGGAGAAGCCTCGTGAAGTGGGAGCTACACTTTTCTGACAGACTGCTGATTCTTTTCCCTGGAGGGAGTGCCACATCCCTGCTAAACCACTGGATTAAGGGTTAAGCCTTATGGGTTAAAAGGGAAAAAAAGCTGAGGAATGACAGGAGGAGACACTCACTCCTCTCTCCTTGTGATTCCAATGTTTGTCAAGGTTGAAAATCATTGCATAAGAGCAGTGATTCAGCATCACTTAGAAACATGTTAGAAATGGACATTCTCAGGCCTCACTCAGACCTGCTGCACCAGAAACTCTTCAGTGGGCCAAGAAATCTGCATTTATAGCAAGCCTTCCCAGTGATTCTGATACACATCAAGTTTGAGAGCCACTGCCGTAGAGTGACTCTGCTGGCCGCCCGCTGCCCCCTTGCTTACCCCTGGTGAGTGGGAAAAGGTGGGAGTACTGATCAGATTAATGAGTTTGGGAGAAGAAACTGGGCATGTGAGACACTTCTGGGACTTCTTCCTTTAGTGCCTTGTGGTTTCTCTTTCTTTGGGAACTGCCTGCAGATGGAAACTATGCTGCTTGGGTCTATTATCCCAACTATGTGGCAAGACTGAAGGGCAGGCACTGCCCCTCCCAGAGAGGCTGGAAATGAAAGTGGGGGAAGTTAATTTAGGCAACAGTAATACATCCATTTGTTTCTCATCCAAGCCGGTTTCCCAAGAGCTGCATCAGTGATCGTTGATTTCCACCTGTCTGCTCCCTCTGTTTGTTACTCAGTTGGTTCTGAACTTGGGCAGGAAAGAGGGAATGCCCTCAACACTGCCATGTGGGGAGCTATGGCACATGTGGATTGGGCCAGTTAGGATGGTCTGGCCAGTGCCTTACTCTGTGAAGGCACTTTGGTGTGTGGATAAGAAACGGGAAACAAATAGAAATTATTTACTAGGTTTGGCTGTCAGAAGACCCAGAACATTCCTAAACACCTCTATTACCATGAATTTATTTGTTTTTAAGAAACAAAGTCAAGGAGAAGACTATTATTAATAATATAGGTTGAGGGTTCTCTGTCAGAAATTAGTCAAGAACAGGAAGCAATGAAGACTCAGATTAGTTCATTGTGTTGCTTGTTAAACCCAGATTACTTTCACTAGGAATTGTTCATGTCAACTTTTGGATTCTGTATGGACTATACGTGTTCAACTTAGCACTGTCCATTCACGATCACAGATAATCAAGAGTCATTCAGACTTGAGGGAGATCTAAAATGGAAGACACTTCCAGAATTGGATGGAGGCAAGCTGCTAGGAAACTTCTTCAACCTGATTTTTAAATTTTATGATTGCAATCATGTATGTTTCCTCTCTTGTGACAATATTTTGTGATTAACTGTGCATTTTCTTTTCTCTTTAGTCTCTGGATCTCTAAGATTACATTAGCTGTGCGTCAATAAGCTCTATATTTTTATCATTTCAACAAAACTGTGCTACTTCCTAAGATTAATTATTGAAGTTCAGACTAAGACACAGCCACAGGGAGAAAGATATAATAGAATGGTAGTTAAGTGCAGGTTTTTGTGTCTTGCTGAGTATTTTTCCCAGTGGATTAGTCTCCTAATTTTTTTCCTTAAGTAAGGATTTAATCAGAATCAGATGTTATACAGACGCTTCTCAAAGAAGACATACAAGCAGCCAACAAACATGAAAAAATGCTCACCATCACTAATCATCAGAGAAATACAAATCAAAGCCACAATGAGATAGCATCTCACACCAGTCAGAATGGCTATTACTAAAAAGTCAAAAATAACAGATGTTGGCAAGATTCTGCCAAAAAGGGAGCTTTATACACTGTTGATAGGATTATAAATTAGTTCAGCTGTGTAGAAAGCAGTTTGGAGATTTCTCAAAGAACTAAAAATAGAATTACCATTTGACTCCATAATCCCATTACTGGGCATATACCCAAAGGAAAAGAAATCATTCTATCAAAAAGACACCTGCACTGTCATGTTCATTGCAGCACTATTCACAATAGCAATGACATGGAATTAACCTAGGTGCCCATCAACAGTGGCTTGGATTTTTACAAAATGTAGTTACATATACACCATGGACTACTATGCAGCCATAAAAAAGAATTAAATCATATGCTTTGCAGCAACACGGATGGAGCTGGAGGCCATTATCCTAAGTGAATTAACACAGAAACAACCAAATGCTATGTATTCTCACTTGTAAGTTGGAGCTAAACATCAGGTGCACAGGGACATAAAGATGGCAACAATAGACACTGGGGACTCCCAAAGTAGGGAGGGACAGAAACAGAAAAAGGTTAAAAAATGATCTATTGCCTACTGTGTTCACTGGTTGTGTGATTGGTTCAGTTAAAGCCCAAACCTCAGTATCATGCAATATATCCATGTAACAAACTTGCACGTGTATCCCCTGAATCTAAAGAAAAAAAAAGAGAGAGAATCAAATGTTAAAATTATGAACATGCAGAACATGGAAATACAAATAACCAAGCATGATTTCCCACCAGAATTCTGTGCAATTTGGCCCATTACTGAGGCCCACCTTCAGGATGGATAAAATTAAGTAAGGAGCCAAACGTGATAGCAAGATTTATTAAGGGTTAGCACCCAGAAAGAAAATCAGATCAGAATTATACCACAGCCTATCCTTGGCTTATAAATAGGTTACACTGATTGTACTCTAAAATTTCATTTACTGTCAATTGTTTAAACCTATAAATGCTTGAAAGTCACCTTATTAACAAAGATTAGGTCCGTGTCTAATCCACAGGGCATTTAATCCATAATTTGCCTACACGTTTACATGAAATACTATATATTTGCAATAAAAAGTAATATTATTATGGATAGCCATAGAGATTCAGTCAAACAAAAAAATATGAATATTAAACAGCTGTTGTTTATTTTGGATGTTTTAGAGGAGAAAGGATAGAAAAATGATTTTGATTAAACAGGCTTTCTATGACATTCGAGTGTTCCAGAATTTGATGACACTGAAACTTTAAGGGTAGTTTTCTCTTACCTAAAATTTTTAGGGAATTTTGAGTAACTGTTTCCCTTTCTTCAAGATAAAGTATGTTTTAAGAAGAAAAGAATGGTTTTCAAAGAGAAAGGAGAAGGAGGGATGGGGTTAAGGTGAGTGTATGTCTTGATTTAACAAATAAGAGTTGCTTAGATAGAATTAACTGAGCTCTGAAAGCTGGCAAGACTAAGGAATAGTAGGGAGGGTGGCATAGGAGGTCCCTTGAAGCAACTCACAAGAGAGAGAAAGAAAATGTGTTTGAATGAGATAGACGCATTGTTTCTTAGATGGTGTTCACCCAGAACTTTGTTCCTTCTTGACTTGGGGGACAACTTGAGTAGTCTCCAGGAGGCTGGGTGCACGTGCTTTACAAATGTCCATTTGTGCATATGGAAGCTCCTAGGGTGAATGCTCATAATGGGGGTCCTGTGGGCAAATTGACTTGCCTAGCAGCTAGCATGACTGAGTTGGCCACACCACCTCCATGTACCCTTGGGTATTACTCAGAAGCAAATCAGTGGCTTCCAAATCAGTGGCATTGGAACTACTGCTGAATTCCTGGCCTGAATTGATATTCCCCTCTTTGTCTGGGCTCAGCCAGCATCTCAGTGGTGGGGCAGTGAAAGCACCGAGGGGAAGAACTCCTGCCCTTTACAAATTACTCATGAATTTTCAAGTGTGCCTGTTTGCCGCTGATAATAGCAGCTTCCTTAGACCTCCTGCTGGATAATGCTTTTGGACACGATTGCTAGAGAGGCAGAAAATGAACTGAACTCCTTGTCCAGCACGTCAGATCAAAAGCAAACAGGCAGGGCTGTGCCAAGTTTAATTCACAAAAATGACCCCAAGGAAACGAATGCAAGTGTAAGCTGGGCTGTTCTCTACAAGGATCGGCAGTCCTATCTGTTGTGTGAGGGCATCTCTGCTGCAGAGCAGAGTGCCCCAGAGCTGAAAACCAATTTGAGGAAAGGCAGATATGGAGAAGTCAAGTGCTCGGGTAAGAGCTCTCTGCTGTAGCAAAGTGTCAGAGAGGACCTCAGCTGAGAAAAGACCAGAACCACCAATGGATTAATTTCTGAATTGCAAAGAGAGAAGTAAATGCATATATATATATATATGTTTAGGGCTTCATAATTAGCAAATTCCATTTGTAAACAGAACGTTGCATTCCTCTCTGCAATACTTTTAGTGGCTTTTGATAACCAGTCTCACAGAGTGGGTTAATTCTGAGTCACTCTTAGCAAATGAGTTTCCCGAGACACTAAGAGGAAAGCCCTGAATCAAGCTGAAAGAGGGACAAGCATGTTTAAATGGAAACTCTGATCCTCCTGTCTGATAGCATCTGGTATTTCCATTTGGCTTACTTATTTGCAAATTAAACTTTCTATAAAAATCTTTTGGCGGGGGGGTGCAAAATGGCCGACTAGAAGCAGCATCTTTTGGAGGCTCCTATCAAAAAAAAACATAAGAAGTGTGTGAATCCTTCACCGGCAACCAAGGTATCCAGGTTGTCTCATCAAAATTGACTAGAAGGCTGGCGTGACCCACGGAGAGAAGGAAAAGCAGTGTAGTGCGGTGGCCCACCTGAAGCCACAAGGGGAAGGGGAACCCCCTCCTCCCAGCCAAGGGAGGTGGTGACTGAGTGTGCTACCCAGCCAGGGAAACTGTGCTTTTTCCATGGAACTGTGCAACCCACAGATTGGAAGATCCCACTTGCCAACCCAAGCCACCAGGGCCTAGCGTCCAAATCGCGGAATGTGCAGATTCTTACGGCCTCTCAGGTGAAATCTGCCTAGCCCATGGAACTCCCAGGGGGAGGGACGACCAGCACCGGCTGTGCCTGCCTGCTGTCCAAACCGTTTGAGCTCCTTGGGGCAGAGGCAGCAGCCAGCACTGGGACTCACAACTGCCTAGCATGCTAAGCTCTCTGGGCAGGGGAAGGGTGGCACCCATTTCTATAGCTGCAGGCCGTGCTTTTCCCCTGCTGGAGCCAGGGAGGCTGGATGGCTTGGTCCCAAGACTTGTCCCCACAGCCCAACTGTGGCAGTCTGTGGCCAGAGTGGCTCTTCAGGTCTAATCCTGACACATACTTCCTCAGTGGGCTGGGATTCCCTGCAGGATCTCCAATAACTCCAGCCAGAGGCTCAGGGAGAGAATTGGGATCTGCCTGGGCCTGAGCCCCTAGTGGGAGGGGTAGCTGCAGTCTCTGTGGACCAGCAGACTTAGCCCCTCCTCCTGGTAGTTCTTAGGAATCCATGCAGCCCAGATGAGTGGGTTTTCCCCTAGCGAAACCCACACCCTCCACCAAATGACAAAGTGCTTCCTTAAACAGGTCCTGCTTCCTGTGCTACACAACTGGGCGAGACCTAGTTGTCAGACATCCTATACAGGAGTGATCCTACTGGCATCAGGTTGGTGTCTCTTGAGGTCAGAGGTCCCAGAAGAAGGAAGAGGAACCCATCTTTGCTGCTTTCCAGCCTCCTTGAGTGACATCTCCAGGCATGGGAGTGAATCTGATGAATAAGGCCTGAAGTGAACCCCCAGGAAACTGTAGCAGCACTACAGAAGAGGGACCTGACAATTGAAAGAAAAACAAACAAGCAGAAAGTGACAACAACAGCATCAATGACAACAACATAAAAGGCCCCCACAAAGACCCCATCCAAGGGTCAGGAGCCTGAAAGACCAAAACTAGATAAACTCACGAAGATGAGAAAGAATCAATGAAAAAATGCTGAAAACCCAAAAGGCCAGAGTGCCTCTTTTCCAAATGATTGCAGTGTCTCTCCATCAAGGGCACAGAACTGGATGATCAGATGGATGAATTGACAGAAGTAGGCTTCAGAAGATGGGTAATAAAAAACTACAATGAGCTAAAGGAGCATGTTCTAACCCAATGCAAAGAAGCTAAGAACCTTGATAAAAGGTTAGAGGAATTGCTAAGTAGAATAATCAGTTTAGAGAGGAACATGAACTACCTGAAGGAGCTGAAAAACAGTACAAGAACATCGTGAACCATACCCAAGTATCAACAGCTGAATCGACCAAGTGGAAGAAAGGATATCAGAGTTTGAAGTCCACCTTACTGAAATAAGACATTCAGACAAGAATAGAGAAAAAAGAATGAAAAGGAATGAACAAAGCTTTCAAGAAATCTGGGACTTCATAAAAAGACCGAACCTATGATTGATTGGAGTATGAGAATTAGATGGGGAGAATGGAAACAAGCTGGAAAACACACTTCAGGATATTATGCAGGAGAACTTCCCCAACCAACAAGACAGGCCAACATGGAAATTCAGAAAATACAGAGAACCTCATTAAGATACTACACGAGAAGATCAACTCCAAGACACATAATTGTCAGATTCTCTAAGGTTGAAATGAAAGAAAAACTGTTAAGGGCAGCCAGAGAGAAAGGTCATGTTACCTACAAAGAGAAGCCTATCAGACTAACAGCAGACCTCTCAGCAGAAACTCTACAACCCAGAAGAGGCTGGGGGCCAATATTCAACATTCTTAAAGAAAAGAATTTTCAACCCATAATTTCATATCCAGCTAAACAGCTTCATAAGTGAAGGAGAAATAAAATCCTTTCCAGACAAGAAAATGCTGAGGGATTTTTTTACCACCAGGCCTGCCCTGAAAGAGCTCCTGAAAGAAGCACTAAATATGGAAAGGAAAAATTGGTAACAGCCATTGCAAAAACACCAAAATAGAAAGACCAATGACACTATGAAGAAATTGCATCAACTAGTGTGCAAAATAACCAAATAGCATCATGATGCCTTTCTCCCCCTGGGCCCCACACTCACATACTCTGCTGAGTCTACCATGTTGTGCCATCTCCCTCTCTTTTCTCCTGTGAATATATCAACTTTCTGTTTGTGAGACCATCCTGTAATGCAGTTGGAAGGCAATGGGGCAAGAAGGCAACTGAGAATTGGATTTCAGATATCCCTAGTCATGTACCTATGTATGCCACCTCCTAGATACCATCTCCACCCCCACTCTGCTATTCATTGCTGTTGCTAACCTGTTACCTGAAAACCTAGGCCATGATATGACCAGTTAATGCACCAAAGTAATTTGAAGAATTATATGCAAGTAACAGGAAACATTTAGCGGTCATCCAGAAGTGCTTACTAGTAAAGTAAGAATATGTCAGAAACGTGCCTATTGTTTAGGTACTGAGATAGATATTCTGACTCTATGGTTCAAAACCTGGGGCCCCTGGATCTCTGTGTAGGAACCAGGTCCTTAAGTTATGTGCAATATGTTAAAAAGTCTCACAGAAATTGCACACTTACCAACAATATTTTACAGGCTAGGTAAAGTATGAATTTTTATGTTGAACTAGAAATACGTAACCTTTGTGTAGTAAGCTTGGTTACTGCAAGTTGGTCACAAGTTCTGATTGGCAGTTTTCTATGACTTTAATAAATGCAAACAGGTAGACTAATAAATATGTAATAGACAGAGTTTTCTGAAAGAAAAGTTTCAAAATGTGACATCTCTGGAGTTAATAAAATAATAAAATGGCTTTTGGGTAGTGAACAATCTGGCAAATGCTAATGTAGTTTCAGGCATCTTGCCCTTCTACAGGACCAGCAGAGGGCGCTAGAATTAAATTATTCCCTTGATCCATTCTTGTTTCAAGGGTGTAAGAAAAAAAACGTGGTGATGATTAGAACGAGGCTGAGTCATGTGAAGATGCAAGAGTGACAACATACTGGGCTGGCAAGTCCGTTTCATGTAATAACTTCTAAGGAATAGGAGGGGTAGCATGCAATGAGGAACAGTTTTTTTGATGGCAGTTTTGTTTTTATTGTAGTCAATAATTGCTCACAATTGTTTAGAACTAGGCCCTCCCTACTGTGCGTTCATTCAGGACATAGCTGAAAGAATAAGCCCACCTCTGACCCCCTGAAGTGTCATTTCATCAAAAGAGGCAGGTGTGAGTGTGTTGAAACAGTGACGTCTTGGCATTGCTGGATTTGATTCCTCCTCCTCTTTCCATTGTTCCTCCAAGGATGACCCTGGAGGAATTATTTCAGGCATTAGTAAGTAGGAAAGTGAGGTTCTCGTTGATGGGAGTTACAAATCTCTGCTTTTTTCTCACCCAGCAGGTATTAGGAAGGTGCACCCTGCCCTGCTATCCAGAAGAAAAACCCTTCCCCAGGAACAAACAGTCAAGACAGTCTGGACTCTATCATTTCATTTCGTCCACACAACTAATTGTTTCTTTCTAGAGAAACTGAACATGGGTCATCTTGTTTCACTGCTTTTGGTAACTACACGTTCCAGTGATTACTATTCTACAGATTCACACAGAATTTCTTTAAGGCATATAACCTACTTAATTGTAAGAATTCTTGTATTCATCACTTCTTCACATCTTCAATGGTCCTGCAGTTTTCAACTTGCTTGCTCAACCTGGATACTAGGCTTCCAAATTAATTTTATTTATTTGAACATGTTTTTATTTTATTCTTTAATTAACATAAAATGATTGTACATATTCATGGGGTATGTAGGGATGTTTTGAGACACATAGTGTATAGTGATCAGATTGGGGAAAATAGCATATCTATCATCTCAAATACATATTATTTCTTTGCATTGGGAACATTCTTCTAGCTATTTAAGACTATATATTATTATTAAGTATAGTTATGCTACAGTGGTAGAGACTATTGGAACTTATTCTTTCTATCTAGCTATAACTTTATATGTAATTTTATATACTTTAACAAATCTCTCCCTGTCCCTCTCTTACCTCTACCCTTCCCAGGCTCTACTATCCTCTGTTTAACTTTTTATTTCTGTGAAATCTACTTTTTTTAGCTTCCATATAAGAATGAGAACATGCAGTGTTTAAATTTCTGTTTCTGCCTTATTTCACTTAACATAATGCCCTCCAGTTCCACCCATGTTGCCTCAAATGAAAGGATTTCTTTCTTTTTTATGGCTGAATCATATCCCATTGTGTATATAGACTACATTTAAGGAGCCATTCATCTGTTGTTGGACATCTAGACTGACTTTGTATTTTGGCTATTGTCAATAGAGCTGCAATAAACATGAGGATACAGATGTCTCTTCAGTATACAGATTTCCTTTTTTTATTAGACTGTTTTCACTCTGCTGAAAAAGACATACCCGAGGCTGGGCAATTTATAAAAGAAAGAAGTTTATTGGACTCACAGTTCCACATGCCTGGGGAGGCCTCACAATCATGGTGGAAGGTGAAAGGCATTTCTTACATGGTGGTGGCAAGAGGAAAGAGCTTGTGCAGGGAAACTTTTGTTTTTAAAACCATCAGCTCTTGTAAGACCCATTCACATTATACAGCACATAAAAGACTTGCCCCCATGATTCAATTACCTCTCACCAAGTCCCTCCAACAACACATGGAAATTCAAGATGAGATTTGTGTGAGGACACAGCTAAACCATATCATTCCACCCATGGCCCCTCCCAAATCTCATGTCTTCACATTTCAAACCAATCATGCCTTCCCAACCGTCCCCCAAAGTCTCAACTCATTTCAGCATTAAATCAGAAGTGCACATTCCAAAGTCTCATCCAAGACAAGGCAAGTCCCTTCCTTCTATGAACCTGTAAAATCAAAAGCAAGTTAGTTACTTCCTAGATACAATGGGGGTACAGGTATTGGGTAAATACAGCCATTGGGTAAATACAGCCATTCCAAATGGGAGAAATTGGCCAAAACAAAGGGGCTACAGGCCCCATGCAAGTCCAAAATCCAGCTGGGCAGTCAAATCTTAAAAGCTCCAAAATGATCTCCTTTGACTCCATGTCTCACAGCCAGGTCATGCTGATGCAAGAGGTGGGTTACCATGGTCTTGGGCCGCTCTACCCCTGTGCCTCTGCAGGGTACAGCCTCCCTCTAGGTTTCTTTCACGGGCTGGTGTTGAGTGTCTGTGGCTTTTCCAGGCACACAGTGCAAGCTCTCTCTGGATCTACCATTCTGGGGTCTGGAGGATAGTGACCCTCTTCTCACGGCTCTAGGCAATGCCCCAGTAGGGACTCTGTGTGGGGGCTCTAACCCCACATTTCCCTTCTGCACAGCCCTAGCAGAGGTTCTTTATGAGATCCATGCCCCAGCAGTAATCTTCTGCCTGGGCATCCAGGCATTTCCACACATCTGAAATCTAGGGAGAGGTTCCCAAACCCCAGTTCTTGACTTCTGTGCACTTGTAAGCTCAACACCACCTGGAAGCTGCCAAGGCTTGGGGCTTGCATCCTCTGAAGCTATGGCCTGGGCTCTATATTGGCCCCTTTCAGCCATGGCTGGAACAGGTGGGATGCAGGGCACCAAGTCCCTAGGCTGCACACAGCATGGGGAGCCGGGGCCCAGCCTATGAACCCACTTTTTCCTCCTAGGTCTCTAGGCATGTGATGGGAGGGGTTGCCATGAAGAACTCTGACCTGCCTGGGAGATGTTTTCCCCATTGTCTTGGGGATTAACATTCGGCTCTTCGTTACTTATGCAAATTTCTGCAGCCAGATCGAATTTCTTCTCAGAAAATGGGATTTTCTTTTCTATCACATCTCCAGGCTGCGAATTTTCTCAACTTTTATGCTCTGGTTAAAACTGAGTGCGTTTAACAGCACCCAAGCCACCTCTTGAATGGTTTGCTACTTAGAAGTTTCTTCTGCCAGTTACCCTAAATCATCTCTCTCAAGTTCAAAGTTCCACAAATCTCTAGGGCAGAGGCAAGATGCCACCAGTCTGTTTGTTAATATAACAAGAGTCATCTTTGCTCCAGTTCCCAACAAGTTCCTCATCTCCATCTGAGACCACCTCGGCCTGGACCTTATTGCTTATATAACTATCAGCATTTTTGTCAAAGTCATTCAACAAGTCTCTAGGAAGTTCTACACTGTCCCACATTTTCCTATCTTCTTCTGAGCCCTCCAAACTGTTCCAACCTCTGCCTGGTACACAGTTCCAAAGTCGCTTCCACATTTTTGGGTATCTTTTCAGCAACGCCCCACTCTAATCATACCAATTTACTGTATTAGTCCCTTTTCACACTGCTGATAAAGACATACCTGACAGCGGGCAATTTACAAAAGAAAGAAGTTTATTGGACTCACAATTCCATGTGGCTGGGGAGGCCTCACAATCATGGCAAAAGGTAAAAGGCATTTCTTACATGGCTGTGGAACGAGAGAAGAGCTTGTGCAGGGAAACTCCCATTTTAAAAACCATCAGATCTCGTGAGACATATTCACTATCACAAGAACAACACGAAAAAGACACCTCCATGATTCAATTACCTCCCACCTGGTCCCTCCTACAATGCTGGGAATTCAAGATGAGATTTCGGTGGGGACACAGCCAAACCATATCACTTTCCTTTGGATAAATGCCCAGTAGTAGGATTGCTAGATCATATAACAGTTCTATTTGTAGGAACCTCCATACTATACTCTATAATGGCTGTACTAGTTTATATTTCCACCAATAGTACATGAATTCCACTTTATCCACATCCTCACTAGCATTAGCTATTCTTCATCTTTTTGATAACAGTCATCCTAACTGAGGTTAGATGATACCTCATTGGGGTTTTGATTTACATTTCCCTGAGGATTAGTAATGCTTAGCAGTTTTTCATATATTTGGTGGCCTTTTGTGTGTCTTCTTTGGGGAAATGTCTGTTCAGATAATTTGCTAATTTTTAAATTGGACTGTCCATTTTCTGTTGAGTTGTTTGAGTCCCTTGCATATTCTGGATATAGCCAAAGCATTCCTGAGCAAAAAGAACAAAGCTGGAGGCATCACACTACCAGACTTCAAAATACTATAAAGCTGCAGTCACCAAAGCATCATGGTCCTGGCATAAAAACAGGCATATAGATCCATGGAACAGTATAGAGAATTCAGAAATTAATCCACATCTCCACAGCCAACTGACTCCTGACAAAGGCGCCAAGAATGCTCACTTGGGAAAGGACAGCCTCTTCAATAAATGGTGCTGGGGAAAACTGGATATCCCTATGGAGGAGAATGAAGCCAGACCTTCCCCACCACCCCACCTTTTATCCTGTACAAAAATCAACTTAAAATGCATCAAACACCTAAACATAAGACCCAAAACTATAAAACTACCAGAAGGAATCATAGGGGAAATTGTTCATTCAGTACATTGATCTGGGAAAAATTTGTATGAATAAGATCTCAAAAGTACAGGCAACAAAAGCAAAAATAAACAAATGGGATTATATCAAACTAAAAAGCTTCTGTACAGCAAAAGAAACAATCAACAGAGTGAGAAGGTAACCTACAGAATGGGAGAAAATATTTGAAAACTATTTAAACTTTTAAAGATGTGTTTTTCTTCTTTCTTTTTATTTTGAATCAGTGCTTATGTGACTGGGATTATAACCCTTGTGTTGTGAGTCCACATAGGAGAACTCTAGAGTGGCTCAGAAAGGCCTTTGAAAGTAATCTACAACCCCTCCTATGGCAACCCTAACAGCTCAGTCATTTTCCTCAACCGGAAATACTTCCAATGGTAGTGGGAGGATGCTCTAACTTTTGGGCCAGAATTTCAGAGCAGTTCTGATGTTCAACAGAAATCTGCTTCTTTGACTTGTTTAACAGTAGATGCAAGTTATGATCTTCCTGTCAACTGACCTTGGATTTTTGAAAGTTACTATGCAGTTTCCCCTCCATTTTTTCTTTCTCCAAGACTAAGCATCTCCAAGATTTTTACTAATGTCTCATATGGCATAAAATTCTTTTCTCTCCTTTGTCATCATGATAAAAATTTCTCTATTTGTCAGTGTCTCTTAAAATACACTCTGTCTATAGTCCTCTCCCAGACAAGCAGGTGCCCAGGTTCTTCAAGATTCAAGGAGCTTAATCTGATATGGGGGGGAGTCTGGACTGATCACAGGGTGGCAATGTTTACAGCCAAGAGAAAGCCAAAAGGCAGGGTCTGAAGGCCAACAGATAATTCAAGCACAGCATTTGAATCTCAAATAACTGCAGCAAGAAGCAGAAATTGGCTAAGAGATCTGTTCAGAGCAGAGTACAAAGACTTCTTGAGGCACCAGGACAGCTCCTGCTGCATCTCCCTAAGGTGAGGAAGGGCTTTACATACTTACTAGTTTCTATCATTGTGTCCACGTCAGTTTGACTAGCCTCCCTTAGCTCCAACTAATCACATCTTCTAAAGATATGACTAATAGTTGCTGATGTCCTAAATAATAGACAGCTGGTGATAAAAGTTTGCTTTTTATGATGAGATATTTGTTGAGCTCGGTAAAGATTTTATGGCTTTTATTAGAAGGGTGTGGATGGTGGTTCTTTTGACACCACTTCTGATGCCAAATGTGTGGATTTTTTTCATGCCAATTCTCCAACTCTATGACACCAACTTGGTGTCCAACAATTCAATTCAATTCTGACACTATCAAGTGTTAGTGTGGACCCCACAAATTAATGGCTCAGTTCCATAAGACGGCTCCACCTCAGATGCCTGCAAAGGGGTGCCAATACTACCCATATTTCTGCTTACATGGATTCCCATGACCCCCAGCTTTAGTACTTTGCTAGAATGACTCACAAAGCTCAGAAAAACAATTTATTATAAAGGATTTGTATCCTGTATCTGTGTTGTCACAGAACCAGCCATATGGCAAGATATGGGGGGGGGTTAGTAATGCCTAGTTTCTACATCCATTCTGGGCCTGCCATCTTCCCAGAACATTGATGTGTTTGCCAGTCTGGAAGCTTTCTGAATCTTGTTCATGAGTGTTTATAACTCAACCTCTAGCCCATCTCTTCTCCCAGATGTTGGAGTATGGTGGGGCTGAAAGTTCTTACCCTCTAATCACGTCTTTGGTCTTTCTGGTGACCGGTCCCCATCCTAAAACTGTTCAACCCCCCCACCCCCACTCTCACTCCAAGTTACATTGTTAGCATAAACTCAGATGTGGTCAAAAGGGACTCATTATGAGCAACAAAATATACTCCTATCATTTAGGAAGTCCCAAGGGTTTTAGGAGCTCTGTGCTAGGAATCAGGGACAAAGACCAAATATATTTTTTATTATGCCACAGAATGACAGTGAAGCAGCCTGCAATCCTGAAGTTCAGGTTTCCCATTAAGAATGAGATTAGAAATATCAAACATTTGATGAATCAGATTAGCTCCAGTACTTTAGGGAAACATCTGGAAGTGAAGTGTGTGATGGGTAGTTTTCAAGAATATTTGAGCTCTAAAAATGTTAACCCATGTTCAGTCCCTATAATATACGTCAACATTTGCAGGTCTGAAGTTGTAACTTCATCAATGCATGTAACCAGATTGAAAAATATAAACGTGATTAAAAAGAAAGATTATAGACATTCTGTGGGATAGAAAAAAGTAAGTGTATGACAGTTGTTTGGCATAGGCAGGGGAGAGAAAAAAACCTAGATGTAGGAGAAGTGAGCATCTGAATTATTCCAGATATGTTCTCCACTGTGGAGAAGGGATGACTCACCAGATCTTTGTGTGTTTGGATGAAATATTTCTCATGACTATCCATTTTCCTGTGGTTGAATTCCATGCTTACCAAGCAAGACACTAATTGTGGTTAAGCTTTTCATGTTCTTTGGGTCTAAGAAGAAGGAACTGTAGACAGTAGATGTGGCTAATCTGGCCACTGGCAAGTGTAAACCAAAATAAAATTCTAAGCCCCACTAAGCACCTGAACGAACCCATTTTCTCAGCCAACAGCATCCCAAAGTTAACCTAAAAAACTAGTTCAGGCCATGATGGGAAGGAGGAGCCAGATACACCTCATTATATCTTCCTCCCTTTTGGAATTACTGATAGAACAAACTTTAAGTCTGATAAGAAACATTTACAATCTATTCTCTCTGAAGCCTGCTACCTGGAGGCTTCTTCTGTGTGAAAAAAACTTTGGTCTCCACACCTGTCATCTTAAACCAGACATTCCTTTCCATTGATGCTAAGTCTTTAGACAATAACTTAACTCTTTCAACCAATTGCCAATCAGAAAATCTTTGAATCTACCTATGACCTGGAAGCTCTTGCATCCATTTGCGCTGCCTTTCTAGTTTGAACCAATGTACACCTTACATATATTTATTGATATCTTATGTCTTCCTAAAATGTATAAAACCAACTTGTAGTTCAACCACCTTGGGCACACGTTCTCAAGATCTCTCATGGGCCATTGGTCACTCATATTTGGCTCAGAACAAATCTCTTCAAATATTTTACAGAGTTTGACTCTTTTCATTGATGAAAGGAATATGGCAAATTGATAAATTAGTGTATTTTTACTCCCCTTCGTGTGTAGAAAAATATGGTTTGTGTTCAATAATTAGTAGCAGACTAATGACTCCCTCACATATAATCTCTGGCCAGCACTCTCTTGATAGATACAGCAAACTGCCTAATGCATTATCACTATGGCACATCAGCAACTTATACTCAACCTGTTCAAAACCGAACTCAACAAACTGTGAGTTTCTCCTACCAATCTCCTTGAATGTCCCTATCTCAGTGAATGACACCACCATTCACCTAGTTGCCCATGGCAGAAGGCTGAGAGACATCCTAGTCCCCCACCACAGGCTGCCTCCCCTTTTGGAATTAATAACAAAGTACTGCCCATATCATCTCCTCCTCTCCAATCTGCCCCCTTCTTTGCCAGATCATCACCTTTGCTCTGGCCTCATGGCCCCAACCATGATGGCTGCAATTTCTCTCTCAGACTCAGGCTGGTCTTCTGTTCTTCATTATGACCCTACTGCCAGGTGGTGGTGCTAAGATGTGAATCAGCTCATGTTAATTTTATGCTTAAAATTCTTAAATAGGTTCCATGATTCCCGATCCCTCCCCTTAGCCCCAGGACTCTCCATGATTGGATGCTCACCTTGTCTCAAGTCCCTTCCCAAAAGACATACTGCTTTCCAGACTTCCTTATAATTCCATGGATGCATCATACAGTTTCACACTTAGATTACCAAATACAAGTTGTTCCCTCTGTATATTCTCATCTGCTGGGGTGGCTCCTCTCTTATTGTGCTGGCATCAACTGT
The DNA here is from genome assembly GCF_006542625.1 of Nomascus leucogenys. Classification (NCBI taxonomy): domain Eukaryota; kingdom Metazoa; phylum Chordata; class Mammalia; order Primates; family Hylobatidae; genus Nomascus; species Nomascus leucogenys. The sequence goes on along the minus strand of NC_044402.1, from coordinate 38,682,189 downwards.
CTTTCTCCAGAAAGCCATCTCTACAGACTCCCTTGAACCCATCCCACTCATTTGAAGGTTCTTGATTTTTCCTCAAATGACGTTAGGGAATTGTCTATGCCATATCCCAATGCTATCACATACTGCACTTTACACCCAAGATCTCTTGGAGGGTAGGGATCTAATGTCATTAAATGAGTAAATATATAAGTAGAATAGCTCTCATCAAATGTTGGAAGATCTTTTATTCATTCAATAAATTAATAATTTATCCCAAGACCCTGAGGAAAGAGAGTGAATACTAGACAGCAAAAGTTGGAGGCCAAATTTGATTATTTTTAAGAAGGCGCTCCCTTCAAATTAAGTCAGGTGTTTATGAGACAGGGAGCTTCCAGTCACAGGAGAAGTTTATATGAAGGTTGGAGCTCTTCGTGGGACTGTTTCTGGGAGACTCAAACATCAAATAGGGCCTGGGCTCCATGGTTGTCATTAGTTTGGTTACCAATATTCTGCTTCCCCCAGCATGCCCTCAGTAGGATCATACTTTCCACCCCTTTGAAGCTAAGCACTGATGTGTGATTGATTTGGGCCAAAGGAACATGAATAGAGGTGATGTGTGTCACTTCCAAGCAGATGCTGTGTTAGTCATCATGGGAGCAATGTCAAGGTGATCCTTCTGTTAGTCTGAGATCCTGAGTGAACCCAGGGAACAGAGCTGAGCTGATCAGACTTGTAGTGTGAATGAGACATGAGTTTTGTTGTGTTAAGCCCCTGAGATTTAGGGCTCATTTGTTTCTGAAGCATACCCTATCTTGACTGGAACTACCACTATGGTCCTATCCAAGCCCGTAATTCTGTACATCTGTGAGGGGAAATAGAGGGATTGGGAGGAATCATTGTCTGGGAAAGGTAGAGTGGGTACTTGCAGTGGAGCTTCTGGGAAGGCAATGGCCTGTGAAGATCTTACAGGACACTGGAGAGGAAGGCCAAGGCAGATTGTAGTTTCTTACAGTTTTGTCTTGGACCAGGCCCGTGGCCTTATAACTGCCAACTCTTCTCTTCTTTGGAAAGCAAATAGAAGTTTTTTCTGTTTCAGGAACATTATGGTAGAGAGATCTCCTTATTAACTTGAGACCAATAGAATACGCTCAGTGGGGCACCAAGTGCCAGGCAAAGGCGGTTGATTAGAGATTGATGAAGGTGCAGATTCCTGCCTTTCAAAGTATAACTTGAGAACTAATGTAAAGAAACCTGGGGTCAGAGGAGGCCAGGTGTGTGACTTTTGACTGGCCTCTTAACTTGCCTGAACCTCAGGTTCCTCAGAAGAGAAAGAGAGACAAGAAAAACACCTTTCCTGCCTCGTGAGAATTTTATGGCAATCCAGAGATAATGTGCCTAGAAGTGCTTCGTAAATTGAAAATCATTCATCAGATATCAAAGACTATTGCTCATATTCTTCCATTTGTATCATCAGGTTCTGCTTGCTTTGCCTGATTTTCCTTCTCTTACATGCCTTAGCTGATGTTCTTTATATACAAGGTAGAAATTGCATTGGTGAATACCTTCATTTTATAGTGTTTTCACATGTGCAGGCCTACCCTGTATACCCCAGTTACCAATGTCCCAGCAGAAATTTTCCTTTTGGATTTATTACCCAAACTTCACAAAACGTACATATTCCTCAATAGTTTTTTGTTTGTTTCTTTTCTCTTATTATCTCTTCTTCATTTCTGAGTGACTCAATAGTTTTTTTGGCTGATGTTTGCATTTTAAAAATGTATATTATATCCCCCCAAATCAATGAACCATGTTAACAAAACAGCATAAAAGAGAAGTATTGAATTAATGTTTCTAATACTATTGGTTGTCTTATCCCATTTTATGTTGTTATAACATAATACCACAGACTGGGCAATTTATAATGAAAAGTAATTTATTTGGTTCACAGTTCTGGAGGATGGGAAATCCAAGAGCATGGTGCCAGCATCTGACAAGGATCTTCATTCTGCATCGTCTTATGGCAGAAGGTGGAAGAGCAAGAGAGCATACACATGAGTGTGCATGCTTATTGGAAGTTAGGGCTTCAACATAAGAATTTGAGAAGGACACAAACATGCAATCCATAACATCCTGGGGCAGGTTTTTGTCTCTACGAATATCAACTGAACTCTCTCTTTTTTTAAATTATACTTTAAGTTTTAGGGTACATATAGTTCTTCTTGAAGAGGTCCTTCACGTCCCTTGTAAGTTGGATTCCTAGGTATTTTATTTTTTTTGAAGCAATTGTGAATGGTAGTTCACTCATGATTTGGCTCTCTGTTTGTCTGTTATTGGTGTATAAGAATGCTTGTGATTTTTTGCAAATTGATTTTATATCCTGAGACTTTGCTGAAGTTGCCTATCAGCTTAAGGAGATTTTGGGCTGAGACAATGGGGTTTTCTAGATATACAATCATGTCATCTGCAAACAGGGACAATTTCACTTCCTCTTTTCCTGGTTGAATACCCTTTATTTCCTTCTCCTGCCTGATTGCCCTGGCCAGAACTTCCAACACGGTGTTGAATAAGAGTGGTGAGAGAGGGCATCCCTGCCTTGTGCCAGTTTTCAAAGGGAATGCTTCCAGTTTTTGCCCATTCAGTATGATATTGGCTGTGGGTCTGTCAGAGATAGCTCTTATTATTTTGAGATATGTCCCATCAATACCTAATTTATTGAGAATTTTTAGCATGAAGGGTTGTTGAATTTTGTCAAAGGCCTTTTTTGCATCTATTGAGATAATCATATGGTTTTTGTCATTGGTTCTATTATATGCTGGATTATGTTTATTGATTTGCGTATGTTGAACCAGCCTTGCATCCCAGGGATGAAGCCCACTTGATCATGTTGGATAAGCTTTTTGATGTGCTACTGGATTCGGTTTGCCAGTATTTTATTGAGGATTTTTGCATTGATGTTCATCAGGAATATTTGTCTAAAATTCTCTTTTTTAGTTGTGTCTCTGCCAGGCTTTGGTATCAGGATGATGCTGGCCTCATAAAATGAGTTAGGGATGATTCCCTCTTTTTCTATTGATTGGAATAGTTTCAGAAGGAATGGTACCAGCTCCTCCTTGTACCTCTGGTAGAATTCGGCTGTGAATCCATCTGGTCCTGGACTTTTTTTGGTTGGTAAGCTATTAATTATTGCCTCAATTTCAGAGCCTGTTATTGGCCTGTTCAGAGATTCAACTTCTTCCTGGTTTAGTCTTGTGAGGGTGTATGTGTCCAGGAATGTATCCATTTCTTCTAGATTTTCTAGTTTATTTGCGTAGAGGTGTTTATAGTACTCTCTGACGGTAGTTTGTATTTCTGTGGGATTGGTGGTGATATCCCCTTTATCATTTTTCACTGCGCCTATTTGATTTCTCTCTCTTTTCTTCTTTATTAGTCTTGCTAGCAGTCTATCAATTTTGTTGATCTTTTCAAAAAACCAGCTCCCGGATTCATTGATTTTTTGGAGGGTTTTTTGTGTCTCTATTTCCTTCAGTTCTGCTCTGATCTTAGTTATTTCTAGCCTTCTGCTAGCGTTTGAATGTGTGTGCGCTTGCTTCTCTACTTCTTTTAATTGTGATGTTAAGGTGTCAATTTTAGATCTTTTCTGCTTTCTCTTGTGGGTATTTAGTGCTATAAATTTCCCTCTACACACAGCTTTGAATGTGTCCCAGAGATTCTGGTATGTTATGTCTTTGTTCTCGCTGGCTGCAAAGAACATCTTTATCTCTGCCTTCATTTTGTTATGTACCCAGTAGTCATTCAGAAGCAGGTTGTTCAGTTTCCATGTAGTTGAGTGGTTTTGAGTGAGTTTCTTAATCCTGAGTTCTAGTTTGATTGCACTGTGTTCTGAGAGACAGTTTGTTATAATTTCTGTTCTTTTACATTTGCTGAGGAGTGCTTTACTTCCAATTATGTGGTCGATTTTGGAATAAGTGCGGTGTGGTGCTGAGAAGAATGTATATTCTGTTGATTTGGGGTGGAGAGTTCTGTAGATGTCTATTGGGTCCACTTGGTGCAGAGCTGAGTTCAATTCCTGGATATCCTTGGTAACTTTCTGTCTCATTGATCTATCTAATGTTGACAGTGGGGTGTTAAAGTCTCCCATTATTCTTGTGTGGGAATGTAAGTCTCTTTGTAGGTCTCTAAGGACCTGCTTTATGAATCTGGGTGATCCTGTGTTGGGTGCATATATATTTAGGATAGTTAGCTCTTCTTGTTGAATTGATCCCTTTACCATTATGTAATGGCCTGCTTTGTCTCTTTTGCTCTTTGTTGGTTTAAAGTCTGTTTTATCAAAGACTAGGATTGCAACCCCTGTCTTTTTTTGTTTTCCATTTGATTGGTAGATCTTCCTCCATCCTTTTATTTTGAGCCTATATGTGTCTCTGCACATGAGATGGGTTTCCTGAATACAGCACACTGATGGGTCTTGAGTCTTTATCCAATTTGCCAGTCTGTGTCTTTTAATTGGACATTTAGTCCATTTACATTTAAAGTTAATATTGTTATGTGTGAATTTGATCCTGTCATTATGATGTTAGCTGGTTAATTTGCTCGTTAGTTGATGCAGTTTCTTCCTAGCCTCCATGGTCTTTACAATTTGGCATGATTTTGCAGTGGCTGGTACCGGTTGTTCCTTTCCATGTTTAGTGCTTCCTTCAGGAGCTCTTTTAGGGCAGGCCTGGTGGTGACAAAATCTCTCAGCATTTGCTTGTCTGTAAAGTATTTTATTTCTCCTTTACTTATGAAGCTTAGTTTGGCTGAGTATGAAATTCTGGTTTGAAAATTCTTTTCTTTAAGAATGTTGAATATTGGCCCCCACTCTCTTCTGGCTTGTAGAGTTTCTGCTGAGAGATCCGCTGTTAGTCTGATGGGCTTCCCTTTGTGGGTAACCTGACCTTTCTCTCTGGCTGCCCTTAACATTTTTTCCTTCATTTCCACTTTGGTGAATCTGACAATTATGTGTCTTGGAGTTGCTCTTCTCGAGGAGTATCTTTGTGGCATTCTCTGTATTTCCTGAATCTGAATGTTGGCCTGCCTTGCTAGATTGGTGAAGTCTTCCTGGATAATATCCTGCAGAGTGTTTTCCAACTTGGTTCCATTCTCCCAGTCACTTTCAGGTACACCAATCAGACGTAGATTTGTCTTTTCACATAGTCCCATATTTCTTGGAGGCTTTATTCATTTCTTTTTATTCTTTTTTCTCTAAACTTCTCACTTTATTTCATTCATTTCATCTTCCATCACTGATACCCTTTCTTCCAGTTGATCAAATCGGCTACTGAGGCTTGTGCATTTGTCTTGTAGTTCTCGTGCCTTGGTTTTCAACTCCATCAGGTCCTTTAAGGACTTCTCTGCATTGGTTATTCTAGTTAGCCATTTGTCTAATTTTTTTTCAAGGTTTTTAACCTCTTTGCCATGGGTTCCAACTTCCTCCTTTAGCTCAGAGTAGTTTGATCATCTGAAGCCTTCTTCTCTCAACTGGTCAAAGCCATTTTCCATCCAGCTTTGTTCCATTGCTGGTGAGGAGCTGCATTCCTTTGGAGGAAGAGAGGCACTCTGATTTTTAGAGTTTCCAGTTTTTCTGCTCTGTTTTTTCCCCATCTTTATGGTTTTATCTACCTTTGGTCTTTGATGATGGTGACGTACAGATGGGGTTTTGGTGTGAATGTCCTTTCTGTTTGTTAGTTTTCCTTCTAACAGTCAGGACCCTCAGCTGCAGGTCTGTTGGAGTTTGCTGGAGGTCCACCCCAGACCCTGTTTGCCTGGGTATCAGCAGCAGAGGCTGCAGAAAAGCAGATATTGGTGAACAGCAAATGTTGCTGCCTGATCATTCCTCTGGAAGTTTTGTCTCAGAGGAGTACCCGGCTGTGTGAAGTGTCAGTCTGCCCCTACTGGGGGGTGCCTCCCAGTTAGGCTACTCAGGGGTCAGGGACCCCCTTGAAGAGGCAGTCTGTCCATTCTCAGATCTCCAGCTGCATGCTGGGAGGACCACTACTGTCTTCAAAGCTGTCAGACAGGGACATTTAAGTCTGCAGAGGATTCTTCTGCCTTTTGTTTGTCTGTGCCCTGCCCCCAGAGGTGGAGTCTACAGAGGCAAGCAGGCCTCCTTGAGCTGGGGTGGGCTCCACCCAGTTTGAGCTTCCCGGCTGCTTCGTTTACCTACTCAAGCCTCAGCAATGGCGGGTGCCCCTTCCCGAGCCTCACTGCTGCCTTGCAGTTTGATCTCAGGCTGCTGTGCTAGCAATGAGCAAGTCTCTGTGGGCGTAGGACCCTCTGAGCCAGGCACAGGACATAATCTCCTGGTGTGCCGTTTGCTAAGACCATTGGAAAAGTGCAGTATTAGGGTGGGAGTGTCCGATTTTCCAGGTGCTGTCTGTCACCCCTTTCTTTGACTAGGAAGAGGAATTCCCTGACCCCTTGGACTTCCCAGGTGAGGTGATACCTTGTCCTGCTTCAGCTCATGCTTGGTGCACTGCACCCACTGTCCTGCACCCACTTTCCAACACTCCCCAGTGAGATGAACCTGGTACCTCAGTTGGAAATGCCGAAATCACCTGTCTTCTGTGTCGCTCATGCTGGGAGCTGTAGACTGGAGCTGTTCCTATTCGGCCATCTTGGCTCTGGAGCTGTTCTATTGATTCAATTGAACTCTCTTTAGTAACATTTTCTCTGGCCTTTACTGGATGTGTAAGCCCAAGTTCTCAAATTAATTAATCATTGGGAAATAGTAGAAATTACTCAAAAATCACATTAGCCAGAACTGTGAAATGTATTTTAGAGAATGATCGATTTCAGGAAAAAGAAACAAAATCAACCAATTTAAACAACAACAATCAAAAAAAAAAAAAAACAATGGAAGATTGTTGGAAAGATAAAATGATAGCCACAGAACTCTTGGGCTGGAAGTGTTGCCACGGCTCTCAATGGATCCAAAGCAGAGCCCACTGGCAAGGCAGGAGCTGCCATCTATGTTCCTTTGGGCCACATAGCTGCTCACCTCTGCCTGCTTCTGGGTAAAGGCTCCTTTCACTTTTCTCTTTGCTACCACCCTTTTCTGTTCCACTTGAACTCAGGTTAAGTATGGTCCCTCTAGCCCTAGCTTTAAAAGTTCCCAGCAGAGTAATAATGGCCTTTAAGTATCAATTCCAAATTCTTGGAAGGCAGAATCTAACTGATGTTACTTGAGTCAGATGGCCATCCTTTATGCTAATTTGATCAGGTATCACTGTATAAGGGGTTAGGGATATATAGGTATTCAGGGGCCTACTTTCAGGAGGTAGGGAGGGACACAGGACTTAGAGAAAAGATATTGGTTGGCAATTTCCAAAACCAAAAATCAATTACAGATATACTTCATATTACCCTCTTGGCTCAAAGGGGAAATGGGAATAGGGGAAAAAAAATAAAAAGCAGGATATGGTGGTGCATGCCTCTAGTCTTAGCTACTCAGGAAGCCAAGGCAGGAGGATTGTTTGAGCCCAGGAGTTAAAGTCCAACCTGGGCAACATAGTGAGACTCTCTCTCTGAAAATAAAAATAAATGAATGAATGAATAAATGAATAAATATACACATGGCCTTTAATCATTATGTGTGTGTGTATTTGTCTATGCACACACTTGCATAAACCTCTCTAGACCATCAGGGGTTGTGCTTTTTAATAAAGTAAGTCATTTCCCACCCCTCATCTTTGCCCTTTGTTACTTTCCTACTGTCTAAGGGAGAAGGGTGCTTCAGGGCTGAGGCCAGCAGGGAATATACCAGTTTCTTGGAACCTAGGTGACCGCAGATGAGGGGGGTACACAATGTCCAAACTCAAGGTAAAATAGGGCGAGGGGTTAGGTCCAAAAGACAGCATCAGCCTTGGTCACTTCACTGCTGTCTCTGTCTGCAGCACCAGAATTGGGCCTGACCCATAATGGGCACTCAATAATTGTTAATGAATGAATGGATCTCAACTGTTTATTACAACAAGGAGGAGTCTAGGAATGTATAACCAGAGCTAAAATCAGAACACCAGGGCAGAGAGACTAAAGAATAACAAAAGAAGTGATCAAGGAAGCAGCCCAGCAGTCATCCTGTGTTGTCTATTTGTTTTCTTTTTGCCGTATCTGAGGCTAAATTGAAGGAAGGCATGAGGAAAGATTGCCTTTATAGAGATAGGAGCAGGGTAGATGTGATGATGACATCTTTAATCTTGTATCAAGGTTACTTTTATATTTCATTTCCTCTTTCATTTGTAAACTTCTTGAGAACAAGAGCAGTGTCTGTTTTCTGTCTATCCTGCCAGTCCTGTATAATAACATTCAGCAAATATTGATTGAATGAATTAATGAATTCAAATTTTAGAAAACCAAAAAATAGTTCTCAGTTGATTTAGATATATTATTTTCAGGGCAGAAAGTAGAATTTTATAAACATTTTTGTGCTCAGGGGCAAATGCTTGTGAAAGATGTAAGCATGTTGGGGTTGCCAGGCATGGCTCATGCCTCTAATCCCAAGACTTTGTGAGGCTGAGGTGGGAGGATTGCTTCAGTCTAGGAGTTTGAGACTAGCCTGGGCAACATGGTGAGACCCAGTCTATACAAAAAATAAAAAAAAAAGTAGCCAGGCAAGGTGGTGTGTACCTTCTGTCTCAGCTACTCCGGAGACTGAGGTGGGAGGCTTACTTAAACCTGTGAGGTCAAGGCTGCAGTGAGCCATGATCATGCCACTGCACTCCAGCCTGGGTAACAGAGTGAGACCTTGTCTCAAAAAAAAAAAAAAAAAAAAAAGGAAAAAAAAAAGAATGTTGGGCTGTAATTGCTTAATTTTTATTCTCTTTACTTTTTGAAAAAAATAATTATTTCTACAAATAACTATGTTTCTTGAAAATTGATTTACAGGCTGGGAGTGGTGGCTCATGCCTGTAATCCCAGAACTTTGGGAGGCCGAGGCAAGCAGATCACAAGGTCAGGAGATCGAGACCATCCTGGCCAACATGGTGAAACCCCTTCTCTACTAAAAATACAAAAATTAGCTGGACATGGTGGTGGGCACCTGTAGTCCCAGCTACTTGGGAGGCTGAGGCAGGAGATTTGCTTGAACCTGGGAGGCGGAAGTTGCAGTGAGCCGAGATCACGCCACTGCACTCCAGCCTGGGTGACAAGAGCAAAAACTCCATCTCAAAAAAAAAAAAAAAAGAAAAGAAGAAAATTGATTTATAACTGACTTTTAACACCTTATGTTGACTGACAGCATCTTTCAGTTTAATTTCCACTTGTAATATTTACTGTATATTTTGTGTGCTATACATTCAATCAAACAATATGAATATTATCTAAATGATATTATTTCTATACATGTTTTTTCATTGTAGTCATTAAACAAAATAAGCTGGGTTTAATATCTGCAGTGATTGAGTTTTTAATATCAACCTTGTGTCCTGTCACCTTGCTAAGTGCATTAGCTTTTATAGCTCTTTTATAGTTCCTGAATATTTTATATATACAGTCATGCCACCTGTGAATAAAGGCAATTTAATTGTCTGCCAGAAAAAGACAAACACCCTTTAAAGGAACACAGCAAATCCAGCACTCAAGAACACAAACTTAATGTTCAGCATCCGGTGAAAGTTATTAGATATTCAAAGAAGCAGGGAGTGACATTTAACCAGTAGAAAAATCAGTCAATAGAAACAGACCCAGAAATTATAGCAAATGATTGAATAAGCAGAAAAGGACTTTAGAATAGTGATTATACAGCCTCAAGAGTTTTAAGGAAAACCTAAACACAATGAGGAGAAACATGGAAGATACAGAAAAGAATTAAATGGAACTTCCAGAGATGAAAAATATGATATCTCAAATTTTTAAAAATTAATGGATGGATTAACACAGGTATTCTGGCCTGTGTCCCCTTAGGAGCTTAGAAGTCCACTTACTTTCCTTTGAATTATCTTTATCTTCTTTGAACCAAACAGGCTCAGACATGACTCTCTCCATCCTAGAATTCAGGAGGCAAAGATAGAAAAAGTTTGGGCTGCCAGAAATCTCACCACTTATAATGTTCTGTGATGATCTCTTATTCTGAAACATTTGGGGCCCCTCTCTCCTCTACATTTGGGAGGGGAGGGGAGATTACTTAGGTGATTATTTGTATAACTTGCTTTATGTGATCCTTTTTCTTGGTACTATTTATGTTTAGCGTTTTCAAAGGTTATTAAGCCACTGTTTCACAGTCCTCAGTCATTTTTCCTCTAAAATATATATGGTAGATTCAACAACAGGAGCCTTGAGGACTCCTGGTCTCTAGCTGGGGGCCGCTCAAATTCTCTTTCTTCACAGATTTTTATGTAAAATATAACCATTTGCCCTTTGCTCTTAGAACCAGTGCATTCAGGATGTTGATTTTAGAGAAAATTGTTGAAAATGATCTTAGGCTATCCCACTGTTATAGGCATATACAGAGGGGATGAAAACTAGACCATAGAATCTATTTCCCAATTTTCAAAAAAGTTCTTCCAGCATCTCCACAAAGAGCTTGTGTGACTAACAGGCTATAAATAAATGTAACTTTGATGCATTATGCAGCGTGTATTCTGACTGTAACTGAGAGAAATGAGGCAAATAGATGCTCTATTCAAAATCATAGGAATATTTAATGTTAAAGTTCAGCTGAAGCATATGTGTTTTTTTCCTAAGCCTAATCACATGCGAATGAAGTACTTTTAGATGACCCTTATGTGCAGAAGTTAAAGTTTTCATGTGCAGAAATAAAAGTATTTTTATCTCTCCCTTTGGTAATATATGATAAAATTTGCAAATTTCTAAGAACACCAAATACAATTAGGAAGCATCCTAAAAACTTACTATTGGGGGGGTCCCCTTGAGTTACCTGTATCTGTCCTTTTTTTTTTTTACTATTATTTTAATTTAGTTTTAATAGACAATTATGATGGTTAATATTATGTGTCAACCTGATTGGGCTAAGAGACACTCAGATAGCTGGTAAAACATTATTTCCGGGTGTGTCTGTGAGGGTGTTTCTGGAAGAGATTAGCATTTGAATAGGTAGACTGGGTAAATATTGCTCTCATCAATGTGAGTGGGCATCGGCCTATTTGTTGTAGACCTGCATAGAACTAACAGGTGGAGAAAGGGTGAATTGGCCCCCTCTGCTCAAACTAGGACATCCATCTTCTCTTGCCTTTGGACATCAGCGCTCCTGGTTCTTGGAACTTTGGACTCAAACCACAGCTTAGACCATTAGCTTCCATGATTCTCAGGTCTGCGGGTTTAGACTAGAACTACACCACTGGCTTTCCTGAGCCTCCAACTTAGACAGCAGCTCTCAGCCTATGTAAGTACATATGAAATTTTTTATAATAAACCTATTTATATATTTATCTATCGTCTATCATTTATCTATATATATATCATATTGTTCTGCTTCTCTGGAGAATACTGACTAATACAATAACACACTCGCATGATTCAAAAATTACATATAGATGTAATACGTGTGTTTACATGTATGTGTGCATGCAAATGTGTGTATATGCATGTGCAGTAAAGTTTCAAACTGTTTCCCATCTGCTCAGATTCATACCACCACCTGCACCACTATTATTAATTGCTTGTTTATCCATTCAAAGTGTTTGTTGAGATTCAAGCTGATATCAATATATGTTCTCATTTTCCTACCTTTTAACCCAAATGGTTACACACCATACAACTGTTGTGTACCAGTGGCATGCTAAGGATATCCTACTGGTTCTGTTTCCCTGAGAAACCTTGACTAGTACAGTATAAAAGAATAAGGTATTATTCTTTCAATTTTATTCTGGGTCTGTTTGCAAATGCTGTTTTTTGGTATTTGGATATTGATATATATAAGTGAAACTGTCTATACATTTTGTCCGTTTGTGCTACCATTGTCAAGCTTTGGTATCAAAATTATACTTAAATCATGAAAATAATTTGGAAATTTTATGTTTTTCTTATGCTCTGGAATAGTTGCAATACCATTAGGATTATCTATTCTTTAAGGATGCAGTAGAATTCCCCTGTGAAACTATTTGGGACTGATATTGTTTGGGGAATGGTTTTTCTGGTGTTTTGGGTAAGTTTACTTTCCTAGAGAGTAATCTATCTCATCCGAGTTTTAAAATTTGTTTGCACAGAATTTAGCAAAGTAATCCGTATGACTCTTATTTTTCTCCCTTTGGGAAGAAATATCCATTTATTATTTTTGTACTTGCACTTTCTCCATATGGGCTCTCTTATCCGCCTTTGCATTTCTTTACTTCCTCCTGAACAGCTCCCTCATTTATTACCTTTGAAGGATGCTGGTAGATTAATTCATTATTATGATAAGTGGAAATAAAGGGAAGAATCAGGCATTTAGCTTGCCTGTTTTCTATGAACTCAGGGTACCTCAGGGTAACCAAGTAGTTGCCAAGGGAAATTTCTTCTTTGTGGAGGTATTCCAGCTGATAAGTAGAAAAGAAAATGATAGTCTCAGAATATCCCCTTCTTCAAGCTCCAATGGATTAATGATTCTGGGCAATGATAATCAATGACTGCCAACATTACAAAAAGGGACACAGCAAACATTATGTGTCTTCTATAAGATATGCAAAACATGAAGTGGTCTTGGCAAAATAGTGAATCTGAATGTGATCAAGCCTGTAGATCTAACTATCAGTTTATAGGAAATACAGATGAAAGTAAAGGATAAACAAAAATATTTCTTCTTCTTTGTGGAAAATTGAAACTTGGCTTAGCTTTGTTTTCTTGAAGCCTGGACATTGCTATGGTAAAACTAACTCCTAACTGATTAAACTTAGGCTGTATTAGGAAGGCTATGAATAAGCTGTAAATACTTGCTGGGAAGCCATAGCTGTGGGCTTCCCAGAGTGTGGTGACTCGTGTAATAGGCTAGTTCTTGCTGAACCTTAGAAGCTGTGCACATGGCATTGTGGGAGGAGATACTAGTCCTTTTGTGGGACATAGAGTTTCTAGGGCATGGGGTCTCTCACACCCGTCATGTGATCAAGTACAAGAGGCATTCTCTATTATTATTATTATTGTACTTTAAGTTCTAGGGTATATGTGCACAATGCGCAGGTTTGTTACATATGTTGCTTTGCTGGTTGTTTGTTGATTTGCTTCACCCATTAACTCGTCATTTACATTAGGTATTTCTCCTAATGCTATCCCTCCTCCTGCCCCCCACCCCACGACAGACTCACCTGTGTCATGTTCCCTGCCCTGTGTCCAAGTGTTCTCACTGTTCAATTCCCACCTATGAGTGAGAACATGCAGTGTTTGGTTTTCTGTCCTTGTGATAGTTTGCTCAGAATGATGGTTTCCACCTTCATCCATGTCTCTGCAAAAGACATGAACTCATCCTTTACTGTGGCTGCATAGTATTCCATGGTGTATATGTGCCACATTATCTTAATCCAGTCTGTCACTGATGGACATTTGTGTTGGTTCCAAGTTTTTGCTATTGTGAATAGTGCCACAATAAACATACGTGTGCATGTGTCTTTATAGTAGCATAATTTATAATCCTTTGGGTATATACCCAGTAATGGGATTGCTGGGTCAAATGGTATTTCTAGTTCTAGATCCTTGAGGAATCCCCACACTGTCTTCCACAATGGTTGAACTAGTTTCCATTCCCATCAACAGTGTAAAAGTGTTCCTATTTCTCCACATCCTCTCCAGCATCTGTTGTTTCCTGACTTTTTAATGCTCGTCATTCTAACTGGCATGAGATAGAATCTCATTGTGGTTTTGATTTACATTTCTCTGATGGCCAGTGATGATGAGCATTTTTTTGTGTGTCTGTTGGCTGCATAAATGTCTTCTTTTGAGAAGTATCTGTTCATATCCTTTGCCCAGTTTTTGATGGGGTTGTTTGTTTTTTTCTTATAAATTTATTTAAGTTCTTTGCAGATTCTGGATATTAGCCCTTTGTCAGATGGGTAGATTTCAAAAATTTTCTCCCATTCTGTAGGTTGCCTGTTTATTCTGATGGTAGTTTCTTCTGCTGTGCAGAAGCTCTTTAGTTTAATTAGATCCCATTTGTCAGTTTTGGCTTTTGTTGCCATTGCTTTTGGTGTTTTAAACATGAAGTCCTTCCTTGTCCATGCCTATGTCCTGAATGGTATTGCCTAGGTTTTCTTCTAGGGTTTCTATGATTTTAGGTCTAATGTTTAAGTCTTTAATCCATCTTGAATTAATTTTTGTATAAGGTGTAAGGAAGAGATCCAGTTTCAGCTTTCCACATATGGCTAGCCAGTTTTCCCAGCACCATTTATTAAATAGAGAATCCTTTCCCCATTTCTTGTTTTTGTCAGGTTTGTAAAAGATTAGATGGTTGTAGATGTGTGGTGCTATTTCTGAGGCCTCTGTTCTGTTCCATTGGTCTATATCTCTGTTTTGGTACCAGTACCATGCTATTTTGGTTACTGTAGCTTTGTAGTATAGTTTGAAGTCAGGTAGAGTGATGGCTCCAGCTTTGTTCTTTTGACTTAGGATTGACTTGGCAATGCGGGCTCCTTTTTGGTTCCATATGAACTTTTTAATTAAATTTAATTTAATTTAATTTAATTATTATTATGCTTTAAGTTTTAGGGTACATGTGCACAATGTGCAGGTTTGTTACATATGTATACATGTGCCATGTTGGTGTGTTGCACCCATTAACTCGTCATTTAGCATTAGTTATATCTCCTAATGCTGTCCCTCCCCCTTCCCCCACCCCACAACAGTCCCTGGAGTGTGATGTTCCCCTTCCTGTGTCCATGAGTTCTCATTGTTCAATTCCCACCTATGAGTGAGAACGTGTGGTGTTTGGTTTTTCATCCTTGCGATAGTTTACTGAGAATGATGATTTCCAGTTTCATCCACGTCCCTACAAAGGACACAAACTCATCATTTTTTATGGCTGCATAGTATTCCATGGTGTATATGTGCCACATTTTCTTAATCCAGTCTATCGTTGTTGGACATTTGGGTTGGATCCAAGTCTTTGCTATTGTGAATAGTGCCGCAATAAACATATGTGTGCATGTGTCTTTATAGCAGCATGATTTATAGTCCTTTGGGTATATACCCAGTAATGGGATGGCTGGGTCAAATGGTATTTCTAGTTCTAGATCCCTGAGGAATCACCACACTGACTTCCACAATGGTTGAACTAGTTTACAGTCCCACCAACAGTGTAAAGGTTTTCCTATTTCTCCACATCCTCTCCAGCACCTGTTTCCTGACTTTTTAATGCTCGCCATTGTAACTGGTGTGAGATGGTATCTCATTGTGGTTTTGATTTGCATTTCTCTGATGGCCAGTGATGATGAGCATTTTTTCATGTGTCTTTTGGCTGCATACATGTCTTCTTTTGAGAAGTGTCTGTTCATATCCTTTGCCCACTTTTTGATGGGGTTGTTTGTTTTTTTCTTGTAAATTTGTTTGAGTTCATTGTAGATTCTGGATATTAGCCCTTTGTCAGATGAGTAGATTGCAAAAGTTTTCTCCCAAGCTTTTTGATGAGCTGCTGGATTTGGTTTGCCAGTGGTTTATTGAGGATTTTTGCATTAATGTTCATCAAGGATATTGCTCTAAAATTCTGTTTTTTGGTTGTGTCTCTGCCAGGCTTTGGTATCAGGATGATGCTGGCTTCATAAAATGAGTTAGGGAGGATTCCCTCTTTTCCTATTGATTGGAATAGTTTCAGAAGGAATGGTACCAGCTCCTCCTTGTACCTCTGGTAGAATTCGGCTCTGAATCCATCTGGTCCTGGACTCTTTTTGGTTGGTAAGCTATTGATTATTGCCACAATTTCAGAGCCTGTTATTGGTCTATTCAGAGATTCAACTTCTTCCTGGTTTAGTCTTGGGAGGGTGTATGTGTCCAGGAATTTATCCATTTCTTCTAGGTTTTCTAGTTTATTTGCATAGAGGTGTTTGTAGTATTCTCTGATGGTAGTTTGTATTTCTGTGGGATTGGTGGTGATATCCCCTTTATCATTTTTTATTGCATCTATTTGATTCTTCTCTCTTTTCTTCTTTATTAGTCTTGCTAGTGGTCTATCAGTTTTGTTGATCTTTTCAAAAAACCAGCTCCTGGATTCATTAATTTTTTGAAGGGTTTTTTGTGTCTCTATTTCCTTCAGTTCTGCTCTGATTTTAGTTATTTCTAGCCTTCTGCTAGCTTTTGAATGTGTTTGCTCTTGCTTTTCTGGTTCTTTTAATTGTGATGTTAGGGTGTCAATTTTGGATCTTTCCTGCTTTCTCTTGTGGGCATTTAGTGCTATAAATTTCCCTCTACACACTGCTTTAAATGTGTCCCAGAAATTCTGGTATGTTGTGTCTTTGTTCTCATTGGTTTCAAAGAACATCTTTATTTCTGCTTTCATTTTGTTATGTACCCAGTAGTCATTCAGGAGCAGGTTGTTCAGTTTCCATGTAGTTGAGTGGTTTTGAGTGAGTTTCTTAATCTTGAGTTCTAGTTTGATTGCACTGTGGTCTGAGAGACAGTTTGTTATAATTTCTGTTCTTTTACATTTGCTGAGGAGTGCTTTACTTCCAACTATGTGGTCAATTTTGGAATACGTGTGGTGTGGTGTTGAAAAAAGTGTATATTCTGTTGATTTGGGGTGGAGAGTTCTGTAGATGTCTATTAAGTCTACTTGGTGCAGAGCTGAGTTCAATTCGTAGGTATCCTTGTTAACTTTCTGTCTCATTGATCTGTCTAATGTTGACAGTGGGGTGTTAAAATCTCCCATTATTCTTGTGTGGGATTCTAAGTCTCTTTGTAGGTCACTCAGGACTTGCTTTATGAATCTGGGTGCTCCTGTATTGGGTGCATATATATTTAGGATAGTTAGCTCTTCTTGTTGAATTGACCCCTTTACCATTATGTAATGGCCTTCTTTGTCTCTTTTGATCTTTGTTGGTTTAAAGACTGTTTTATCAGAGACTAGGCTTGCAATCCCTGCCTTTTGTTGTTTTCCATTTGCTTGGTAGCTCTTCCTCCATCCATTTATTTTGAGCCTATGTGTGTCTCTGCATGTGAGATGGGTTTCCTGAATACAGCACACTGATGGGTCTTGAGTCTTTATCCAATTTGCCAGTCTGTGTCTTTTAATTGAAGCATTTAGCCCATTTACATTTAAAGTTAATATTGTTATGTGTGAATTTGATTCTGTCATTATGATGTTAGGTGGTTATTTTGCTCATTAGTGGATGCAGTTTCTTCCTAGCCTTGATGGTCTTTCCAATTTGGCATGTTTTTGCAGTGGCTGGTACTGGTTGTTCCTTTCCATGTTTAGTGCTTCCTTCAGGAGCTCTTTTAGGGCAGGCCTGGTGGTGACAAAATCTCTCAGCATTTGTTTGTCTGTAAAGGATTTTATTTCTCATTCACTTATGAAGCTTAGTTTGGCTGAATATGAAATTCTGGGTTGAAAATTCTTTTCTTTAAGAATGTTGAATATTGGCCCCCACTCTCTTCTGGCTTGTAGAGTTTCTGCCGAGAGATCAGCTGTTAGTCTGATGGGCTTCCCTTTGTGGGTAACCCGACCTTTTTCTCTGGCTGCCCTTAACATTTTTTCCTTCATTTCCACTTTGGTGAATCTGACAATTATGTGTCTTGGAGTTGCTCTTCTCAAGGAGTATCTTTGTGGTGTTCTCTGTATTTCCTGAATCTGAATGTTGGCTTGCCTTGCTAGATTGGGGAAGTTCTCCTGGATAATATCCCACAGAGTGTTTTCCAACTTGGTTCCCTTCTCCCAGTCACTTTCAGGTACACCAATCAGACATAGATTTGGTCTTTTCCCATGGTCGCATATTTCTTGGAGGCTTTGTTCGTTTCTTTTTATTCTTTTTTCTCTAAACTTCCCTGCTCACTTCATTTCATCTTCCATCACTGATACCCTTCCTTCCAGTTGATTGCGTCAGCTCCTGAGGCTTCTGCATTCTTCACATAGTTCTTGAGCCTTGGCTTTCAGCTCCATCAGCTCCTTTAAGCACTTCTCTGCATTGGTTATTCTAGTTATACATTCATCTAATTTTTTTTCAAAGTTTTTAACTTCTTTGCCATTGGTTTGAATCTCTTCTTCTCACTTGGAGTAGTTTGATTGTCTGAAGTCTTCTTCTCTCAACTCGTCAAAGTCATTCTCCATCCAGCTTTGTTCTGTTGCTGGTGAGGAGCTGCGTTCCTTTGGAGGAGGAGAGGTGCTCTGCTTTTTAGAGTTTCCAGTTTTTCTGCTCTGTTTTTTCCCCATATTTGTGGTTTTATCTACTTTTGGTCTTTGATGATGGTGACGTACAGATGGGTTTTTGGTGCGGGTGTCCTTTCTGTTTGTTACTTTTCCTTCTAACAGACAGGACCCTCAGCTGCAGGTCTGTACAGTTTGCTAGAGGTCCACTGCAGACCCTGTTTGCCTGGGTATCAGCAGCAGTGGCTGCAGAACAGCAGATTTTCATGAACTGCAAATGTTGCTGCCTGATCGTTCCTTTGGAAATTTTGTCTCAGAGGAGTACCCGGCCGTGTGAGATGTCAGTCTGGCCCTACGGGGGGGTGCCTCCCAGTTAGGCTGCTTGGGGGTCAGTGACCCACTTGAGGAGGCAGTCTGCCCGTTCTCAGATCTCCAGCTGCTTGCTGGGAGAACCACTACTCTCTTCAAAGCTGTCAGACAGGGACATTTAAGTCTGCAGAGGTTCCTGCTGTCTTTTTGTTTGTCTGTGCCCTGCCCCTAGAGGTGCAGCCTACAGAGGCAGGCAGGCCTCCTTGAACTGTGGTGGGCTCCACCCAGTTCGAGTTTCCCAGCTGCTTTGTTTACCTAAGCAAGCCTGGGCAATGGCAGGCGCCCCTCCCCCAGCCTCGCTGCCACCTTGCAGTTTGATCTCAGACCTCTGTGCTAGCAAACAGTGAGACTCCGTGGGCATAGTACTCTCTGAGCCAGGTGCGGGATATAATCTCCTGGTGTGCCATTTTTTAAGTCCCTTGGAAAAGCGCAGTATTAGGGTGGGAGTGACCTTATTTTCCAGGTGCCATCTGTCACCCCTTTCTTTGACCAGGAAAGGGAACTCCCTGACCCCTTGCACTTCCCGAGTGAGGCAATGCCTCACCCTGCTTTGGTTTGAGCATGGTGCACTGTACCCACTGTCCTGCACCCACTATCTGGAACTCCCTAGTGAGATGAACCTGGTACCTCAGATGGAAATGCAGAAATCACCCATCTTCTGTGTCTCTCACACTGGGTGCTGTGGACCAGAGCTGTTCCTATTTGGCCATCTTGGCTCCACCCCGGTTCCATATGAACTTTAAAGTAGTTTTTTCCAATTCTGTGAAGAAAGTCATTGGTAGCTTGATGGGGATGGCATTGAATCTATAAATTACCTTGGGCAATATGGCCATTTTCACAATATTGATTCTTCCAATCCATGAGCGTTGCATGTTCTTCCATTTGTTTGTGTCCTCTTTTATTTCGTTGAGCAGGGGTTTGTAGTTCTCCTTGAAGAGGTCCTTCACATCCCTTGTAAGTTGGATTCCTAGGTATTTTATTCTCTTTGTAGCAGTTGTGAATGGGAGTTTACTCATGATTTTGCTCTCTGTTTGTCTGTTATTGGTGTATAAGAATGCTTGTGATTTTTGCACATTGATTTTGTATGCTGAGACTTTGCTGAAGTTGCTTATCAGCTTAAGGAGATTTTGGTCTGAGATGATGGGGTTTTGTAGATATACAATCATGTCATCTGCAAACAAGAACAATTTGACTTCCTCTTTTTCTAATTGAATACCCTTTATTTCTTTCTTTTGCCTGATTGACCTGGCCAGAACTTCCAACACTATGTTGAATAGGAGTGGTGAGAGAGGGCATCCCTGTCTTGTGCCAGTTTTCAAAGGGAATGCTTCCAGTTTTTGCCCATTCAGTATGATATTGGCTATGGGTTTGTCATAAAAAGCTCTTATTATTTTGAGATACGTTCCATCAATACCTAGTTTACTGAGAGTTTTTAGCATGAAGGGCTGTAGAATTTTGTCGAAGGCCTTTTCTGCATCTATTGAGATAATCATGTGGTTTTTGTTGTTGGTTCTTTTTATGTGATGGATTACATTTATTGATTTGCATACGTTGAACCAGCCTTGCATCCCAGGGATGAAGTCCCCTTGATCATGGTGGATAAGCTTTTTGATGTGCTGCTGGATTCGGTTTGCCAGTATTTTAAAAGTTGAACTCAGGATTAAGAAACTCACTCAAAACCACACAACTACATGGAAACTGAACAACCTGCTCCTGAATGACTACTGGGTAAATAACGAAATGAAGGCAGAAATAAAGATGTTCTTTGAAACCAATGAGAACAAAGACATAATGTACCAGAATCTCTGGGACACATTTAAATCACTGTGTGGAAGGAAATTTATAGCACTAAATGCCCACAAGAGAAAGCAGGAAAGATCTAAAATCAATACCCTAACATCACAATTAAACGAACTAGAGAAACAAGAGCAAACACATTCAAAAGCTAGCAGAAGACAAGAAATAACTAAAATTAGAGCAGAACTGAAGGAGATAGAGACACAAAAAACCCTTCAAAAAAATCAATGAATCCAGGAGCTAGTTTTTTGAAAAGATCAACAAAATTGATAGACCGCTAGCAAGACTAATAAAGAAGAAAAGAGAGCGGAATCAAATAGACGCAATAAAAAAGATAAAGGGATTATCACCACCAATCCCACAGAAATACAAACTACCATCAGAGAATACTATAAACACCTCTACGTGAATAAACTAGAAAATCTAGAGGAAATGGATAAATTCCTGGACACATACACCCTCCCAAGAATAAACCAGGAAGAAGTTGAATCCCTGAATAGACCAATAACAGGCTCTGAAATTGAGGCAATAATTAATAGCCTACCAACCAAAAAGTGTCCAGGATCAGATGGATTCAGAGCCGAATTCTACCAGAGGTACAAAGAGGAGCTGTTACCATTCTTTCTGAAATGATTCCAATCAATAGAAAAACAGGGAATCCTCCCTAACTCAATTTATGAGGCCAGCATCATCCTGATACCAAAGCCTGGTAGAGACACACACAAAAAGAGAATTTTAGACCAATATCCCAGATGAACATCGATGTGAAAATCCTCAATAAAATAAAGAGGCATTCTCTTGCACTTGAGCTGTCTCTTGAGAGGCCAAAAAGACTAGCCATGGACAGCTGAAGGGAAATGCCCTGAGCTAGCATGCTGTGATTCCTCTCCTTGTATTTTTTTAAGTGATTTTCAATGCTAATTGTGGTCTTTTTGTAGTTGACTCAGTCTATTTGTCCTTGAGACTGAGAAGAGCCCTGGAATAGAAGCTAAGAGCAGAAAACAGAGTAACACATAAAGGGCACCAAGGTGCTGCAACCAGCAAATCAACACTATGAAAACTTCTACGGGAGAAATGACCCAGGTTTCATCAGCAGATAAACTGCAGAGAAAAGAAAGGGATAGAGGATGACCTATGGATTAAAATAAATTTAAAATAAATATCAAACATTGCAATATATGAGCCTTATTTGGATCTTAACTCAAATGTACTCTAAAAAATAATATGAGACAATGAAGGAAATTTGAGCACTGATTGGATATTTCATGGTATTCTGCAAATATTATCTTAGTTGTGATAATTTTATTGCGGTTATTTCTTTAAAAACACTTTTTCAGAAAAATATACTAAAATATTTATGGATGAAATGATGATGATGTCTGAGATTTGCATCTAAATAACTGAGCAGGGGTGAGGGGAATGTAATAATCACCTAGCTTCAACAATTATCAACATGTGACGGTTACATGGTAGCTCATCAAACTCTTCCCTCTTCTTTTAGATATGCTTGAGATTTCCCATAATGGAAAGTAAAACACCACTACCACTATTACTAAACATCATGAACAACATTATTCCAACAAAATTATTCCAACAATGTGAGAATCATTCAATTAAAAAAATTAATTAATACAATTCACCACATTAATTATTCTAAGATGAAAAACCATAGAATAACTTTCACAGATGCTGAAAAGGCTTTTGACAAAATTCAACATCCATTTCTGACAAAAACATGTAGCAAAATAGCAATCAAAGAACGCTTACTTACTACACACGCACACATACATATTCTTTTTTTTTACTTTTTTATGTAACTCCTAGATAATTTAATATTATACATGTGGCTCATGTTATATCTATTAGATAGTGCTACTTCAGGTCTATTTTATAGGAAAATAGAGGTTTATAGGAAATAGAGGATGGAGAAATAGTTTAAGTGACTACATGAGGAAGCATTTAGCCAAATCCAAAAATCAGGATATCAACTGGACTGAAGTTTCAAAAAGTCAGTGTTATTAAAGAAAGGATAAAGTGTGAAAATTATTGTATATTAAAAGGGTCCCCAGAGACATGGCAACCAAATGCAATATGGCAAGCTTAACTGGATGTTGAGTATCAGGAAAAAAACAGATATTTTGGGGACAATTCAGAAATATCAATATAGATTGGATGGGTTTCAGGTGACGTTATGAAGTTTTGCCACCTGCAATGTTCTTAGCTATAGTAATGGTAATGCAGTTTTACAGGATAATATCCCCATTCTTAGGATAGGCCAGCTGAAATATTTAAAGTTCATGACTGCAACTTATTCTCAAAGAGTTCAGTGCAAACGTGGCAAAATATTACCAGTTGTTGATGATATTTGGAAGTTTGTTATATCATTCTTTAAACTTTTCTGTATCTTTGACATGAAGTAAATGGTTAAGGATAAAAACACATAGAAATCAATTTGAAGTTCCCAATAGTTTAAGATAAGATCATTTGAGCAACAAAAATGACGATGAATGCAAGTTTTTGGAACCCTCTTGAATATATAAAAATTTACGAGTTCATAGGAATACTCCAAACAAACTAACAAATCAGCATCTCATTGCTCACCATCAGATTTTGCTATTATTCTAACTTGTTATTTTGGAGAATGATAAAGAAAAGAGTAGCTATTTCTTCCTATGCAAACTGTATTTCAAGGCACCAGATATTGGATGTGGAAAATACTTCTTAATGGAAAAATTACCATAATAAATGCAGAAGGAATGATAGGATTGAAAAATCACAGATATGAAATAATATTTCTCTAATGAAATAAAGGATCTAAGTAATGGCGCTCATGGCTGCTAAAACCATTATATTAAGGCTTCATGAGGACCTTTATAATGGATATCAGAACCTGATCAATTTTTATATCACTTAAAACATGGAGATATCATGCCGCTACATAATATCCAGCCATAGCGCCACTTACAAAGTTTTGTTGCTAAAAGTACTTTACTTTAATCTTATCAAGCTTCCAGGTCTAACAACCAGTGTGCAGGACATACAGGGACAGATGAACAAGTTAAACAATGTCAAGAGGAAGCAATCAGTGAAGTCTAGAACGTAGAATATCCTACAAAAAAGATTACTTGTTTTTTTCAATAAGTATATGTAGAAAAGCAAAAAGAGGGATAGATTAAAAGAGACTGAAATGATCTAACAAGGAAATGTAATGTGTGACCTCATTTGGATGCTGATTCAAGTGAACCTAACATCAAAATATATATTTAAGACAATCAGAAAAAGTTGCTATGCTGACTCCCAAAAGATATAAAATTTCCCCCGCAATCCAATTTCTTGTTGAGAGACAAATTTATCCAATATTTGGAATTTCAAAGAAACGTTTATTCACCCATTGTGAGTTCATTCACCTATAAGATTTTTTCTGAATCCGTGCTATGTATGCAGCACTATGAAGAAAGAAAAAGTGTACAACATGGAGCCTTCCCTATAAGAGCTTACAGTGCAGGGGGAGGTAGGATATGTGTCTGTCATCTCAATGCAAGGCATTCTGGAAGTGCATTGTGTGAGGAATAAACCTATGGAATGGAAGCTCAGGGAAGGGGAAATTCTTTTGGTTGGAGGTATCAGGGAAGGCTTCCAAGATAAATGGTGAGATGAGCCTTAAATTTTGGTAGGCTTGTTGGGTAGAGATTGAGGAAACTGTCTTTACTGTTATCACAAAATATTTCTCTTGTTTTTTCATCTTGGTCATATGGCAATGAACTCATAAATTTTGTCCCAATTCTCACCGCTTTCCCCCATGACATTCTGTTTTTCAGTGGACACAAAAATTAACACTCTTTGTTTCCTGTTCTTCCTCAGGCAATTATATTATTTTTTAGAATGCCTGGAAAAATAAGTTCCTACCTTGACTTATCCTTTCCACAGTTATTCACTGAGCATTCACTAAGCCTAGCTAAACAAATACACTAGCTTCTCTCCCACCACAAATCTGAGAGGCCAGGTCTTCAGCTAACTCCATTCTGGAAAGATCAGACTAGCCAATTGTTGGGTTTTCAGAACACTTTCTTTCTTTCTGGTTAATAACAAGCCCAGGCTCTATTACTCCCATAGGGGAAAATGGCATCCATTTCCAGGGACCCCTGAGAAAACATTACCTAATGAAATTGCATGAGCCCTCTAAGCTCAAGTCTTTTTCTGAAACCCTTTCCCTCTGCTCCCATAAAGTCTGCAGAGTAAATCCTTATTATGCTGATAGCTATTATTCAAAACAGCCCACATTTCAGAGCAATTACTATTCCCCAGCCAACTAAATGCCCAATTAGTCTTTAATAAAAACAGCACCTAGTATAGTGCCCAGTGGAGAAAGGTATTTAACAAATATTTTATTGCCCAATCTATTCAACTCAGGTGACCTAAATAACATCTATACATTTTTTTCTAAAATAAATACTACCCATGGGTTGACGCTAAAGAAGTTATTTTGAATAACTCTTTTTTTCTAAAGAATACTAATCTACAACTGGAAAGGCTTATGCATTGTTCTTTTTATCCTTACATTATCCTTGTCAAGAACAGGACAACTGGTCATCATTATTTTTTTAACATAGCCTCAGTCTAGGGCAACAGTCACGCAAGTTTCCTTTCTCTGTCTGTAATCACCGTCTTCTCTTCGTGATGTGTGGGCCTGCAGACAGGCAGGGATAATGGTCCTCCCTGAGTATCAGCACAAGGAACCTCCAAATGGTGAACTCCACCTGGGACACACGCACATGACCCCAACACTGTTGTAGTCATGGGTCCTTAAAATATAATTATAACAAAGAGAGTTTTTCTTTAAAGTGAACTATCAATATGGATAATCTTAAATGGATTCAGTGGATTCCTCTAATAAACATTTCAACTACGTTGAGCTTAATTTTGACTACCAGTTCCTCCCACCAGAGAGCAGGCAGCAGCTAATTACCTGGAGCATCCAGGTGCAATATCCAGGTCCTGCCTATCTACCATTATGTGTTGATACGCTGTTCTCTTTATTTATATTGTAGACTCAGAAGATTAGCTCTTCAAAGTATTCAGTGTACAACTCTTCAGTTAAAAGAGATTTGCAAAGAAAATCTCAAACCAAAAAAAAAAAAAAAAAAAAAAGAGAGGGAGGGAGAGAGATTTGCTATGCTTGCTACAAATTGATAAGGATTTTTTTTTTCCTGCACAATCTAAATAACCTATGCCGCCTTCCTCTCACCTGTACTGTTTGCCTTGAGCTTGAATAGTGCTCTCTGTTTGCTGTTTATCCCTCAGGTGCCCCCTTTGTGTGCATTTGCATTGGAACAGTCTCTGAAATCTTTTGTCCATTTTGAGCTCTGTCTCTGTAGAAGCAATGGCTATTTGTCTTTAAGAAGCAGCATGCTGTTTCGGCACGAGGATGGACTTTGGAGTTGAAAGACCCAAGTTCAAATCCTACATCTGTTGCTTACCAGACAAATGACTTTGAAAAATTCAATTAATGTCTATGGTCTTCAGTTTTCTAATGTATGAAATAGGAATAATAATATTATCAGCTTTGTGGAATTTTGTGATGATTGAGACAATGTATAATATTTCTAATGTATAGTCTGTGTTTAATGTTGTATTTCATTAACATTGAGACACAACTGATTATAAAACATAGCATTATGAGTTTCTAATATTTTGTGGGAGAGGATTTTAACATCAGAAGGATATGTACCAGACGAACCTGTGCATCTGAGGAAAGTGGTCATTTGAAGTAGACAGAGACAAAAACAGGGAAACGAAGGGTTCTGAGGGAAAAACCTTCCCTGATTCTGTTTGGCCCAGCTATAAACCTTCAAACAGAAAAGGGATAAAAATTTATAATTCTTCCGAACCATGTTTTGGCTACTTGTGATTTCTGGCTATATTTGATAAGACTATTTTGACTGCCAGTGAAAGGAAAAAAAGAGCTTTCAAGCATAATTCGCAAAATTCAAGGTGAAATCAGATGGTCTGGGGCTGCTGCCCTGGCCTGGGATGCCTGTGTGGGTGGCTGTTTACTAGCTTTGCTCCAGATGTTAGACCAAAGCTCTGTGCTCTTTCCCCACTGTATGTACTGCTTCTTGCTTATAAACAGAATTTGGGGGTGGGTATGTGAAGAGCTGAGACTTGAGGGTGGGCCTAGGGGAAAGGGACTCAGTTCTACTTTGCTTCTGTCCCTAGATCTGTCTTTAATCTGGACAGAGAAATTCACTGGCCACAAAGAGACAGCATGGGCTTGGAGGCAGATCACTGAGTATAGGATTTAAGGATTCAGGAGTCTGCTTCCTGACCTTGTTCAATGCCTTTCCATTTGCAACAACTCGTGTACCTACCTGCATGGAAGGAGGGAAAGAAAGGGGGGTGGGGAGGAATCAAAAATAGTGAAATTAGGAACTTCAGTAGCAAGAAGGGACAGAAACAAAATCTTTTACTCCAAGGCATCTAGAACATGTGAGATAAATATGTTCTGTCCCTTAGTTGAAGACATGTTGACCCTACTTTCGCCCCCATCCTCTTTTTTCATCCCTCTAGCAATACTTCCCCTTATTCTAATTCCATTAAATATACAAAGATGTTTCAGATGGTATAGGAGAAATGCTAGGCATAACTCCTTTTCCAACCTTGGTAGAACAAATCACCTCAGGGGGTGGCCAAGAGAAACTTTGGGCTGAACATCCATCAAACTATTTATATCCATCAAACATGCATCAAAATATTTCCGCATCGATCAAACCATTGACCATGAAGCAGCCTCTGGCTTCCCTCACCATGGGGACCTGAGTCAAGAAAAGGGGAGACGGATGGGTATCAAGGCCAGGGGCTGTTCAGTCTTGCCTCAGATGGCAGTTCTTGAAGCAGCAGCTTTGTACCTCATGAGGAAAGCCTGATGTCCAGTTGTTGTTGGGATACTTTCAGGAGGGAAGGAAACAGGTAGGCACAGTGAAGGACGTCCCGAGTGCATGGACTTATGCCTGGGCAAGGGGTTTCACAATTTAAAGGTCAGCATGACATCAAAATAAGGTCCTTCCTTCATAAGGTCAAGCTCAATAAGTGTATCCTGAAGCCAGGGGAATCCCAATGGGCATGAGATTCTTTGGGTAGAAATAAAATTATTTCTCTACTTTTTGCTCTAAGCTCTAAACACTTCCAGCTTGCACACCAAACTGCTTGCTGCCTTGTGTGTTTGCTGACGCAGAAGAACAGCACTTCCCTATAGCCTACCACCAGATGGTAATTGGATTCTAATAATAGAACAAAATACAGAGAATTCCCACTGCTTGGCTGGGTTTTAACTGATGTGATAGCAGAGAGTCAGCCCCTCTGCTGAGTGTCCATGTGGGGAGTGAGCTGTGAAGATTCTGGCCAGTTTGGATCTCATAGAAACACAGGATCGGGGAGGAGTTATACAGTTACTGGCTGGGGTGGCCATGGGGGCTTCAGCTTTCTCCCTCTGCGTGGAGTCTAGAAAATGCTAGACTCCTTGTCTGCTCTTTGTCGCTGCATTTTCAGAAATCCCTAAAAGAGTCTGGGCTTCTGTGTTTGAAGGCAGCTCTACTCCCTTGTCTGCCATCTTCAGTGGGAGCTAGCCTTCTGGAACTAGAGCTTCCACCCTAGGGAGGAGGCAATTTCTTTATTTCCCACCTTTGGATCATATCCAAGTAGTGAATCCCAGGAAGGTGTTTGCCATAAAACATAAAATACTTTGGATAAAATGGATTTGTCCACAGGGTCTTCATTCTAACTTCTGGAAAATGGAAATGATATAATTTGGGTATGGGAAAAACAACCTACAGCACATCTCAATTTATCTATAGTTACCTAGAGGACATTTTCTCAGGGAAGCTACTCATCACAAATGAGTCATCAGAAACTTGAACTCCCCTGAAAAAACAGGGTCAGCTGACTAATATAACTTCTGTTTTCAGAGGTAATTTCTGAAAATATGCCCATGATCTGGCAATCCACTAGATTAGAGTCCATTTACTAAGGAATCAGGACTACAAAGCACCTAAGATAATCACTCATTCCTTGATTAATCCAACAATACCAAGCCCCAGTATTTGCTCACAGTGCTATACGAGCCACAAATCAATCAATCAATCAATAAATCAATCAATCAGGATATGGGGGCCCAGACCTAAAGGTATTTACAACATGAGTCATAGACTGAGCCTCAGAAATCACCTAGCCCAGCCTTTCTTTTTTTTTTTGGTAGATGAGGAAGACTGGGATCAGAGGAGCAAAGTGACTGGTTTAAAGTCATGAAATGAAATGATGAAAGAGCCAGGATTGGCATGCCACATACAATGCACATCCATAATCCTATTGCTAATGCAGAAAAGTTTATTTTTATACCTAAACTATTGTGTAAGTTGAAATAAATCAGAAAAGGAAAGGGGGAAAAGTAGGGGGAAGGTCAGAACTTAAATGTCTTGACCTCTGGCTTTGGGGTTAGTCTTGTGAAGGACTATAGATAGCCTAGTAGGCAGTTTGCAGAACCTGAATGCAGACACTCACATAAAAAGGAGCAAATACTGCATATGTGAGGCTTTTACAGTCTCTGTGCTATGTAGATTCAGAGAGGTTGCCTTGGGCTGATCAACAAGGGAAGGGCCTCCTGGAGGTAGGGACATATGAGCTAAACTTTAAAGGATGGCTACAATTCAGGAGAGGAGCAGCAAGAAGAAGACCCCAGGCTACCCAGGCCCAAAAAATGCAGTCCTAGACATACGTAGAAGTGCTGTGTGGGAATAATAGTGGGCATAAGATGGCCGAATAGGAACAGCTCTGGTGTGCAGCTCCCAGGGAGAGCTATGCAGAAGGCAGATGATTTCTGCATTTCTAACTGAGGTACCCGGCTCATCTCATTGGGACAGGTTAGACAGTGGGTGCAGCCCATGGAGGGTGAGCTGAAGCAGGGTAGGGCATCGCCTCACCCAGGAAGCATGAGAGGTCAGGGAACTCCCTCCCCTAGCCAAAGGAAGCCATGAGGGACTGTACTGTGAGGAATGGTGCACTCTGGCCCAGATACTACACTTTTCCCATGGTCTTTGCAACCTGCAGACCAGGAAATTCCCTCAGGTGTTTATACCACCAGGGCCCTTGGATTCAAGCAGAGAACTGGGCGCCATTTGGGCAGACACTGAGCCAGCTGCAGGAGTTTTTTTTTTCATACCCCAGTGGCACCTGGAATGCCAGTGAGACAGAACCATTCACTCCCCTGGAAAGGGGGCTGAAGCCAGGGAGCCAAGTGGTCTTGCTCAGTGGATCCCATCCCCATGGAGCCAGAAAACTAAGACCCATTGGCTTGAAATTCTCGCTGCCAGCACAGCAGTCTGAAGTTGAGCTGGGATGCTCCAGCTTGGTTGGGGGAGGAGTGTCCACCATTACTGAGGCTTAAGTAGGCAGTTTTCCCCTCACAGTGTAAACAAAGACACCTGAAAGTTCGAACAGAGAACACTGCAGCTTGGCAAAGCCACTGTAGCCAGACTGCCTCTCTAGAATCCTCCTCTCTGGGCAAGGCATCTCTGAAAGAAAGGCAGCAGCCCCAGTCAGGGGCTTATAGATAAAACTCCCATCTCCCTGGGACAGAGCACCTTGGGGAAGCGGCAGCTATGGGCACAGCTTCAGCAGACTTAAATGTTCCTACCTGCTGGCTCTGAAGAGAGCAGCAGATCTCCCAGCACAGCGCTCAAGCTCTGCTAAGGGACAGACTGCCTCCTCATGTGGGTCCCTGACCCCCGTGCCTCCTGACTGGGAGACACCTCCCAGCAGGAGTTGACAGGCACCTCATACAGGAGAGCTCTGGCTGGCATCCAGCAGGTGCCCCTCTGGGATGAAGCTTCCAGAGGAAGGAACAGGCAGCAATCTTTGCTGTTCTGCAGCCTCTTCTGGTGATACCCAGGCAAAGAGGGTCTGGAGTGGACTTGCAGCAAACTCCAGCAGACCTGCAGCAGAGGGGCCTGGCTGTTAGAAGAAAAACTAACAAACAGAAAGGAATAGCATCAACATCAACAAAAAGGATGTCCACACAGAAACCCCATCTGAAGGTCACCAACATCAAGGACCAAAGGTAGGCAAATCCATGAAGATGAGGAAAAACCAGCACAAAAATGCTGAAAAATTCCAAACACCAGAACACCTCTTCTCTTCTAAAGGATCACAACTCCTCACCAGCAAGGGAACAAAACTAAATGGAGCATGAGTTTGACAAATTGACAGAAGTAGGCTTCAGAAGGTGGGCAATAATAAACTCCCCCGAGCTAAAAGAGAAGGTTCTAACCCAATGCAAGGAAGCTAAGAACCTTGAAAACAGGTTAGAGGAATTGCTAACTAGAATAAAGAACCAGTTTAGAGAAGAACATAAATGACCTGATGGGGCTGAAAAACACAGCATGAGACTTTGGGAAGCATACACAAGTATCAATAGCTGAAGTGATTGAGTGAAGGAAAGGATATCAGAGATTGAAGATCAACTTAATGAAATAAAGCGTGAAGACAAGATTTGAGAAAAAAGAATGAAAAGGAAAGAAAGGAAAGAACAAAGCCTGCAAGAAATAAGAGACTATGTTAAAAGACCAAACCTATGTTTGATTAGTGTACCTGAAAGTGACAGGGAGAATGGAACCAAGTTAGGAAACACTCTTCAGGATATTATCCAAGGGAACTTCCCTGACCTAGCAAGACAGGCCAACATTCAAATTCAGGAAATACAGAGAACACCACAAAGATACTCCTCGAAAAGAGCAAACACAAGGCACAAAATCCTCAGATTCTCCAAGGTTGAAATGAAGGAAAAAATGTTAAGGGCAGCCGGAGAGAAAGATCAGGTTACCCACAAAGGGAAGCCCATCAGACTAACAGCAGATCTCTCTGCATAAACCCTACCAGCCAGAAGAGACTTGGGGCCAATATTCAACATTCTTAAAGAAAAGAATTTTCAACCCAGAATTTCATATCCAGCCAAACTAAGCTTCATAAATGAAGGAGAAATAACATTATTTTCAGACAAACAAACGCTGAGAGATTTTGCCACCACCAGGGTTCCTGAAGGAAGCAGTAAATATGGAAAGGAAAAACTGGTACCAGCCACTGCAAAAACATACGAAATTGAAAAGACCATTGACACTATGAAGAAACTGCATCAACTAACGGGCAAAATAATCAGCTAGCATCATAATGACAGGATCAAATTCACACATAACAATGTTAACCTTAAATGTAAATGGACTAAATACCCCAATTAAAAGACACAGACTGGCAAATTGGATAAACAGTCAAGACCCATTGGTGTGCTATATTCAGAAGACCCAACTCATGTGCAAAGACACACATAGGCTTAAAATAAAGGGATGGAGGAATATTTACCAAGCAAATGGAAAGCAAAAAACAGCAGGGGTTGCAATCCTAGTCTCTGATAAAACAGATTTTAAACCAA
Source organism: Nomascus leucogenys (assembly GCF_006542625.1). Lineage (NCBI taxonomy): Eukaryota > Metazoa > Chordata > Mammalia > Primates > Hylobatidae > Nomascus > Nomascus leucogenys. The sequence goes on along the minus strand of NC_044402.1, from coordinate 38,650,327 downwards.
GAAAGATCAAAAAAGACAAAGAAGGACATTACATAATGGTAAAGGGATCAATGTAACAAGAACAGCTAACTATCCTAAATATATATGCAACAATGCAGGAGCATCATATTCCTAAAGCAAGTTCTTAGAGAGCCACAAAGAGACTTAGACTCCCACACAATAATAGTGGGAGACTTTAACACTCCACTGTCAATATTAGACAGATCAACGAGACAGAAAATTAACAAGGATATTCAGGACTTGAACTCGGCTCTGGACCAAGCAGACTTAATAGACATCTAAAGAACTGTCCACCACAAATCAACAGATGTACATTCTTCTCAGCACCACGTCACACTTATTCTAAAATTGACCACATAATTGGAAGTAAAACACTCTTCAGCAATTGCAAAAGAATGGATATCATAACAAATAGTCTCCCAGACCACAGTGCAATCAAATTAGAACTCAGGATTAAGAAACTCACTCAAAACCACACAACTACATGGAAACTAAACAACCTGCTCCTGAATGACTACTGGGTAAATAACCAAATTAAGAGAGAAATAAATAGTTCTTTGAAACCAATGAGAACAAAGACACAATGTACCAGAATCTCTGGGACACAGCTGAAGCAGTGTTTACAGGGAAATTTATAGCACTAAATGCCCATATCAGAAAGCAAGAAAGATCTAAAATCAACACCCTAACATCACAATTAAAAGAACTAGAGAAGCAAGAGCAAACAAATTCGAAAGCTAGCAGAACACAAGAAATAACTAAAATCAGAGCAGAACTGAAGGAGGTAGAGACATGAAAAACCCTTCAAAAAATCAGTGAATACAGGAGCTGGTTTTTTGAAAAGATTAACAAAATAGATGGACCATCAGTCAGACTAAAAAAGAAGAGAAAATAATCAAATAGACACAACAAAAAATGATAAAGGGGATATCACTACTGATCCCATATAAATACAAACTACTATCAGAGAATACTATAAACACCTCTATGCAAATAAACTAGAAAATCTACAAGAAATGGATAAATTCCTGGACACATACACCCTCCCAAGACTAGGCCAGGAAGAAGTTGAATCCCTTAATAGACCAATAACAAGTTCTGAAATTGAGACAGTAATTAATAGCCTACCAACCAAAAAAAGCCCAGGACCAGACAGATTCGTAGTCGAACTCTACCAGAGGTACAAACAGGAGCTGGTACCATTCCTTCTGAAACTATTGCAAACATTAGAAAGAGAGAGACTCCTCCTTAACTCATTTTATCCTGATATCAAAACCTTGCAGAGACACAATAAAAAAAGAAATTTCAGGCCAATATCCTTGATGAACATCGATGCAAAAATACTCAATAAAATACTGGCAAATTGAATCCAGCAGCACATCAAAAAGCTTATGTACCACGATCAAGTTGGGTTCATCCCTGGGATGCAAGGCTGGTTCAACATATGCAAATCAAAAAACGTAATCCATCATATAAATAGAACTAATTACAAAAACCACATGATTATCTCAACAGATGGAGAAAAGGCCTTCATTAAAATTCAACAGCCCATCATGCTAAAAACTCTCAATAAACTAGGTATTGATGGAACATATCTCAAAATAATAAGAGCTGTTTAGGACAAACCCATAGCCAATATCTTATTGATTGGGCAAAAACTGGAAGTATTCCCTTTGAAAACTGGCACAAGACAAAAATGTTCTCTCTCACCACTCCTATTCGACATAGTATTGGAAGTTCTGGCCAGGACAATCAGGCAAGAGAAAGAAATAAAGTATACTTAAAGAGGAAGAGAGGAAGTCAAATTGTCTGTTTGCAGATGACATGATTGTACATTTAGAAAACCCCATCATCTCAGCCCAAAATCTCCTTAAGCTGATAAGCAACTTCAGCAAAATCTCAGGATACAAAATCAATGTGCAAAAATCACAAGCATTCCTATACACCAATAATAAACAGAAAGCCAAATCATGAGTGAATTCCCATTCACAATTGCTATAAAGAGAATAAAATACCTAGGAATACAACTTACAAGGGATGTGAAGGACCTCTTCAAGGAGAACTACAAACCACTGTTCAAGGAAATAAGAGAGGACACAAACAAATGGAAAAACATTCCATGCTCATGGATAGGAAGAATCAATATTGCGAAAATGGTCATACTGCCCAAAGTAATTTACAGATTCAATGCTATCCCCATCAAGCTACCACTGACTTTCCTCACAGAATTAGAAAAAACTACTTTAAATTTCATATGGAACCAAAAAATATCCCGTATAGCCAAGACAATCCTAAGCAAAAAGAACAAAGCTGGAGGCATCATGCTACCTGACTTCAAACTATACTACAAGGCTACAGTAACCAAAAGAGCATACTTCTGGTACCAAAACAGACATATAGAACAACAGAACAGAACAGAGGCCTCAGAAATAACACCATACATCTACAACCATCTGATCTTTGAAAAACCTAAAAACAAGCAATGGGGAAAGGATTTCCTATTTAACAAATGGTGTTGGGAAAACTGGCTAGCCATATGCAGAAAACTGAAACTGGACCCATTCTTCAAATCTTGTACAAAAATTAACTCAAGGTGGATTAAAGACTTAAATGTAAGATCTAAAACCACAAAAACCCTAGACGAAAACCTAGGCAATACCATTCAGGACATAGGCATGGGCAAAGACTTTATGACTAAAACACCAAAAGCAATGGCAACAAAAGCCAAAATAGACAAATGGGATCTAATTAAATTAAGAGCTTCTGCACAGAAGAAGAAATTATCATCAGAGTGAACAGGCAACCCACAGAATGGGAGAAAATCTTCATAATCTATCCATCTGACAAAGGGCTAATATCCAGAAGCTACAAGGAACTTAAACAAATTTACAAGAAATAAACAACCCCATCAAAAAGTGGGCAAAGGATACGAACAGACACTTCTCAAACGAAGACCTTCATGTGGCCAAGAAACATGAAAAAAAGCTCATCATCACTGGTCATTAGAGAAATGCAAATCAAAACCACAATGAGCTACCATCTCATGCCAGTTAGAATGGTGATCATTAAAAAGTCAGGAAACAACAGATGCTGGAGAAGATGTGGAGAAATAAGAGCATGTTTACACTGTTGGTGGGAGTGTAAATTAGTTAAATCATTGTGGAAGATAGTGTGGCGATTCCTCAAGGATCTAGAACCGGAAATACCATTTGACCTAGCAATCCCATTACTCGGTAAATACCCAAAGGATTATGAATCATTCTGCTATAAAAACACATGCACATGTATGTTTATTGCAGCACTGTTCACAATAGCAAAGACTTGCAACTAACCCAAATGCCCATCAATGACAGACTGGATAAAGAAAATGTGGCAAATATACACCTTGGAACACTATGCAGCCATACAAAAGGATGAGTTCATGTCCTTTGCAGTGACATAGATGAAGCTGGAAACCATCATTCTCAGCAAACTAACACAGGAACAGAAAACCAAACACCACATGTGCTCACTCATAAGTGGGAGTTGAACAATGAGAACACACGGACACAGGGAAGGGAACATCACACCCCAGGACCTGTTGGGGAATGGAGGGCTAGGGGAGGGATAGCATTAGGAGAAATGCTTAATGTGGATGACAGGTTGATGGGTGCAGCAAACCACCATGTCACGTGTATACCTACGTAACAAACCTGCACATTCTGCACATGTATCGCAGAACTTAAAGTATAATAGTAATAAAATAAAAAAGTGCCGTGTGGCTAGAGAGAGATCTATATGCCTGTATTATTTAGGAAAACTGTTAAAAATGCTCAAACAATCAGGGATTAAATATCACTGTTAAGAAGGAGAAAAGGAAGGACTCAAAAATGTTGCCTGTTATAAGGTCAATTTTAGCCCTGAATCTGGATGTTTACATGTATGTGAGTGCGTATAGAGATCCATTTTTGCAGAAGGCCAATAAACTTTAAAGACTGATAAGATAACAAAAAAATCCCGTGTTGATTTTGGGGATTGAATATGAGCCAGAAGGAAATATCTGGTGAAGGGGAGAGGTCAGCACTCATGGAGCTAGATGTTCGCTGGGGCTAGGATTAGTGAGTAAGTTACTTCGGAAATTACATACACAGATGTTTCCTGTCTAAATGGTGACCTAATATGTGATGCTGGCTCCTTCCTCTGAACCAACCCCAAAGTTGTCACATAAACAAGTTGGATGCATCTAATAACACAGCATAAAACCCCCACAAAAGGTAAAAAGATACTGGTGAGGCAGGCGGTGATTGGGTCTCAGAGTATGTAATGATGGGGCAGGGGTGGGGGCAGTGAGTGTGGAGAGGGGTAGAGGATCTGGTGCCAAGGTTGGGAACAGACTACAGAAAAGAGTTTTCTGATTATGTCTTGATCATTGTCTCACATTGCTACAAGCAGAAAATTTCTTGCCAGGCAGAAAAACAGCCCTGCTGGCTTAGCAGCAGCTAGAAGCATCAGGGTAATGTCAGAACAGTGTTGGAGCCCACCTGGGTGGAGAGCAGATAAAACTGGGTCAGGCAGAAATCCTGATGCCTTCAGCGCCCAGGCTCTTAATCTTTATACTACAGAATGGGAAGGGCTGGAGAAAGAGGGACCCGCTCTCATATACTCACTATCAGCCAAGGCAGTTGATATTCTCAGGTCCCTCTTCCCCAGCCCTCTCCACTCTATAGTATAAAGATTAAGAACATGGGCTCTGAAGCTAGACTGCCTAGATTTTAATCCTGTCCCCGTCATTTACTTCTCTGTGACTTCAGGAAACTTACTTTCTTTCTCTGTTTCTCATCTCTAAAGTGGCCATAATACTACTCACCTTTTAGGTGGTTTAAAAGATGCAATACATGTAACAGTACTTAAAACTGAAACTGATACATACTAAGTGCTCAAGCAGTCTTAGCTACTATTCTGAAAACTGGAGGATGTAGTTTGAGGGGCGAAGTAACTTATTTGGGAGTTGGGAAGTGCCTAGGAAATGGTGCCCAGAAATTTTGTTTTCTTGCACCGTGCCAGCTCCCAAACTCACCAGGGGAGGCATAAGCAAGGACCTCAGCCTTGGGCCCTGAGCAAGGACCCTTTCCTTCATATGCCCACTATCAGCCAAGACAGTTTATATTCTCAGGGTAATATGAGTCTTAGAGAAAAGGTGACAATATATCTGTACCCTCAAATAAAGCAACAAAAGGAAAACAGAAAGCAAAGTCTCAGACGTAATAAACCAGACAGAACCAAATTTAAAATAAGTATAGGAAGTACTCTATACTAGGATAATCGGGTATAAGATAATACCCTATACTAGGGTAAAGGAGGATTCTGGAGACAGGAAGCAAAAACAGTCAAAGAAAAACTGACCGAAGATGCTAGGAATGAAAAATATAATTGTTAACATAAGGAACTCAACAGATCACTTGAGAACAAAACAGAATGCATGTAGTCATGAAATGAACACATAAAGTAAAAAATCAGGTCAAGAACCCTCCCACAGAGATTAAAACAATTAGACTATCCAAGTAAAAGTTAAGAGACATGAAGGAGAAAAATAGAAGTTAATATTTGTATGTTAGGGATCTCAGAGGGAGAGAGCAAAAGTAAGTATCGGTGAGAAAATACTTGGAAAAGTCATCAAGATTTTTTCAGAATTAAAGGATGATGTGGTAGATTTTGCAAAAATGGCCCCCAAGTTGTTTCACCTCCCTACAGCCATGCGCCTTGGTAGTCCTCTCCCAGACCGTGGTCTAGGCGTAGTCAGGTGACTTGTTTTAGCCAATGAGAAAAGAGCAAAATTGATGCAAGCAGAGATTTGAAAAGGGCGGCACACTGGGACTTACCATCTTTTGTTGCTTTTTGAAGCTGAGCCACTCTGTGAGTGAGCCCAAGCTAGCCAGATGGATGATGAGAAACACATGGCCCAGTGGCCCTCATTCTTTTATTATTCGCTGACTGCCAATTGACACTAGAAGCGGAGCCATTTAGCTGACAAGTAACTGACTATGAAGAGCCACGAGCAGAACCCAGCCCAAATTGCTAACCCATAGAATCACAAATAACGAAAAGGTTGCTTGTTAAGCCACCAAGTTCTGGCATGTTTATTATACAGCAACGGAAAGCTGATCTACAATATGTTAATATCTCAGGCTGAAAGGGCTTGTAGAGTGCTAAACAAGATGGATTTTAAAAATACGTACACATTTAGAAGAAGAACACAAAAGACAAAGAAAAAATTCTAAATCCTTTCGGGTAGAAGAAAAAAGCAGATCATCTTCAAAGGAAAAATAATCAGATTGACATCAGAAGTCTCAGTAAACCTGGATATAGCACAACTCATGATATTTTTCAAGTACTGAAAAGAAAAGGAACTTCAAAACTGGGATATTTTTTTCTTTTTTGGTTAATGGCTGTTGGTTCAAACAAATCCAGATGTTTGGTTAGATGTGAAAGTCTAGATTTGTTTGAACCAATCATTTAAATAAGATGGTGAAATAAAGATATTTTCGGGCATACCAGGCCCCAAAAGTTTTAACATATAAAACACTGCTTGAATATTTATTAAAATAATTACTCCTGCAAGAAGAAAAATTAAAACCAAGGGCTAGGGATATGAAATTAGAAAATAAGTTAGCAAATTCAAGTTATATCTAAATAAGTATTGAAGAAAGGAAGAAAGAGTGGATGGAAGAAAGGGAATGTTGGGTATATTCTTAGTAATCAGAGAGAAAATCCTGGGTGATAATAATTGGGGAAATGCTAAATGACATTGTAGGTAAGCAGTAGGACTCTAGAGATGAATACTTTGGGTCTAAATCTTGCCTCAGTCATTCTGGCTGGATTGCCTTCAATAAGTTATTTAACCTCTCTGAGCCTCAATGTCTCACTTGCTTAAAATGGGCTTGATGAAATGGAACCCATATCACAGGCTTATTTTGAGCATTAAAGGAGTCCAGTTGTAAATCCCTTGGACTCGTAACTGGCTTACAGTAAGCTTTCAATAAATGTTTGAGGTTATTATTAATATGGGGAGGAGCTAAAGGAATGTGGGAAATAATCAAAATCACTGAACCACATTAATTTAGATATAAATAAACAATTTAAAGATAATAATGAATATACTAGGAATGGAGAAGGTGTATTAGGTGGTCAGGAAATGCCTCCCTGCAGAAGTGACTTCTCAGCTGCAACTGGAATGATAAGAGGATCATGATGAAAATTACCAAGGACAGAGCCCCACTCCCTTAAACCATTTCAGGGAGTGAGCAGGTCCTCAGTGAGGAATGGCTTGTGCTTTCGAGGAGGCACACCCCAGATGCAGGGCTTGCAGATGCAAAAGTTCCTGAAAGCACATATGATGTTGCAGCGAGGCTCCCATTTTCATGGAGCTATGGGAGCTTGAAATATGACCAGGGGCCTTCCTAAATAGGCTGTTCTGCAGAGGAATTTCAGGACTTTTGCATATCCTGGGGAGATGGTAGAGAGGAGAGAAAACTCTAACAATGACTGAAATTGAATCTCCCATCAATTCAGAGGGATGGGGATCTCAAATTCAGCTTTATTAAAGAACATGTGACGTTTCTTGCAAATTCTAGTTTGTGCAGTAAGATTCATATGTTTACTATAAAAATGGTTCTTTGGCTTACTTGTTTCTTCTACATACCTCCTCTTCCTTCAACCCAGCCTTATAATAGTTATATTTGAAGTTCCTTTAGGAAGAAATGCATATTCATTTGATGAAATCGGGGAAATGGTGTCAATTACTAGAGCCCCTGTAACCACAGCTGAGCCTTTTAATCACAGCAATGTCCACATGGGGCTCTGCTCAGTTAATATCATGAGGCTCAAGTCAGTATCTCTTCGGAGTGAAAAGCTCTTTCTGAATCCTAACTTTGTGGTCAGATAAGAGAATATTTGTAGGTCTTAGCTCAGTAGGAAAGGTAACTGCCATCAGAATTCCAGACCATATTTCATAGCTTCTTGAAGAGGTGACAATAACTACCATCACCGTCATTCCTCTTGCCCTACCTGTGACTCAGAACCAGTTCTGATATTTTGACAATGCCCATTGGCACCGAACACTTCCCTCCGGTGTTCCTAGTTTCACCAGTGACTTTAGATCTCTGAACACTCTGACTGTCACAGTGGTGTTTTGGATCCTCACTAGGATAGAACGGCCATAGTTTTGGGGAGATGCTGATTCACTCTAATCTCCCACTGGGCTCTCAAATGTATTATCATGGAAGAACATTACCCTACTGGCTAATTTCATAAAGATATCGTGTTTCTTAAGGTCTATGACGTGACATATCTTATTGCATGGCCTTGGGCAAGTTACTTAATCTCTCTAAGACTCAGTCTCTTTATCTGTAAAGTGGAGGAAGTAATAGGATTGATCCTGCAAGGTTATGATGAGGAGTAAGTGAGATAATACATGTAAAGCACTTAGTAAAGTGACCAGGTCATAATAGCTTATAGTAAGTGCTTAACACATTTTTGCTATACATGGCATTGGTGACAAGAGAGAGGTTTACATCAAGTAGGATCCAAGCTGTAAAATAGAAGCCATGCTATTCATCCCAGGATTTATAAGTTTTAATATAGAGAACTAGGGGCTTACACAAGTACTGGAGAAGCTTGGGGAGCCAAGCATCAGAGAAACCATTCCTCAAATCTCAGCCTGAAGCTCTGGATTGGGTGCTTCTCATGAGCTCACCAGAAATCACTAAAATTTCTAGCAATTTCTGGGGTACCTCCACCAACAATCTCAGTCTGAGTGATGATGAGACTGCAACACATCCAAAGCTCGCTGAGAGAGGCTATAACTCTCAGTCTGTCTGCCTCTGGTTGCCACTGTCATTCCCCACCTCTCCATCCCGAGTAAGGCCTCAACTTCTATCCTGCTTGCATGTCTCAAATGGGTGCCCCTCAGTGGTAGACTCCAATCAGGAACCATATGGTGGTGCGGGGTGCGGAGGTAGCGGGGGATTATATAGTTCCCAGCTCCTTGTTTGCATCTTCTTCTCATACCAAAGCATTAACCAGTATTTCTCTTACGGAGCAAACTGAACTGGTTAGGTTTCCTCATCTATTTTTACTCTGGATGCAGATGCTAAAGAGCAGGGGAAGAGTTCAGAGTCAAAAAGCAACCTGGGTAATTGAGTGAGTAATCCTGGAGTAACTGAGGTTGTTCTGTCATCTGTATTTTTTTTTTTTTAGAAAGAACTCTTCATATCCCCCTGGGGTATATTTCTTATTAAAATAACAACTGCATGAATTTATATAACATCTTTCAGTTTGTAAAGAATTTCTATGATCATTATCTTCATTTTTATTCTCACAACAGCCCTATGAGGTATATATTACTCCAGGGTCACAAGTATGAAAACCAAGGCTCAAGACTCTCCCAGCCTAAATGTAGACCTCCTAAGCCAGCCCTATCATCGTCTTCCTTAGTGTAATAAATGTAGAAGTAAATATATCAATAAGCAAGTATCTGGAGAGCATATCCATGCCAAAAGTAAAAGTAATCCAAACATAAAATTTAAAAGCTATGTTATTGATGTTAAAAATGTTTCAACTATATAATACAAATCATAAGGGTCTTTTGACAAGTCATAATTAGACCAACAGAATATTGAATTCAGACAGGACCTTTACAGCCTAGTCTCCTTGGTCCAGAAGGCTAAAACACTTACCTGAGACATATGACTTGATAATAATGGATTTAGAATGGGAGTTTATGTTGCTGAACTCCAAGACCCACTGGTGATTATTTTTATGTTGACGCGGACTTGGTACATTACAATGTTAGTTTTAGTTCTAGAGATTACCTCCCGTTTTTAGTACTGTTCTTTCCCCAATGCCTATAGAAATTATGAATATCAGAAGCTTTTATACTAGACAGTAAGTCTTTGATTAAACTCGGGAGGCCCAAGCACAAAGTTTTGACTGACAATAATGTAATCCAGGGCAGGAAGCAAGCCTGAAATGGGTTCTAAGGAAGATAGTTCCCATATTCTTCAAGCATGCTGAAGACATCTGCACCAATTAAAAGGCAATTAAATGCGTAATAAATGGAAATTCTACAAAATTGTTCCGTAAAAAACTCCAAGTGGGAACTGCTGGGGTGTACTTGCTGAGTGAGAAATGTGTGCCAAGATGAAGGTTACCCATTTTTTAGCTGATGTGCTGCTCTGCAACGCCAGCAAGACATCATCAAAAGCGACAACTCAGAAACAGTTCTTTTTGGAGTTCCACTTCAGCATATGAGAATGGTGAAATTTCTGCTGGTTCCATGGATGGGAGAAAAAGGAATGCAAAGCACACAAATGAGGATGGACAGGAGATACAGGGAAACAGGGAGAGTGACACTGCTTGGCAGTTCTGCCATGGCCTAGAGCCTGTGAATCTGAGCATTCCGTGATAACAAGGAGCAGCACAGAAGAGGCTGAACATGACAGTGATGTTCTGAGCCAGTAAGATGAGCTAATGGGCTGTATAGACTGTAGCAGCCAATACGCTCCCTTTGGGATAAGGGTCACCCCATCTTTTCTGTCTGATTTCATGCCACTCCATGGCCCAGGAAAAAAGATGCCAGGGTTGCATTCTGATAGAACAAATATTTATCATCCAGTCTTATATTACAGGCCTCTCGAGCACCAGATAACAGGGTGAATCATAATCATGGTCAATCGGGGAAACAGAATCACTATTTGCCATGAGATAAGGAGTTTCTTATAGGAATTAGACCTAGCTCAATTATGAGAGGAGCTGGGGAGGTGATGGTGCAGGAGGGCAGTGGGAGGATCAGAGTAGTCAACATCCAGTGTGACTGAGAAGCCAAGTATGTCCAGCCTCCAAGATGGGACTTCGCAGACAAGAGGGTCACAGGATGCCTCTGTGGGTGACTGTGCCTCTGCAGGTCTGCCGGCAAGCATCTGAGGTAGGACCCGGGGCTCTCCTTGGTCAACCGGATGAATGGTCGGGAAGAACTGGAAGCAGTGAGGAGGAGAGTGAGGACAAGCTGGAGCTCACTGGTACCTTGGCATTTTTTGGTCACTGCATCTAACCTTGATGACCTTCAGCCAGAAACCATTGCTGCCTCACTTTTGCCTTCTATATCCCATACAAGTACCCTTTTGGCCAACTCTCAACCAGAAACTTAAAAGGATGGGGATCTTAGGAGGTGACTTAATAGAGCTGGCACAGGACAAACTACCCCCTAGGGTGAGTAGTGATGACTGGAATGATCTGGGTTGAAGCTGAGATTTCAGGTTAACATGCAAGGTACAGGAAGAAGAGAGAAGGAGGTGAGGACCTAGAATCAGCTCAAGAACTGGAGAGGCAAGGCATGGGAAAGTTGTGTGGTCTGAACAAATACATTTCAGGGAAAATAAAACTGGCTTTATTTCACCTGGGTGCTGAAGCCATGCTCATTTTAAGCACTCAGTGGACTTGACTTGAAGGTGGGCATGAGGCTCCTGAATGTTAAAAGGGCTGTCATTTATTAGAACATTCCTTAATCTGGTCTACATAATCAAGACTACTCTTGTTCAAAGCACCAGGAGAGGAACCCACAAACAGAGTTGGCTGGAGCCACCCAAATTCACGTATTTCTCCATAACAGAAATGTTATCTACCTCAAGTTTTAGGATGACAGTGAAAGAAGCTGCTTAGAAGGACTCAGTTACATTCTAGATGAATTTTGTACAGGCCTACCAAGATAGGAGATAGCTATAAAGACTTACAGATAAAATAAGTGGTCTACAAATAAAACTACAACATGCTCATCAACGATCAATTTTTCCTAAATCAGGTGTTAATTAGTAACTCAGGTTACATTCTAGATGAATTTTATGCAGGCCTACCGAGATGGGTAGGTAGATATAAAGACTTACAGATACATAAAATAAGCACTCTACAAATAAAACTACAATATTTTTATCAACGATCACTTTTTCCTAAATCAGGTATTAATTACTAGCTCAGGTTATGATAGTAACTTGAGTATGGATATATACTTGCCCAGGAACGGATAAAGAAATATCTCTATAGGGGTTTCCTAGATCTTGCAGGTAGTGAATAAGAATGCCAAACCCACATGAAGGTAGGCTTAAGGTTACAATTTCTTACAGGAAACGTTTTACAAAATTTCCAACCAGAATTCACGTCAAGATAGGCCAGCTTCCTTATTTCCTTTTGCTGGTGAGGTGATTTTTTTTTTGTTCTATTGTGCCTTTTTCTAGGCATAGGCCTTTGAGGGATCTGAATTTCTGTGTGGCCTCCCGTTGCTTAATTTGCAGGGCTCAAGGCCTTGTCTCCGTCCTTCACCACCGCTGTTCATTCACACCCAAACCTCTTGGTTCCCAAAATGGGTCCCTGTTTTGGCTTATAGCTCCACTGGTAGCAGCCTGTTCATCTCCTGTTCTTCTCCAGTTCCTTGAAATTCCCTTACTTTCTTCTGAATCCAACCATGCATTTAAAACTACTTGTTATATTTTATGCTAGATTTCTTGTGTTTTGTGTCAGAGTTGTTCAGTGGTTTTAGAATTCCAGATTTATGGAAAAGGAAGTTGCCAAGATGATCACTAAAATTCCTTCTGGTCAACAATGTGCTACACATTGTAGCACTGTCAGACTAGAATTCTCAGTATTACCCAGAATCCAAGAAAAACAGCCTTGGCCAAGAAAGGTTTCCTCATCTTGTCTTCTAGGAGTCTAGGGGTGGGAGAGTATGCCCATCCCATTATCCTACACTCATTATATTGTTGGAGTTCTTTGAAATAGTGAAAGAAGTCTTTTCTTCTCTGGCTTTTATGTTCTTTATGTTAAGGGATGGCAAGAAACCCTAATCATTACCAATCTCTTTAAAGGCAAAGGTGTCTTAGTGTTCAGTTGTGATTTTGAAGCTCCAAATTAATGATCTGTTGAATAATGGAGATAAACTCCTGGGAATTCCTAGATCCAGCAAACCATATGCTCTTCTCTCTGGTGTGCTGAAGATAATTCGAAGTCACAAGTCAATGTGCCTTTTTCAGCTTAAGAACCAGTCGGTACCTGGAATAAAAGAAGAGTAGAAAATAAATGTTTTTTTTCACTTCTAGCTGGAAATGTTAAAAGACAGACTTTGATTTGTTCTTCTTTTTCCATTATTTGGATGCTTCTTCAATGAAAGTTATAAGTATTTCTTACCCGAGAGAAAGTATGAGAGTGTAGATAAAATTTGTGCATTCAATATATATTTATTGTGCAGCTTCCATGTTGGTATTAGATATGGAAAGGAAAGGCCTTCCAAAACAGTGAGAAGATCAAGCCCATAGTGTGGGCTGCTGAGACCCACCAGTCACCTCAGCAGAAACCAGACAACCAGGCATCTTTTATTAAAGGAAAGATAATGGCAGATAATGGGCTGCTCTGGAGCTATATTTGCTAATTGGGGTAGATGTGGCTCACAGATAGGACCGAGTGCCCCTACTGAGTGCACTCTTGCATATGTGCAGCATCACAGAGTTGGGACAGGTATGCAGAGATGGGGAGGCAAGACGATGGGCTCTCCCAGGACAGTCAAAAGACTGTTCGGCTGGAAACCTCAGGTCACAGTCAAAAGCACATGCACTCAGGTAATGTGTGAAATAAAAGTCATATTTCTATTCATTCTATGACAGCATAAGGAAATCAAGTCTTCATAAGGATAGAAAATGGATACAAATGACATAAATACAAAGCAGATAGAAAATAAATACAAAGAAAGAGGAATCTTGTTCTTTTAAGTTTAACTCATTTTTTTCTTATCATTTTACTTCCCTAGATGTTTGATTGGTGGGTTAGTATAGACTTCTCAGTTCTCCCATGCTGTGACACTAGCTCCTGTCTCCCTACCATCCCAACGTCACCATCCACTCTCCTTTTTAACTCCATCATCTTTGCATCCATATATGCTCAAGAAATGGTAGGTATTGTCACAAAATTCTTGGGAGTACAGCCCTTTCATATTGAAGCTTTCTAGAACACTGTGTTTTTTTTCTCCCTAAGAAAGGAGTACTTATGAGTAGAGACAACATCAGATTAAGCAAAATAGTTAGGGTATGATCTTCAAGAGGGCAGAAACATATTTTTTTGTTTATTGCTATATTTCCAGGACTGTATTCTAGTGCCTGAAAGTAATAGCTGCTCAATAATACCTGTTGCTACATAAATGAATAAATGAGTACATGAGTGAGAAAAGGAGGAGAGTTCAAAAAAAGGCTTTTGCAGAGAAATCTGTGGGAGTCCCAGCCAAGAGAAATTTCTCCCCCAAGTGGGTTTTTTAGGGGTAGATACCTTACTTAGGACGTTTAAAATGGTGTGGATCTGCTGCCTGCTAAACACCAATGAAGCTCTTCCAAGTCCCTGACACCTAAGAATAGCTGGACATAATCTCAGGCCCTAAAAACTATGAACATTAAAGAAGAAAGGGAATTAAAGCTGGCAAGAAGTTAAAAACAGTGAAAGGCTATCAATGCATCTTCCTGCAATGTCATCAGCACCATCAGTGGTCTTAGCAGCAGCAGTACCACAAGGCAAAATGTGTGAAAAGTTTATGTATTGGACTATTGTGCTGAATATTGCAGAAAAGAAAAGTGACTGGCACCACCAGTCTCTCCTTCTGGAAGCTGGGAGAGTGCATCTGTCATTCCACTTGATATGGACTACAAATTCATCATCAACAGCTTTGTCTGCACTCGCCAACCCCTTTAAGAGGTATTGCCAGGCCTCTCCCTTTCCCAGGTCTCAATTAAATGTAAGTTAGATCTGGCTGAAATTTATAACAGGTAAATAAATATAATTTACATATATAAAACAATATAAATATACAAAACATAAAGAGACAAACATATAAGTCATCCCTCCATATGGAAGGGAATTTGTTCCAGGACCCCCGTGGATATAAAATTCTGCAGATATTCAAGTTCCTGATATAAAATGGCATGGTATTTGCATATAACCTACATATATCCCCCTTTAGGCTTTAAATCATCTCTAGATTACTTATAATATCTCATACAATGTAAATGCTGTGTAAATAGTTGTCATGCTATATATTTTTGAAATTTATATATATTTTTATTGTTGTATTGTTATTTTTTACCATTTTTTTCCAGAATATCTTTGATCCACATTTGGTTGAATCTCCATTACAGAATCTGGGGGTATGGAGAACCAACTCTATATAGTTTTATATCGAGACAAACAAGTATTTTCCAGCTGCAGAAGTGGGAGGGAGGAGTGGTTTGGGGATGGGGAGATGGAAAGGAAGAAGAGTCTCTAATACAGTAGGAGTTAGGAAACCCAGAACTGAATAAAATTTGCCCAGTCATAAAGTTCCCTAACACTGGACTCTTTGAAATATCCCCATTAACAAAGATAAAGAGCCTGCAGATGTTCAGCCAGTCTAAGCAGTTGACTAGCAGAACATCTAAATGCCTTCATTATGAAAAGTGATACTTTCTCATTCAGAAGCAATAATGAGCTATTTCTTATTGATTCCCCTGGGAGAGAATCTAGAGGACTTCAATATTTTTCCCTCTATGATGTTACTGAATGTTAAAGTGGAAAGTTAAACATTAATGTTAAAAGTTAAAGAGAAGCCCATTCACCTCTATCCACCTACCCACTTCATGGTTGAGGTAGCCTTTGTGCCTACCTCCCACAAACTCTCACTTCCATAAATTCCTCACTTTACTACAGTCTGACTTGCCTTGCCCAGTTACCTCATGAAACTGTTTTAAGATATACTAAATTGTTTTTGAGATCATTTTGACCCTAACATTTGCCAAATACAAAGAACCACAACACATTATTTTGAACCTCTCTGCAGAATTTGACATTTCTCATTTAAATTCCCCCTCTCTTGGCTCTATCAAATCACTTCTTTTGCTACCTCAGATAATTTCATGTGACTCCTTTCAGAGGGTCTTCCTTTGCTGGCCCTTAAATATTGCTCTTCCCAGGTGCCATACTTGGCCTCTTTTTTTCTCATGCTATTCACCGTCTTCAGGTGGTCTCATCCACTCTCATTTACTCAGTCACCATCTCCATATTAGGTGCTCCCACAAATTCAGCATCATAAACCCAATTGTTATATTGTTATTTTAAGCTCAAACTCAAGATATATAAAAAAATGTACCATCATATTCTTTCGTAAGCTGGTTCTCCTTCCAGTATTTGCTCTCATTTTTTTTAACCTCCATCCATCCATCCAGCCAAACTAGAATTGTGGTAGGCAACTTTGGTTCTTCCCTCTCACTGTCCATCTAGTGGTCATTTCCCTGCTTTTCAAGTATATAATCAGTACATACATGGTACTTGGTACTTGGTAGAACCCCGACATTGGTTCCTTGAAACTAATTCCCCCTCCAGACAACATAGAAAATAAAAAATATTCTTTTTCATGGGAGAGATTAGTACCACTCTTGAAGAACTGCAGGATGCAGGGTTAATGGACCCCATTTAATTCAACAGTATGGCTCTGACACACACATAAAAAAGAGACAGTTATTAGATGCATGAGTACTGCAAATTCAATGAAGTGGTACGCTATTACTGCTACCATGCTGGGTGAGATGCGGTACCTTTCCTATCTAAACAGCATATTAACACAGCTTTAGCACAGGTTTTGTGGCCATTGATCTGGCATTGTGCTCTTTTCCATCCCAGCCAGGAGGGAGAACCAGAAACTTCACATTCATGTGGGATGGACAATAGTACATGTTTATACTGACAATATTCATTCCCCCAACTCTCAATAAACCACATGTAAGCAAATATCTGTCTCTGTTTCAGAATCTGTTTCCCATGAAATCCCATCCATGACAAACACTGAACCATTGGCATGACACCCACATGCATCACTGTTTATTTCTTCAGTGCTTTCTTCTGTATAGAAAACAGATAGAGCTATCCCATTGTGATAAAAGCTGGTTTATTATAATCAGAAGCTGATTTATTGCCCAGATTCCCCTCAGGAATGAAGGACTGTTTTCTCCAGCACTTGCTGCTGGAAAATAGCCCTTAGCTGTCAGCCTTCTTTGGAAGAAAATGGCAAACCCACCTCTTTCCAGGGGCAGCCCTCATTTAGTGACTGACCAACAAGGTGGTATAATGGCCAGGCTCCCTCACTCCTACTTGGAAAAACTCTGAATGAGCCACCTCAGCTCTAACCTCTCATGGGATTGGTTGAGGCCTTTGGACTGTATTACAGCTCAATTCCTCCTTCACTCCAATCCTGTGTCCTTTCCCTCCCAAGAGCATTTCTTAATAAATCTCTATGTGCTAATACCCTTTTTAGAATCTGTTTGTTAATGAAACCAACCTGCAATGTCCTTCTCTCCCGAGATAATTCTTACTCATCCTTTAAGAACTCAGCTCAGAGGTCCCCACCTCTGCAACCTCCCCCAGCCATGTCCCATACCCGATCTCCTCTTGCAGTCTCAGTTAGTTTTCCTTTGATGGTGTTTCCATAACATCCTGTATATGCTTCCATCACCTCTGTCATAGCAGTTCTCAGTTTCTTTTAACAGTCATCTACATATGTGGCTTTCTCCTGCACTGAACTGTGTGCTTTTTGTGTTGCCCAAATGATCATCCCAGGGACAGAAGAAAGAGCACCAAAGTGTGCTTCAGAAATCTGAATTTTGGTCTGAGCTCTTCTTGTAGTTTTCTATATGTCCTTACCTCTTCGTGTGTCAATTTGCATAACAGTAAAATGGAAACGGTAATCTCCGTCTTTTTTTCTTTACTCAATGAGTTTAAAATCTATCATTGTAGCTGTGGTTTGGGAAACCCCAGGCAGTACTCTCTCAGAGATGCTTAAATATACTCTCCACTTAACCATGTCCACCTATTCAGTCTTCCACAGGGTCAACGTAAGAGCTAGCTGCCTGCAAGGAGACCAGTGCAGAATAGGAGTTTTTGTTCTCAGGCCGGGAATGTACTAATGTGAACATAGCCCTGAGAATTTCTGGGGCAGCCTCAATTTAATTTTTTAATCAAGATAATTATTTAACCACATTTAAATGTAATTAACATTTATGCATTTATAGCACTTTGCATATGAGCAAATTCCTAAGCCATGAAAAGAAATCCTTTATTAGGGCATGTGACCCAGTTCAGGTTTGGGAAATCATTATTCTATATAAATACTAAATCAAAGTAGTAAATTGGCATTGTGATTTATATAAATGCCTCTTATGAGTTTGATTAGCTGAATCAATTCCCCAGATTCCTGGTCATACCTATGAAATGAAATTTAGTTGCCAAAATTTGAAAGCTGAGGCTCTGACTTCTTGGAGTGCTCAGCAGTGTAAAGCCACTTCTTAAGGCCCAGCTTAAAATAATAATATGTAGGGACAATTTATCGAGCTCCTAGGATGGGTAGGCTTTGTTTTGGCCACTTTGCAGTTATTGCTTTAATCTTAAAAATGACCCTACAGGGTACCTTGTCCCTTTTGTACAGATGAAGAAGCTGGGGATCACAGCCAGGGATGTGCTAAAGCCTGCTTATAGGGGTTATGAGAGCCAATAGTTCCAATCACTTCCCAACTTTGCATTCTGCGACATCACATTGGTAGCTTGAAATCAGCCATGGTGGGAGTATTTGCATCACAGAAATTGGCACATGTTACAAATGAGGGCTTTATTTATATATTTTGGAATCTTCGTGTTTAGCCATTTACCAGAATAACACAGCTTACAGCTAATAACCAGGCTAAGATTCAAACTAAGGTCTGTCACTCTCCAAATTCTTGCCTGTCCTCCTGTGTTCAAAGAAGCTAGAGGCTGAGTTTCAGAGCCCAGTACTTTCGTAAGACTCTGCAGCTCTCTGCCCAGAGTCCCCACTCCCTGCCCCACCTTCCCCAACTAAATTCTGCTAACTCAAAATAGGAAGCAAAGTTCAGCCAAGGGCCATCCCCTTTATTCAGTTTCAACTCTTGCCAAAAGAAAAGTCAAAAGATGAAGCTGTTAGAGAAAAACCAAAAAAGACAAAGACAACTTGGCTTCTGTTTGTTCAGTATCCATGAATAAATGCAAAGGAGGAACTGAATAAACCATTAGTTCCCAAATGCTTTCAGGAGCCCCACTGGAGAGCTCTTTTACTTGGCAGTGAGGAGAAGGACCCCATGGAAGCCTTAATTGACACCATCTAATTACAGGAGATGGAGTTAATCTCTGGGCCAAGTGTCCATCTGCTTCTCATTTCCAATCAGTTAGCACACATTTAAAGTGAATACAACATAAACTCAGAACAACCTCAGTGATGCATTACATTTCCAAGACAAGAGTAAGACGAGAAATGAACGTCAAGGAAAATAACATCAGAATGGGCCAAGTGCCCTACTAAAACCTGGCATGGACTAGTGTCAGATATTGAGAAAATGGCCTTTAACAAATAATTTAGTTTTTAATGACCCTGGACTCCCCACTGGCTCTGATGACATTATTAATCCTGAGGCAATATTTAATAGCCTTGTGTATTCATTTTGCACATATTTTATAGTCCTTTTCTTTCTATATTTGTTTTATTTTTGGTTTTTAATTGTTAATCCTCTGGGGACAGAGATAATATCTATGAAGCCTATATGGAATGGCTGTATTTACCCAATGCCTGTACTCCCATTGTATCTAGGAAGTAAATAACTTGCTTTTGATTTTACAGGCTCATAGGCAGAAAAGACTTGCCCTATCTCAGATGATACTTTGGACTTCGGACTTTTGAGTTAATGCTGAAATGAGTTAAGAGTTTGGGAGACTGTTGGCAAGGCTTGATTGGTTTTGAAGTGTGAGGACATGAGATTTGGGAGGAGTCAGGGGCAGAATAATACAGTTTGGCTCTGTGTCCCCATCCAAATCTCATCTTGAATTGTACTCCCATAATTCCCACTTTTGCAGGAGGGACCTGGTGGGAAATAATTGAATTATGGGGGTGGTTTTTCCCATACTATTCTCGCGGCAGTGAATATGTCTCACAAGATCTGATGGTTTGATAAGGGAAAACCTGTTTTGCTTGGTTCTCATTCTCTCTGTTGCCACCGCCATGTAAGAAGTGTCTTTCACCTTCCGCCATGATTGTGAAGCCTCCCTAGCCATGTGGAACTTAAGTCCATTAAACCTCTTTTTCCTCCCAGTCTTAGGTATGTCTTTATCAGCAACGTGTAAATGAACTAATACAACTACTATCAAAAATTAAAAGATAACAAGTGTTGGCAAGGAAGGGGAGAAAAAAAGAACACTTACACACTGCTGCTGGGAATATGAATTAGTGTAGCCATTTTGGAAAACAGTGTGGCGGTTCCTCAAAAAGTTAAAACTAGAACTACCATATGATCCAGCAATTCCACTACTGGTTATCTATTCAAAGGAAATTAAATTAGTATGTCAAACAGATATTTGCACTTTTATGTTTATTCTAGCATTATTCACAATAGCCAAGATATGGAATCAACCTAAATGTCCATCAATGGATTAATGGTAAAGAAAATGTAGTATATATACAAAATGAAATATTATTCAGTCATAGATAAAATCCTGTTATTTGTGGCAACATGGATAAACCTGGAGGATATTATGTTAAGTGAAATAAGCCCAGCACAGAGAGACAAATACCACATGATCTCACTCATATATGGAGGCTACAAAATTGTTCTTGTAGAAGTAGAGAGCAGAATTATGGTTACCAGAGGATGGGGAGGGTAGGGGGAAAAAGGGGATTGTTTCAGATTGGTCAATGGGTACAAAGCTATGGTTAGATAGGAAGAATACGTTTGGATGGTCTATTGTACAGTAGGATGATTAGAGTTAATAATAATACATTGTATATTTCAAAATTGCTAGAAGAGAGGTTTTTGAATGTCCTCTTCACAAGGAAACAATAAATGTTTAAAGTGATGGATATACTCATTACCCTGATTTGATAATTACACAATTTATACATGTATTGAAACATCATGTTGTACCCCATTAGTATGTGCGATGATTTTGTATCAATCATAAATTTAAAAAATGAAAAAAAAATTGAAGAGATTGCACTAAAGCATCAGAAGGTCTAACCTTCTATGGTTCTAAGAAAAACTGCAGGAGAGAGCCAGGATGGTGGGAGCTGTCCTTCCCAGTGGGTCTCAGAGACACATTTTTGGTGGTGGTGGTGGGAAACAGAACCACTACTTCTGTCAAAAGACTTTAAGCCAATTAAAGCTAAGCTCCTTTTAAAATTTTTTTGAATACTAAGGAGATTTTTAGGTGGTCTAGCTCTCTTGGAATACAAACTACAAACTGTTTTCTTTGGCTGCCTCTTTACCTCTTGTAAGTCAATGAGAGGATTAATGGTAAAAGGCTTTATTTCTGATCTTTGGAGGACAAGGGAAAACTAAACAGGAGAACTAGATCAATATACCATTGTTTCTGCTCAAAAGGACTTAGAATCACTGGGCATTAAATGTGGGAGCCCTCAGTGTCACCTGGGCCAAGTTTCATATTTTATAGCCAGAAGTACTAAGGGTCACTCACACCACTAGTTAGAGGGAGCATAGGGATTAGAATCCAGCTGCTTTTTTGCAGGAGTCTAAACTCTTCTGTGTAGAAAGAGGAGCACATTCTTGGGTCTGTGAAAACTAAAATTTGAAAAACCACTTCTGCTTTTAGGGTAAACAACTTTGGGAGTATTTGCCTTGCTCAAGAATTAATTCTTCTCCCCTTTTCCCACAGAGTTGCAGTATGGCAGGGTGGTGAGAGGTGGGACAACAATCTTAGCCAACCTGATGATCTCCCCTGGGGACTGGGAATCAGGACTAAGTAATTCCAGCTCAGCCAGGGCTTCTCTCTAACCCTACAGCTATACTAGGGCTATCTTCCATCAACTGTGTGGGCTGGCTGACCCAGAAGGATGGTCTTCAGGAGAATAAAAGATGGGAGATGGAAAGGGGGCACTGTGTGGCTTCAGGGACTTTCCATAACCTGGGCCAGTCTAGCTGTCCTGCCCAGTTCTGGGCCTGACCCACCGGGCAGGACAGCTCCCACCATCTTGGCTCTGCTGCCTTCCATCTCTAGAGTCTATGACACACCTGCATGTTAATATGTAGCACCCTCCTACTCTCCAGCCCCTTAAGCTAGTTTGAACTGAATTGTTGCTGTTACATGAAACTAACAATTTTAACTAACACGGTTCCTTCTTATCTTAGAAGAGTCATACTCAGGAGTTGAACACATTTATTTCCACTTACTGTAATGGACACTCTATCATATTCTTTTCAACTCTTTGAGAAGCTGTTCTTCTCTCCCATCCAATCAGTTGCTAAGTCAGGACAGTTTTCTTTCATAGAGACTCTCAGATCTATCATTCTTATCCATATCTAATGCCATTAAGTTTTGGACCTTATTTCTTCATGTTCTCCATGTTGGTCATTTCTCCCAATTGGTTGGCTTGACTCTCATCTCTCATTTTTCATCCATTATCCCTTCCAATCTAATCCTAAAGCTTGCCTTGATTATGCCCTGCCTAAGTGCTAAACTGTCCTTAGAATTCTGCCCGCCACAAGCAGGGCTATGTATGGGATTACTCACCTAAGCAACATGGAAGAGATCAGAGGTACAAATTCAGGCATGTGTAGTGTGATGGACTGATGCAGTCTGTGACTTGAGTTCAAGGCAGCAGCAGGGCCAAAGCTGAAGACAACAAGGAGACTTCTGCTGTGTATGTTTATGGGGTGGGAAAAGCAGTGTGAGAAAGGAGAGTAGTGAGTGGGGACCATGCCACAGGGGAAGGTGGTGGTGAGTGGTTTGTTACTGTACCAGCCTTAGGAACAAAAGGCCAGATGTGTCTAGAAAGAATATTTCCTTTCTTGGAGCAGCCAGAGCTGCCAGTCACTTTCCCACCCCAAATACTCAGGAGCTTCCCCTTTCGCTTCAGTCTGGCATTTAAAGCCTTACTTTTACAGACTCACACTTACATTCCAGGCTTATTATTATTATTATTTTACAAATCCTTCTGGTGCATCTTCTGCTAAAGTTTTAGTAGAACTGGTATTTAGTGAAATTGGTACTATAGTGAAGAGATTGACGCCAGCCAATTGTTTCCCAAGAGGTGTCAGGGATGGTGCTGTCACCTTGGTGAATGTTCAGTGATCTGGGATCTGTCTGCAGTCTTCAGGCTCGGAAACTTGATTTTGTCAGCAGGTCAAAAGCAGGCCCCTTCCTGGGGTAGTGCTCTAATGAATGCTAATATTTGCTGTCTGTGTTTTCTTTGCTGAATGGTCTGATCTTTGTCTTCTCCACTTGCTGATCTCTGTTTACTGTGGGCTTTCCAGCCTCTTAACTTTGGCTCAGAAAGTACTCCTTCCTGAGCCCTCAGCAGTTCTATACTTTTCCAATAGTTGAAACAGAACCAGCTATGTAATTTGTGGAATTCAGCGCAAAATGATGGGCTCTTGTTTAAACACGTTTAATTATTTCAGGATGGTGACTGCAGAGTATGAAAGGGAACATGGGGTCCTGGGTCACTGCACAGGTTAATACTCCTAAAGCCAGCCCTCCTTTGTAAGATCTCTCCATTTCTTCCCATTCTCACTCCTTTTCACATCCACATAGTGAATTCTCAAAAATTGCTTTTGAATGACAACCAAGGATCTCAGATGTACTGAAATGATATGGAGCTCTTAAACGCTCTCTAAATCCATACACATTGCTTTAAGAGAAAGCCTTTAGATTAATGCATGTTATAAAAATGGTAACAGGAGTGTATGGCACTTTAAGTAGAAAACGACAATGGAATATTGGAGGAGTCATCCAGTCTTTGAAATAAATACTGGTGCCGGTGGGCTAGAATCATGGAAGTAGTAAATACTAGAGAAGATGAGGGACCCCTTTTAGGATGTGCAAGAAGGAAAGAGGACAGAGTGAAAATATTAGACAAAAACAAAAACAAACCCTCCACCCAGCAAACATTAAGGCTTTTAGACTTTGGAGATCTGCTTTTTCTAAGGGTGCCAATGGTATTCCTGAAAGCACTTTGTGGGAGGGGGTGGGCACACTGGGGCTTGGGGGGAAGCGCAGGACAAGAGTGGGATAGGGGAACGGTCTCTCAAAAAACAACAATCTAATGAGCTTCAATAATTAGCAAGGCTGCATTCTGCCTTGCCATCCTGGCCTGACAGGACAGTGAGAGTTACGAAATGGCTTCCAGCAGATGAATGGGATTGCCTCCGCCATCTGTCTTCCAAATGATCCTGTAGGTACAGCTATTATTTCAGCCAGACACTGGCAGGCGGGCAATTGTTCACAGGCTCTGTGAAGAATAGCTGTTGTCAAGGGTTTGGTGAGTGTTACGACTTCCCACAGACCTGTTTTCGGCTTGTCTGAGACATTAAAACATGGAGGCGACACAGGGTCTGTGACTGACCAGGATTCCTTAGTGGTCTTTTCCCCTCATGTATGCCACTCTATGCTTCTTCCCACACTTCCCTCCTCCCTCCCAGTCCCCACCCCTCTCCTTCAAGCCTTACCCCTTCCCACTCCTCCTCGTGCCCCTCACCTCAGGCTTCTCTCCTCATCAGTTGCTCCTCCTTTCTCTTTTTCTTCTTCCTCTCACAAAACTACACAAATATCTTATGAGAAAAGTGAGGAGGAAGGGAAAGGAAAGGGAGTGTTGAGGTAGGGTGTGCAAAGCAAAGGGAAACTAGACTAAAATCACCTGCAGGCTCAACCAGAGGGCGGCCCAGGAGTCACCTGTGGTATTATCCCAGGGAAGGAGAGATATAAGGAGGAATTAAAAAAGGAAAAAGAAGAGATGTCCAAAAAAGACACCCAGCGTTAAATGTCATATTAATACTGGTTAATAAGTTGGTTGGAAGATAAGAAAAAACAGCTGGAAGAGGGAGTCTCGTTTAACTCTCCCAAAGGTAGGTGTGAACTTGAGCATATTAAATAGCTTTCAATAACTTGATGTGCTCATTTTGTCAGCATTTTAATTCTCATCCCTTTATGGACCAATTTGAGTGACATAACTCAGCCCACACCTGGTTTGACGTGACAGGTGGATTCGAAGCACCACACATTGTTCTCACCTTTACACTCCTAAGAAACCTACTAGAACAGATTCAGAGTTGAGTGAGTTGCGCTCCACTCTTTAACCTCCCACCCAGGCCATGACATGTCTTTGAAAGGACAGCACTTTGAGAATCAAGTTCAGGGGTAGAATCAATGATTGCTCTTCAAGCCTGGTAAATATGACAAAATATCTAGCACTGTCTTTTCTTTTCTCTTCAACCCTGCTTATATTCTTATATTCTTTCTCTTAAACTCTTCCTCCTCTTTTCTTCTCCAACCCTTTACCCACTACCACCATACTGCTCATAAGCATTGCTTATAAACCAAACCAAACAAAGCCAATCCAAAGCAAACCAAAGACCTTCTCCCCAGCTGCTTCAATTGTAGGAGGTGTCATGTATTAAAACTGCTGTATCTCATTAGATAATGTAATTTAAGTTTCCTCATGTCAACTTGCCAGTAAGAGAATCTAAGTACTGTAAGCCAATGCTATGGTTTAAATGTGTTCCCCAAAATTCATGTGTTGAAAACTTAACTCCAAATGCAGCAGTGTTGGGAGGTGGGGCCTAATGTCAGAGCCCTCATGAATGAATTAATGCCATTAGCTGGGGAGTGGATTTTTTACAGTGGGAGTGGTTTTGTTATAAAAGTGAATTTGGCTCCGTCTTGCTCTCTTTTCCCCTTCCTTTCCTTTTTCTCCCCTCCCTTCACTTGAACTCCCTTCTCATCCCTTCTCTTCTCTTCTCCTCACCTCCCCTCATCTCCGCTTTCCCCACTCATATTTTCTTGCCTTTCCACTCTTCCACAATAGAATGATGCAGCCAGATGTGATGCCCCAGTCTTAGACTTCCCAGCCTCCAGAACCAAGAGCCAAATTAATTTCTGTTCATTGTAAATTACTCAGTCTCAGGTATTCTCTTATGGCAACAAAAAACAGACTAAGACAGCCAAGTATTATTGAAATGTCTGTTTTACTCACAATCTACTGAAAGTGTTTTGTACTGAGATTTCAATGGCACAAAAACTTGGGGATCATTTTTGATACTGGATTGAAATTCAAACTCAAAGCTTTTCCTAACAGGGCATGGGGAATCTAGTGGCTTCCTGTCTAACACCCTATCAGAGTGACCATGTGGCTTACTGTGAAGCCAGGCACTTTTGAGAATGAAAGGAATCACTATTCATGATTGCACCAAGACAATTGATATAAACCTGAACTGTCCTGTACAAACGTGATGCACAGTCCCATGCCTATTGTGGAAAGGCTAAATATGAGGAGCAGCATTTTCTTGCAGTCAAGCATGGCTCCATTCTCTGAATGCCTAAAGTCCTAGCTGAAGTTGTCACTCATTTGGAATTTAGCATAGTTTGCCTTAAAATTTTATTTTTCTTTATATGAATCTATCCTTGAGATTGAGGTCCGAATTCACATTTCCATTTCCAGGAGAGATCCATAAATCCTCAATACATGTTTGTTGATCATGACCAAGGTTGGCCTAAGAGGAGCTATTGGTTCTCCCTGGTTTTGAGGGGATACCACTACCCCGCAGCTTGTGAGAGAGTCCTCGTAAATGCTTACACACTTCGCCTTGAGGGTAAAGGAATGTATTGCTTTCCTATTGCTTTTGTAACAGCTTAGTACAAACTTAGTGGATTAAACCAACAATTTATTATCTGATAGTTCTGGACATCAGACATACTAAAACTAAGGTGTCAGTAAGGCTCTGTTCCTTTGGAAGCTCTAGGGAAGAATCTATTTTCTTGCCTTTTCTACCTCCAAGAGGGCATTTACATTCCTTGGCTTGTGGTCCCTTCCTCCCATCTTCAAGGCATTTGAATCTTTAGAATCTTTCAATCTTTCTCTGCTTTCATCATCACGTCAAGTTTTTCTGACTCTAACCCTCCTACTTCCCTCATATAAGGATCTTTGTGATTAGATTGGGCCTACCTAGATAATCCAGGTCTTAGTAATTACATTGGACCCACCTAGATAATCTTCTTCTTAAGGTCTGTTACCTTGAAGACATCTGCAAAGTCTCTTTTGCCATGTAAGGTAACATATTCACAGGTTCCAGGGATTAGGATGTGGACACTTTTTGGGGCACATTAATCAGCCTATCACAAGGACCCTCTCAAACCAGACTTTTAGGTTATCTTAATACTCCATTATCTAAAGGTCACAGCCATTGACAGTGTTCCTCATAGTTCTGTTTCCAGTCCTCTGAACAAAAAAGATTCCTTGTACTAAATTGAAAGTGATCTTACTGTCTTTCTAAGGTAGCCAGGGGACTGAAGGTCTCTGGTGCATGAGTAGGTTACCAAAAGTGCCATCAGGTCAGTTAAAGAAGGAAACATAAATTATTCCCAAGTGACTTAGACCTTCACCTGCTGGGGCTGAGTACTTCCTCTCAAAGTCTCTTCTGGATCTTGGCTTGCACACCTTGGGGCAACTACATGCATGATCTACATACGTACTTCTCCTGAGAAGAGTCTAGAAGGAAACCTTCAGCATATAATTGAGATACCTGGAATGTAAGAGTTCATTGTTGGTACCCTTTCCCAGGTCCAAGTCTTCTTCTAAAGGACCAGGTGTGCTCCTCCCATTCTCTGCCCTGGGTTCCCCCCAGCTACAGTAAGGAGGCACTAGCTGTGCTGCTGGCATCTGCAAGAAAAAAAAAAAAAAGAGAAGAAAAGAAAAAAAAAAAAGAAAAAAAATCTGCCTTACTTCTATCAGCCACTACCACACAAAGTTTCATTGGTCAAAACTATTGGTGTTACTTCTGTCTTAGGCTCTCACTCACACCATGTAATGGCCTTCTGTTCCAGGGAGGTTACGCTTTCACCTTCCTTCTTTTTCATGACCAGTTAAGGGTTTATAATGTTCTTTGCAAGACATGCATTGGCATAGGTCATAGGTGCCTATATTTTCAATCGTCTTTCAAATTTATTTTATTCTGAAAACGAAGACTTCAGCTTTCTCATAGCCAAACATACATATAACCACCATGATCAAGTTAACATGCATTTAATGCC
This sequence comes from Nomascus leucogenys, assembly GCF_006542625.1. Classification (NCBI taxonomy): domain Eukaryota; kingdom Metazoa; phylum Chordata; class Mammalia; order Primates; family Hylobatidae; genus Nomascus; species Nomascus leucogenys. The sequence goes on along the minus strand of NC_044402.1, from coordinate 38,622,202 downwards.
TGCAGTATGCAAATCACCATGTTAATACTTTATATGTAATTTCTAATGTTATGAATGAGGAAACTAAGCTTTAGAGAAACGTCTTGTCTAACATGCACATGTGGGTGCGTGCACACACACACACACACACACACTTCTCAGTAGAGTTTAGGCTCAAGAGGAAAAACAACAAAATTAATATGTAAATAGAAGCAGTAAAATGATGTTAAAGAGGAAAATATTTAAAGTTGATCTTTTCTTGGGTTAGGGGGTATCTTAGTTCACCTAGTATTGTTGTAACAGAACACTTGAGGCTGGGCAATTTATAAAGAAAAGAGTTTTATTTGGTGTATGATTGTGCAGGCTGGAAGGTTCGAGACTGGGCAGCTGCATGTGGTGAGGGCCTCAGGCTGTTTCTGCTAGTGGTGGAAAGTGAAAGGGGAGTGGGCATGTGCAAAATGATTGCATGGTGAGAGAGGAAGCAAGAGAGAAAAACTGAGGAAGCCACACTCTTTAACAAGCCACTCTCACAGGAACTAATCCACTTGAGAGCAAAAACTCACTCACCCCCCACAAGTGGACGTTAATCTATTCATAAGGACTCCACCCCCGTGATCCAAGCACCTCCCTCTAGGCCCCACCACCCTACACCATAGGAGAAATGCTAGGCATAACTCCTTTTCCAACCTTGGTAGAACAAATCACCTCAGGGGGTGGCCAAGAGAAACTTTGGGCTGAACATCCATCAGACTATTTATATCCATCAAACATGCATCAAAATATTTCCGCATTGATCAAACCATTGACCATGAAGCAGCCTCTGGCTTCCCTCACCATGGGGACCTGAGTCAAGAAAAGGGGAGAGGGATGGGTATCAAGACCAGAGGCTGTTCAGTCTTGCCTCAGATGGCAGTTCTTGAAGCAGCAGCTTCATATCTGAGTTTTGGCAGAAACAAGCTGCATCCAAACCAACAAAGCAGGAGGGAAGAACTGATAAACCATGAGGGTAGCAGGTTGCCATCCATGCATTCATTGAATCAGTGAACACATATTTATCGGTCTACTAATGTGTGCCCTTAGATACGCAGACGTAATTGAGATTTAGTCTTAGTTCTCTACGAGCCACTTATTTAGTAAGAAGACAGATCTTATCTGTGATATACAGTAGAATGTTCTAGAGTGCCAAGAAAGACAATGGGCATGAACAGGAAGTAAGTGATTACTTCAGCCTGGCAGAAAATCAGGGAGAATTTTGTGGGAAGAAGAGGTACTGAGTGGAGCCCTGTAAGATAGGTAGAATTTGAACGAGTCTGTGGGGGAAAGCGCCCCAGGCCCAGCAGCTAGTATGAGTCAAGACATGAAGGTAGGAAAAGTGGTGGCCTCTCAGAGCAGGTTTATTTATTTATTTATTTATTTATTTATTGAGACACGGTCTCATTCTGTCACCCAGGCTGGAGTGCAGTGGTGCCATCCCAGCTCACTGCAACCTCCACCTCCTGTGTTCAAGTGATCTTCCTACCTCAGCCTCTCGAGTAGCTGAGACCACAGACACACGCCACCACACCTGGCTAATTTTGTATTTTTGTAGAGATGAGGTCTCGCTTTTGTAGAGATGAGACTACTAAGGCTAGTCTCAAATTCCTGGGCTCAAGTGATCCTCCCGCCTCTGCTTCCCAAAGTGCTGGGATTACATGTTTTGGCCCCTGCACCTGCCTTCTCAGAGTAGATTTATGATTGAGCTATCAGGTGTGAAAGTGAGGAGTGAGTTGGGAAGGTGGCTGGGGTTAGATCATGTAGGAATTTGCATGTTAGACTGTGGAATTCATATTTTATTTTGTAGATAATGAGAATGCCATAAAGATTTTTGAGCAAGAAAGTGACATAAACGAGGGCTTCCAAACAGGCAGCCAAAGGACCAAATGTTATCTACTGATGTGTTTTGTTTAGTTAAGATGGTATGTTTCACATAAAAAAATGTCTACCGTGGCTTCTCTTTTAAAAAGTTGGAGGATCTGGTGGCACTGGCCTGCTTCCCTATTGCCGCCCATGATGTCTAAACCGGAGTAGCATCATGTCCTTTTAGGACACACACATGCAATTTCAGTTTGCCACAGTCTATGCCATTCCTAATTGCCTTCTACAAACCTATTTTATTTCATTTTATACCCTGTTTGGGCTCTGTTGGGATAAAATTTGTGAGCTCTGACACAAATGATCAGACTGTTTTTCTGAAGTTGGACCTGATATACTTGCAGGCAGGTTTGCATAGGGGAGGTGGGAGAATGCTATTGAAATCTCTAATCTCTGGTGCGGTCCTCATTTTAGTTACATTGTACTCCCACCACAGTAGAAAATAGGAATATTCAGACTGGGATGAATGGCTTCAGCATCCTTCTTTCCTGGGAATATTCTCACAAGAGTACATGCAAAGCACGTTGCTTACAGTAGATCATTGATAAAAGTTGAGCAACTCAAGTAGTTCAGCTAAACATTGGTGAGATTAGAGTTAGATCATTCACCATGATGAAAACACACATGTAGAAAAGGCTGTATCTACAAAATAGAATTGTCAGGCTTGCAACTACTCGAATGGTTGATATTAATGAAAAAAATAACTCTCCTAATGACTTTATAACAAAATTTTAGCCCTACACAGTCCCATGAGATATGTGCTACTATTCCCACTTTACAGTTGAGGAAAGGGAGGGAGCTTAGGTTTAAGCTGATATAGAATGTTAAGAGAGGGAAATGTTAAGAGAGGGAAAACAGTCCTGTGAAAAGAGACAATGAATTCAGATTTGAACATATTGAGCTATATGGAAATTTCCAGTGGGAAAGTCAGAAATTCAGTTCTGGAGTTCAGGAGAAAGGTCAAGGCTAGAGCAGTATTGTTGTATAAAAGTTAAAAAATCAGTTTGTGGAATAAATTCATCGACTTGCAAAAAGTATATAAAAACAGAAGAGGGGGCAGGATGGAATTGTTGGGAAAATGTGCTCTTAGGGATTGGGAAGAAGGCAAGTCAGAGAACTAGAGTTTAGAAGCTTCTGGTGCTACTGCAGGGAACTGGCCACTGGATGTTTGACTGGGACATCCCCAGAGAGCAGTCACAGCAGTGTGATTGGGAAGGACACCAACTTGTAAGGGCTAGGGAGTCAGGACCATTCTCTCATGGTGTTTTTTTGTGCAGAGTTGGTGAGAAGATGGTATGTTAAAGATTTCACAATGGAGGAGACAAGCATAGACCAAAGACACAAGGAAAGGGGGGCTCTTGTTGATGAAACAAGGTACTGGAAGCAGCAGGAGAAGGGGATGAAAGGCTCTAGAAGAGGAGTCCTCCTTACTGTGGACGGCTATTACAGTTGGGCATATAGAGATACAAAATAACTTAGACAAGGAAGGAGGGGAAAATGAAATTATTTTGAGTGGCATAGTCCTGATCTTAGCAAAGCAGAAAATTAGATCCTTTGCCAAAAGTAAGGGATTTGCCAAAAGATGCTTGGGAGAATGGTAAAGGTCTGGCACAGGGGCTATGCCAAGTTGACTGAGCATCTACTGAGATGGTGTATCAGGCAGGGCCCAGGCAGGACAAGGAAACCATGCCAGTTGTGTAAACAGGAAGATTTTAATATAAAGAATCGTAAATTAGTAAAAAGTAGTTAACATTTAAGGATCCCAGAAGCAGCAGGTGCGATGTTCACAGAGTCCAGCTCCAGCATAACACAGCACGGCAAAGAAGGGCAGATCTGAAACTGGGAACGGTAAACTGAGAACTGGCATAAATGAATAAAAAGGTCACCCAATACAGTAAGTAACTTTGCAGCTTAGAAATTCATTATTTCTTCTTTTTTTCCCAGATTTAGAATACCAGAGAAAAGGAAGGTCCTGAAGAGTCAGGGAAGATGTATGCCTGCAGAAGTTGAGTGGGAGCAGCAGAACCTGCCAATATCAAATATGAAACAGGACAAGAAGCAGGTTTATTTATTTATTTGTCTTGGGGAATTAAGCGCCCTCTGATGGCTGGTTTCTGCCTTCCAGAGGCTGGAGAAACTTGCCGTCGTGGAGCCACCCTAATGAGGGTGAGCTCAGTAGCAGCGTGCTGAGTGGCAGGCAGTGCAGAGCGGCGGGAGAGGCTGGCGGCTGGAGACCCGCAGAGTGCAGACCTGGAAAAGGGTTGAGTCAGGAGGGCAGGCACAGGCAATTCGAAGCCTGAAAAATGTGATGGCTTCAAATGTTTTGCCTTCTAAAATGTGGTCTCAATTTATCCTCCCACTCAATAGCATTTGATTGTCAAATGTAATCAAGCTTTTGAAAGATACCTTTTACAAAATTTGCATTTCTCTATGAGTGAGGCTGAATATCGTTTCGTATGTTTAGTTACTTGGGTTTTTTTTTTTTTTTTTTTTTCTGTAACTCCCATTTGTGCCCCTTCTGCCTGGCAGCTTTAGCATAGGGCAGGTTTGTTCATTTAAAAGGAATCTATTAAGTGCCTGATAAAACTTAGCAGCCTGGTGAACAAAATGGACATGGTTCCTGGCCTCTCAGAGCTTAATGTATCATGGGCAAGACAATAAAGAAGTAGATAAATGTACAAGCACACATTTCCTTAGGTTCTGTGCAAAGAAAGAAGGGCAGGTCATGAGAAGGGAAAGCCATGAGGTCTACTTTAGATGTGGTCGTCAGGGGAAGCCTTTCTGAGGAGACATTTAAGTGGAGACTTGATAATCCAGAGACGATCAGCGGCATGAAGAGTCAGGGAAGGAAGTCTTCCTCACACAGTCACAGCCGTGTGAAGGTTTTCAGGTGGGAAAGTCTCGCATGTTTGGGGAACTGAAAGATGGCCAGGCCAGGTAAGGCCTAGTGAGTTATGGGATGGTGTTTGTTTATGGTCCTGATTGAACTCAGGGGTGTGTAAGGGGCATGGATATCTCTCTCTAGGCCTAAGCAAACCTGAGAACTATAATTTAAGGCTTCTTTTTTTTTTTTCCCCTAAAGAAAACCCCACGATAAAAAATTAGGGCGCTGTGGCTCATGCCTGTAATCCCATCATTTTAGGAGGCCAAGGCGGGCGGATCACTTGAGGCCAGGAGTTTGAGACCAGCCTGCCCATCATGATGAAACCCCATCTCTACTAAAAATACAAAAATAAGCTGGGCGTGGTGGCGGGTGCCTGTAATCCCAGCTACTAGGGAGACTGAGGAAGGATAATCGCTTGAACCCAGGAAGCAGAGGTTGCAGTGAGCTGAGATTGCGCCATTGCACTCCAGCCTGGGTGAAAGAGTAAGACTCTGTCTTAAAAAATAAAAAATAAAAATAAATAAATAAATAAATAAAAATTTAGGCCAATGTCTCTTGTGTGTTTGCTTATGGAATTAAGGTATGTGGGAAGTGCTAGAAGCCGTCATCTGTTGACAGACTCTTGGATGGGTTTGAATGGCTTCCAAAGTAGATTCAGCACTTTCTCCTCCTTGCGCTTTCCTGCCGCTCATGCTTTGTAAGGATAATGTTCGTTAGAGTTCCCCTCTACCCCTCATGTGGAAACCTCAGCCTCTTTCTGCCTTCCTTCCCCTCATCCCACAAAGAGAAGCAGGACAGGGACCTGCAGGAAGCCTGGTTGGGGCGGGGGGCAACTGGTTCGCACTCCTTCCACCTGTGGTGTCCACATCCAGCAGATTGGGTGGGTGGTAGGTGCACAAGGGCAACCTCACGTAGGGAGGGTGGCTCAGCCACCATGGAGGATCATGGGGGATCCAGAGGAGCAGAAACATGAAGTAGACGGCTTAGACCAGCTCAGCATTAGACTGAGGGGAGACAGTTACGCCTTCTTTCCGTCCTTCCTTCTGCTATTTCCACAGGGAAAGTGAGGCCAGGCAGGGTACCCCCACAGGGCAGCAGAGAGCTGGCAGCTGGGTCTTCCCTAGTCAGGATGACAGTGCTGCTCTCAGGGAGTGGTGTTGAGGTGAGCCGAGTTTTACCCGAAAGGATGGCCTTGGATCACATCTTTCCATGCGTATCCTGTCTCCCTGGGATAACTGAGTCATCATTCCTTCCACTTTTACCCAGTGAATTCCCAAGACTTTGGCCATTGCTGTGGCCCTTCTATGTGACTCTCACGTTAGATGACCAGATGTAAGGACCTGAGTGTGCCTCAGTTCAGTCCCCATGCTGGGGGAGAGGATGTCCACTCTCCCTGGCTGCTTTCTAAAATTTTATTGTTTGTTTTTGATAAGTCTTCCCAAGTGGGTAGAGATCAGTTTCTCCAACAGTATGTCAGACTCTGAAGAGTTGTCAGTGACCCTGGGGTGGACTGTGTACAGGCTGACCGTCCAGCACCACACTCTCCCTCAGCCCCTGGAATGCTCTGAATCTCCCCCTCCCCGGGGTGGTCTCCAGTCCAGCTATCTCCTTCCCCGAGCAGGTTGGAACTGTCTTCTACTATTGCCTTTGTTCTACTTCCCATGATGGCAAATACAGTCCAAGTGTCAGGAGGTTTTTTTCCTTTAAGGGGGAGAAGGAAGTTATGATACCATCTAGTACTTCAGGGATGAGCTTGTAGGGGAAGGGGTGATGGTAGATAAGGGAATACTCTAAATGTCGAGTGGGACCAGTGAAAGATGCAGGTTTTAGTGAGTAATGCACACCTCCTCAGCACTTTGGACTTCCCGGAGCTCTTTCACATTCCACAACCCACTTCACTCACCAGGCCTCTGAGGCATGCGGGGTGGGGACGATTTTCCTGTGCAACACAAAGATCTAGATCCAGATTAAACTGTATCATTTGCTTAAGAACACAAAGCTAGTGACAAAGCCAGGAGGCTCTCTGCCAGAAAGGATCCAAGCTAATTTACTTTTTCAAAAAGAAATTTGCAAACTGGCTGCAATGGCTCATGCCTATAATCCCAGCACTTTGGGATGGGAAGCAGGAGGATCACTGGAGGCCAGGCGGGAGCGTAATGCACAGTGCAGTATTCAGAGGAGTAAAGTTTGAGATTTTGGTTGGGGCAGGTCCACCATTATAAGTAGCATGATCCCCCTTGCTTGGACTGTCCTTAACAAATGACCTAATAGTAATGTCGGTCATTAATAGCATCATGGCAACTATGGGAGAACATGGTATGCTGACAAGATAGTATTTCTGAGACCTTCCTTTTAGCTGAACGCCTCAAGATGCTTCCAGAAAAGGTATGTTATTACAAATTTACACATTAGTGAGATGTTAGTTACTTCCTTTTTTCTCTTAGAGCTATTTTCACTCTAGACCCAGGTTCAGTTTGTGGAGTAAATGGTTCTCTTTAAATTACTGTCAACTTAAGTCATTTGGGAGTGGCTTATTTTTGAGAAAGGCCTTCCCAGCATCCTTGGAATCACACCAATATATCTGTAGGACAACCTTAAACATTGTTTTTCAAGGGGATTATGAATTATTGTCCGAAGGACATGTCAAATCATCTCCCAGATCATAAAACCATTCATTTCCATCCCCATAGTTGATGACAGACACGGAGGCCAATTTGTCTCACTTCTCTCTCTTGCGAATTTAGCCTTTTTGGAATTTTTTCCAGAAAGTGCCCAACACTGGGTGCCTGTAGTCCAGGAGTCTCTCCTTTATCCCAGCGCTGGTATCTATGGAATGTCAAGGGGTCTTCATCCCTGGGCCATAAAAATGAGTGTACCTCAGTACGATAATGTCTGCCCCGTGTGCCCTGTGCTTACATGAATTTAAGGAGGGTTTGTCTATTCTACCAGCCAGCAGCACAGTGTGGCAGGCATCCAGGCCTGTAAAGTTTACTGCTTTGTTCTGGGTCCATTACGGGGAGGTAGCCCACTGCCAAGCTGACATACATGGAGTCCTTATGTGTCAGGCACGGGGCTAAAGGTTTTACATTCATTATTTCATCAATCCTTATAATGATCACCCCCATTTTAAAGAAAACAGGCACAGAGAGAGTCAGTAACATTCTCAAGGCCTCACAAATGGTGAAATTGGAGCAGGATTTCACAGCAGGGCAGGTGAACCTAGGTCCTCATCCTAAATACGATGCAATGCTGCCTCCAGGAAATCACCACAAGGGGGCTCCCTGTCCTCGTCCACGCCTGTTAAAAGGAGATGTGTTTTATTTTTCCACCCCAGGAGGTGCCAGGTAGGGCACAATTCGTACATTCTCATTTTCCTTCTGTCCAAATGCCAAGGCTCCTTCAGTATTGGAAAGTTTCGGACCAATGTAAATGTGTTTACCAGTATCAGTCACTGTATCTCCAGGTCTAAAAACACAAAACGTCCCCTGAAAGAAGCCACTGTACTATGAATAAAATGACATGTTTAATAGTAGAAACCGGATTTACCTTCCTGGGGCAGTAAAACAAAGGAATTGTTTTAAGGAAAGCTAACAGAAGGCTTGACGCTTCAATCACTAAGGATGCAGTGTTACAATTAAGAGATTTTCTTCAGATACTATGGATCATCCAAGCCATGTTTTAAATCGCAGGGTTAAGCTCAGAGAACTCAGGGGCTCATTTTTCTTCTTTCCATGTCATCTGACAAAGTGGCAAAGCAATTGTGATACAATGTCGTGGGACAAAGGCTCCATATCTAATGTTGACAAGTGACACCTGGGACTTGCAAGGCTAGAAATTCCTGTCCAGCTCTTGACACATCTAAGTCTGGATGTGTAATGAGGCCGGGAGCCATAGAAACAGGCATCCTTGGGCTGGCTGAGTATGCAAAAGACAGGAAAATAACGTACAAAAATATCTTCACTTTTTCTGAGAAAATCAGTAGCATTTAAAACGTCTAACAGACAAAATGTGAGAGCAATAATAATACACATCGGCAAACAACTCAGCATCACGTAGATCTGTCCATTAGTCCCTGTGGGCTGAAGGAAGCAAGGCAGCTTTGCCTCATCGAACTATGTCCATCAGTGGCCAGTGAGATGGACCACGGGAGCAGACATGGTTATGCCCAGGGTCATGTCTTATGAGCAGAAAGAAGAAAATGTGGCAGAAAATTTTAGGGGAGGGAGAGAGATGGGAAGTGAAAATACAACTCTGGAAATCCTGATGAGGATTCCAGATGAGGCTCAAGGGAGAATTCCAGATGAGGCTCAATGGAGGTTCCAGATGAGGCTCAAGGGAGAAAATAAAATGGGGGTTAAGGCAGGTTACACTGTAGTAGTAATAGAGCTTAAAAGCAGATTATATTTAATTTTCTTTACCGCTTTTTTTTTGAGACAAGTTCTTGCTCGTCACTCAGGCTGGAGTTTAGTGGCACAATCACGGCTCACTGCAGCCTCGACATCCCAGGCTCAAGTGATCCTCCCACCTCAGCCTCCTCAGTAGCTGGGACTACAGGTGTGCACCACCAGGCTTGGCTATTTTTCGTATTTTTTGTAGAGATGGGGTTTCACCATATTACCCAGGCTGGTCTCGAACTCTTGGGCTCAAGTGTTCTGTCCACCTCAGCCTCTCAGAGTGCTGGGATTATGGGCATGAGCCTGGCCCTCAACAGCTTTAATTTGCTGGTTTAAAAATCTAGTAAATATCTGGGGAAGCCAGGTGCCCGGTCATCCCAGACCTGCTGGATTTTTTTTTTTTTTCCTTTAGAAAACACAACATGACCAAAGACATCAAAATGGCAAATTTGGGAGTGAAATGTGTATTTCTAAAAGCTCCCCAATTGGTTGTGGCAGGCAGCCAGCGTGGAGGAACTGCTCTAAGAAGCCACTGTAAACCAACACTTTATTTATGGGTAATGCCTTAGGGAGAGCTAAAGCAGGATTTAAGAAGGGTCAGGAAGCAAGAAGAAGGACATGGACAGGAGAAAGAAGACTGTTCAAAAGGTTGGGGTGAAGGTATAAACGAAGGCAAATTTAGCATCAGGTTGTTGGCTTGGTTATACAAAACCATTTTAGATGTATTTTCTAGATTTTAAGAAAGCAAACCACAAGAAAACCCATCCTTTGCACCATCTTGTTAAAGAGGACTGTTAGTGCATTCACATTTAGAGAACATGAGACTTGCCTTGTGGGTGGGATGTGTCCTTTTTCCAGGTCTCTTATATCTTTGCTTATCTTCATGCTCTGATAATGGTCCACCTGTGGCACTGCCACAATTTCACTGACACTAGGAAGTACTGTCCCCTGCCTACCCATGCCAAGATAGGCAGGAAGTTGGCACAAAGTGACTCGGGGGGCTATGCAGGAGCAGCGCACAGCTCTCTTCTCCGTGCCTGCCGAGTGTGCTTATGTGAACATGCATACGTACATCCGGCTACCACACAAGTTAGCCTATGAAAGGCACACAGAATGGGTGGCAATAGAAAACAATACTCAGACATTTGCATCTTGAAATTTATTTCTGGTGTTTTCCACCACACTTCCCCTTCTGTTCCCCCACATCTGCCCCAATCTGCTTGTTTAGGCAGATGATGATTATGATAAGTCAATCGTTTTTCCTAAACATGTTCTCATTGACGCAGGGGAAAGGCACCACTGATTTTTTATATTAATCCTCCCATAAAATTCGAGAGTAGGTTGTGGTATAATCGCTAATAAAAATTACATTTAAAAAGGATAATCTTTGCAGGGCAATCAGCTTATAATTTAGTTCACAAGAGCAAGTGCCTTTAAATGCATAATTCACTTAAGGCTGGGTCCTCATCTACCCAAACCATATCTCTACTCGTTCTTCTCTGAAAAGTGAAGACTGCAGGTCTTTCCTTTCCGCCTGCCCTCCTCCCAGGAAATATCTCCAAGTCCCCCTTGGTTTACCGAGCATCCATGCCAACCCAGAGACAGCTGTTCTGCTGCAGTAGTCACCCAAATCACTTCCCTTGAAAACAAACGGGGCGATGCAATATGTTGCATTTGCTTTTCCATAAAAATAAATTGACACAATACAAGCAGGTCTTCTTTCCAATTTAACAGGGCATGAAACTAGTCTGCTGAATGAGGGCACATGCTATAAAATGAATTCAAATGGAGTACATCACTAATATCAGCAGAAAGGTAATTATTAATTGGCTTAATTGCTTCACCCAGGAGAAGGAAAAAAAAAAAAACTTGCTGAATAGATGCCCATTGTCTAAATTAAGGTTAGCTCTTTAGTCTTTATTACATTCCAAGCTTTTCCATTAGAACATATGTAATGACATTTTATCATCATGCTAATACTAGTTCTGAGGTTTCCCCTTAGGCACGTAAGATTTTCCTATTAGCATAAAAAATGTGGTGACATGTACTTATTTGGTAGTGTTTTATAGATTTCATAAATAACTGCAAGAAACAAATTTCATCACAGAGTTAAAATATTTAATGACAAAATTCGGGTTTGTTGTAATAGTGAATCAATAGAGCAGGTGTTACTTATCTCTGAATTAAACAAAAATTATATTTGACATCTCAGAGAACTTCTGAAGAATTAATAACTGTACGACAGACATCAGTAGTGTCACAATTTCTAAAATTAAGAGCTAAACCTATCTTTAATGCCCCTTATTTAGGGCATCCTGTAAATAATTTTAAATAGATGCACAACCTTTGCTAGCCACAAAAGTAGCATTAAAACAGATTTCACTGTAATTTAAGTCTAACACGTAATCTGAACTTCTTCAGAGCTTGAAAAAAGGTAACTACTGATCATGTTACATTTTACAAATACATTCTTTAATATGAAACATCAACCTGAATAACTGCATACTTTCTGTACACAGGTATCTAATAATACTAGTGAGAAATACTACAGCTATATTCCAGGAAGAAGTGGTAATACTGGAAAGTTTCTTTCCTTTTTGAGTTGTCCATACAGTAAGTCCTTCACAGAAATATAGTACCCCAAAATTCACAGAGAAGTGCAGACATGAAACAAACAAATGAAATGTCTTCTGGCAAGCTCAACCAAACAAACTGGTCCCAAATGATGAGAGTTATTTTGTCTAAGTCAGACTGTATTAATACTTTGTACTGCAGCACCTTCTACAAAAGGATAGCAAAGAACTTCACATGTGTTGTCACTGGGCTCCTCTGCAAGAGGCTGGGAGGTAAAGGAGGGGCAGGGATTGCTGTTACGGCCGACTCTGTTGTGGGGAGGCCTAGGTAGGACTTTGACACTGAGAGGTCAAAGGTATGAACACAGCCTGGAAACTAATCATTAGAGGGGGCTAATAAAGATTCGGATGGGCTTTCTTCTAATTCAGGCTATTTCCAATGAAACTTAGGTCTAAAAGGATAAGCAGAGGGTGAGGAAAGAGGGCAAGACATGGAATACTTATATTTATTAAGAGTAACTATTATCATTCTACCAGGGAAGAAGAATCTTGGGTTTCACAGTATGCTTATGACCTCATCCTCAGCTACTTTGGAATCAGCTTCCCAAACACTGTTGTTAGAGAGTTGGCAACCAATTCTGTTCTTGAATTTGGCGGACTGTCAGGGGGTTTTAGATTTATCCTTTCAATTATTTATACCAACTCTCTATCTCTGAAACCAGAATCCAATTTGGAAAGATAAATACATCTTTGTGTGTGTGTGTCTGTGTGTGTGTGTGTGTGTGTGTATTCTGAACTGAGGTCTGCAAATAAAATCTATTTGGAGTGATATTTGGGGCTTTTCCTAGAAATTAAAATAGCTTCTAACAGTACTCACCAAATGGCACGTTCCTCACTTCTTTAAATTTTTAAGACACCAAAAAGTATAAAATATTATAGTTAACTTATATAGTTTATTAAATTTTATAGAGGGTTTTCTTGAATTGGATCACCTAAAAGGATTCTGAAATTTGTCTCCGACAAATCTCATCTCCCTTTTAATGTGCCTGTCTAATATATTTTCCCCCAATAGACAAACTTTCTCTCTCCCTGGGAATGCTCTATTAGGAGAACTTCAGCTATTTAAATCAGTATTAACAATCCAAAAGTCATCTTATGCTCCTATGTAAGAGGCTGCAATACACATCGACTCAATCGGCAAAATGGATAGGATGGAATAGATAGGAGTGCTGAAGATTCAGGCAGCTTAAAAATCAATGCGCTGCAGTGGTAGGCTTACAATGTGTCTGAGATGTGCAGCTTGTCTCCTTGTTTCATAAAAAAATCACAGCTTTTTTATGTTTAGCATTTTAATCCTCTAGGAAACAAAACTTCTAGACTCTAAGCCCCTTATTATCTTGAGTAATAGAAAATCACGAGGTGTGTGACCAACTGTATTGAAACTGACTGCAATGTAAAGGCTCGTAACTGTGGTGTTTTTATCAGACCAGGCAAGGTGCAATTGCCATGAAATGCAATTTGTCAAGAAACTCACATGTTAAATTACATTAAATAAATAGATAGCAAAAACAACATCAAAACCTCCAAAATCCAGATACCAAGAAACTAAAGGCCCTTTCCCAAGGACATTATGAAGGTGTCTCTAAAATAGGCATGACTGTAAAAAGACAAGACAAATATTTTAAATGTATTACTTGTTCACATTATCATCGACACAGACCTTTTTCTGGACAAATCAATTTTTTGATAAAAATATAAGCACTTTTCCATACCAGCGACCATCACTATGACAACGACAAGAGAAACATCTGTGAGTACACAGAGGGTTTTAGGCAGGCTTTTCTTTAGGCCTTTACTCTCAAATTTTTACCCTTCATATGAGAATTCCAAATAAACACCCTGGATACAAGTAGCAAGAGTATTTAAACTGTAACTCAGGAAAGAGATTTCTATCTGCGATTCTGTTTTTTTTTTCTTTTTTTTTGAATGCTGGTGATGGTTCATGCAAGAGATTACTATACAAAGAGCAAAATCTAAGACTGCTATTTTCCCCAATAAATTCAATTGTTTCCCACAATGTAGAATTTTAATCTTCAAATTAAGTGTAGCTAGGACGGTGAGTGAAACTAATCACTGCTTGACTTTTATTTTCATCTAGGAAAAATAACATCTGATGTCACCACATTAAAATGCCTTCCTGTTTAATATCAGAGAAAAAAAAATACATGTTGCCAGTTTAGACTCAGCGCAGTTTATCAGTTGGTCCAAATTTCATATTTAAACTACAAAATTTTTTTTTAATAAAGAAAACATATTCAAAACATACATATACACACACACACAGTGGGAGGAGGCAAAAACCCAAAATGAAGCTGATGCTATTGTAGCATTTATTAGCAAGATCATTAGGGAAATGTAAAAATGCAACACCCTTTCTTTCACATTAACATCTGAAAAGAAAAAACAAAAACCATACTAAGTGTCCAAATATTGGAAAAAAAGAAGCAAGCGGAAGTCCCGAATTCCTGTAAAAACTGCTGAACAAACTCTTCAGTTTCTCTTAAGAACGGTCACCAGGACAGGCAGTTTCTCAACATTTGTGCTTCATGGCAAGCTAAGGAGAGAGAGGAATGAGAAAAGTAAGACTTTATTAGTAGGTATTAGCAGAGAGATTTCACTGTGCTGCTCCCTCTCCGCCTCCACAATGAGAAGCAGCACCAAGATTCTACTCTCTGTGGCAGACCATTACTAATTACAGTAGCACCTTTAAATGTGCAACATTTTCTCAAATTGTTCATGGGACATTTCATTTGTTACTTTTCCTTATGATAGCTTTGCTGGTGTATGCATCTAGGTGGGAGGGGGTGCTTTGTGGTGTTCTTGCACCACACTGAAGGAACAAATGAAAAAACCAATGGACAGGCAGAATGAGCGAATTACTCTAGGAATAGCTGGGGTTCCCAGCTATCCAGGAGAAGCAACACCCCTGAATTATATTTACTGGCATCTCATGAAGTATTAAAAATCAACAGCTTTTAGTGAGACAATCTACAACCATCTATTTAATATGCAGCCTGGACATTCAACCAAGTCCACAGCCCTTCGCAATTTAATTGTGTTATTGACGAGAGCCAAAACACACCAAATCCCGACTTTGATTTATGCCTTTCCCACTGGTGTTTGTAAAACATAGTCTATCGAAATATTCGGTCTTTGAAACGGGAACATCAAATACCACGGTATCAGTCAATATTTTCCCAAGCCCAGCCAGCCCATGATAATGTATTTAAGGAAAGGATATGCAGGTACAGAACACAAAATTAAATTTGTCTTCACTTTTCTTAGCCAGATCTTTTCCAAGGAGTCTATACAATGATGTGAACTAGAAGGCAGAACAGAGGCTGAACTGTAACTCCCCATGTATCCAGAGTCTGATATCAGGGACTAATTCCTGTGGTTGGGGCTGGGAACAACTGGAGTTAGGGTTCTGTGGCTCAGAAATCCTTTGAGCAAAGAACAGGTGATTCTCTGCAGGCAATAACTTTGCAGAAAGCCCTGTCATCTGCATCCTGACCAGGCTCTCTGCCTTTTAAGAATTAGTAAGGCTGATCCTACTGATTTCACCCAGTGGTGCTCTGCATCATTTTGGAAGATGTCACTAATCCATTTCTTCAGCAAAACCCAGGGCAACCTGAATCTTCTCTTTCTCTTCTTGACATCTTCAACAAATAAGTTATAACCCTGGGGATGCCATTTCAGCTAAGCCACCAGCAAAGGCAGGGTCAACACTCACAAGCAGTGTCCCCAGCCAGGTTTGCATGTGATAGAGGGACCTTTGGACCAGTCCTCATGTTGATAAGTTAATCTCTGCTTGGGAAACCTCAGCTGAAAGAGCGCCCAGTACCTCTGTCTGGTGATGCCAGTGAAGACCTCCACAGATCTTCTGCAATGCTAACGCCGATAGTCAGTCAACTGTCAGACACAGGGTTTGGGAAGTTCCGAATGTGCCCAGGCTGTCATGCTGAGTGATGTGGGTTCTTGCCAAGAAGGGTAGAGGTGGCTAAGGACTCCTGACCTCAAAGAGTTTATAGTCCAGGAAACATATAGTCCAGGTTGGTGCAAATGGCAGAGCCAGGGCTCTAGTTCAGATCTGTCCCACTTCCTGGCCACACTCTGAACCTCATCACTCTATGGCCTCTACTTCTTGCTCTGCTTCTAGTTTTTGTACATTATTCAGCAACATGGACCATCACATCAACACAGAGTGGTTAAGTGTTGTGCATAATAAATACTGACCATAAATATTTGATCAGTGCTGCTGTCCTGGTATTCAATGAGCTGTTAACTTTCAACTAATGGGCTTGTGCCAATTTACCCACAGCTATTAATCTTCAGCAGTGATTGTGCTGCTGTTCAAACCAGACCCTGGTAACCAGGACAGTGCATCTGGAATGGAGCTAAGGGGAGCCCCTGGGCCATGACCAGCTAAGATTTGCAGAAATATGTTAAGACTGGACATTTTGCTATTTGAGTATTGCCATGGTCCAAATGTTTGTGTTTCCCCAAAATTCTTATGTTGAAATCTAACCCCCAAGGTGACACTATTAGAAGGTGGAACCTTTGAGAGGTAGTTAGGTCATGAGGGCAGAGCACTCATGAATGAGATTAGTGTCCTTATAAAGTGGCTGAAGCGAGACCCCTCACCGCTTCTACCATGTGAGGACATGATGAGGAGGTGCCATCTGTGAATCAAACAATTGGCCCTCACCAGACACAGGATTTGCCAGTACCTTGATCTTTGACTTCCCAGCCTCCAAAATTGTGAGAAATAAATTTCTGTTGTATGTAAGTCACCCAGTTTATGGTATTTTGTTATAGCAGCTTGAATGGACTAAGAAAGTAGTATCATTTTAGTTTTTGTTTAAAAATTCCCTAGGAATGAGGAGTGTTAGAATATGGAAGGCAGGGAGGTAGAGCAGAAAGAGCACTGCATGAAATGAGGTCAGGATACCTGCTGCTGCAAATCTGCTGTATGACCTTGAGCTCTAAAGTCGCAGCTGCTCCACACCTCAGCCTCCTCTTATGTCTATAAAAAAGTCTCCAACTCTAAATGCCAATGGATAAATTTAGGTGTCAGAGTTGTTAAAATTTAAAATTTCCTTTTGATATATTTTGTGTTCTTAATATCTCATGGAAAGAGTTCTCTTTCAATGCTATGCATGTAACCTACTCAACCTAAAAAATGATAATAATAAAATCATGACTGATACCAGGGAGATATAGTATCAATATATTATTGTTGATAAATAATAAAATCATGTATTTTATTTTTTATAATACTATTATAACATAATAGTATTATTTTATAATAATATAATATTATATATTATAAGACCTGTGCTCCTAAGACCCAGACCTGAGCTCCTTAGGTAGTAAGGATAGAGGCAGCCATTCCCTCGCAGTGAGAGAAATGTCACATGCCCTTTCTTCCCCCACACACGTAGGCTAGTGCAAAACAGGGCAGGTCAATGTTTTTTTCTGCAAGAAATGTCATCTGAGGATGTCTGAGTGTGGGTAATGCTCTTGCCTACTAACTCACTGCGTACGGCGGGGCCGTCAAAGCATTGCATCTGCTGCAACGTTGTGCTTTTTGGCAAGGGAAAGTGAGCAGATCTGTTTTTGCGATTGTGGTGCACTTTCCTGAGGTTAACTTTGCATGAAGCCCGGAGCTCAAGAAAGAACCATACTTTCTCAAACCAGGCTCACCAGAGTGGAGATGGGGGAGTCAGTCTAGGGAGGCAGGGCGGAAGGATCATTTTCTATCTGCACTGTAGACAACAAGCACCTGCATATTTTGAAGTCAGGGTTGTGCAAAAGTGATCCATTCACTCTTGCACCTGGGTCACTGCAGGAGTCCTGGAACAAGTTAGAAGGCCAGGTTATTTTCTACTGGACTCTACAAAGGTGTGCCAAACTCTCCAGCTGGGGTTCAGTGCCCTTATTCAACTGGGAGCTCTAGGAGCTGCCATCTGGCACTGCCATTTTCTGCTCAGGACTCTGCCATGTGTTCTGGCCCCCACTTGTAAGCACAGCTTACTCCTTCTGAGTCAACAGAGCCATGCTTGTCCAGGGGGTAGAATGCCTGGGTTCCATCTCTGAACTCTCCCCTCACCAGCAGGCCTGGCTGTGGCTTGTCCAGTAAAGTGACATCTTTGTGGTCAGCCTATGCTAGCAGGTCCAAATCAAGAGTCCTAGTCCCTGGGAAAACAGCCACACCTTATCTAGAGAGGTCAATCTGCTCGTTAGGAATACTGCCAGCGCCAGTGATTCATAGGCACACATCCCAGTTTCACACAACTGCAAGTCTGGCCACGACACTCTCACACTCTCATACACATTAACAGACACTAGTAACCCCTCCTCTTCCCCCCAAGATTACCTAAAGGAGGGGAAACCAAAATAAACACAAGCTGTCCATGCCTCACTCCTCCCGAGTGAAAGCAGGTAACTGCTGGGCATAAATTTTCCCACTGGTCAAGCCAGAGACCCCTTTGCCTTTGGTGGCTGCATTAGTTTCTATCCTGATGGGTTCCTGTTTCAAGGGCTGATCTGTGTTTAGATAGTATCAACGTTTAGCAGGAGGCCGTCCCACACCCCTTTCCCTTTGGGTTCGGGAGGCACAAAATCTTCTGCTCCATTCCTTCCCTGTCCCTGTGTTGAGGATCCTCAATCACCAGTATCAATTCTCCAATCCCTCTACAGTGCTCATTATGTGATTGAATAGGGCAGGGTCAGTAGAAAAAAAATTTATGAAAATGATTACAAATAATAGTAATTTAGATTTATATGTGCTACATACTATGCTAATAGCTTTGAACTCATTCAATTCTCTGAACACTCTAGTAGATAGGTACTATTCTCATAAAGAATTTTATGAGAATCTCTATTTCACTGATGAGAAAACTGAGGCTTAGAGAAATTAAGCATTTGCCCAAGGTCACCAAGATGGTAAATGGCAGAGCTATATTCAAAGACAAGATGTTAACTACTATTCCATATTGCTTTCCCAATTGCCTAGCAAACTTGGCCACAGTATCAAGGAAACAGGGCTACCAGGGCCAAGAATTCAGGCCATCTGGTTAGGTTATCCAATCCGGTGTTTGTACAGCCCGCTCTGGGAGGGACGCCTACGTGGATGACATCCAGGTATTGTCTACGCCGCCTTAGGAAGAGCAATTTCACAATCTTCCTTGGTAACCTGGTTCATGGTTTAATCATTAACCTAAACTCTTGTTTTAGCAGAATTTTATCAGCGCACTATTGATTGCTCTATTCTGTGTGGGAAGACATGAAAGAAAAATGCCTGTACTATCACGCTTCCCCAAACTGAAGACTATTATAAAGTTATTCCCTTTAGCCTTCTCTACCCAACTCAACAACTTAAATGTTTCCCCAGATTTCCACTATCCGTCTCCCATTGAAATCACGGAAGCTGCTGTTGTGGTTAAAGAAGCTGAGGCTGTAATGCCAGCATTTCCATGTCATCATTATCTCTGTGTCACAGAGGCTGCAGAAGGGAGGAAGGAACTAGGGAGACCTTAAATCCAAGTTCACTCTCTCTGCATCTGCACCAACAGCAGCAATCTGAGGCTCTGGTCTCCAGCAGGGCTGTCTGCATTTTCAGATAGATCTGGCCAATTCTCCTTGAAGGAACTCGAAATGGGCCCCACAGGCGACAGTGCAGTAAGACCCTGTCACGACAGAGAATGAATGAGACTACAAGACAGGGCTGCGCAAAGGGGATGCAGGAAGAGAAGGCAGGAGTCATCCACTCAGAGCTGGATCCCCAGCTGGACCTGAGCGTGAGCCTCCAGAAGAGGTCACCGCAACTCAGCTGGGAATATTTTTCTCATTGCTTTTTAGGTTATCCATCCTTGTTTCCTCAGCAGAAGTGGTGTTTCTGTTAAAGCCAGTTATTTTTTTCCCCGAAAGGTCACCTGAAAAGTGTATCTGAAGGGCCAGATCATAAGTCTGACATGCCAACACAAGTCATCAGCAGATGTTGTTTCTGGAAGCCTAAATTCAAACCACTAACCAGAAAAAAACTGCCCTTTGATCTGAAGCACAAGAACAGCAATAAATCCTCTTTATCACCTGACCAACAGGGCCTCTCCTTTGGTTTGTGACTGCCTTAGATAGCTGGCTGCCAATAAAAACTGCCCCTTTCCCTTCTAAAAGGCACAGTTCTCAGCGAGTATGAGAATGTGCAGAGTGCGCACTCAGTCACGCAGGAAATGCCCTTCTCTGGATTCAGGGGCAGCAGGGAGTATTGCTGGCAGCTCAGCGCTGCTCCAGTCAAGCTCAGAGCCCCAGAATTGAGGCCCTGAAATAACAACCGACCCCTCTCAGAGGGAAAACTAGCCCTGAGGTGCGTAGTTCCCTGGGACTGCGGCTTGCTTGGTGTCTGGTGAAGAGATAAGGACACACTGCTAGACTCAGGATGAGAAAGGGACAGGATGGAAAAGCAAGCATGAGCAGCCTCACGTCCTCCATGTGTTGGCTAAGTGGGGCAGCGATATTTGAAGACCTGATCTCTTCTCCCCGACACCCTATTCTATGTCTCGATACTTGAGCCCTAAACTTCTGAGCAGGAACTAAAGATGGTCCATAGTTCCTAAAGATCCAAGATCAGAAGGTCAGAGATACGGATGAGGACATCAGAAAAGAGCCAAAGAAACCAGGTACAAGAAGAAATTTTCCACGACTCAGGTGTTTAGTAAGTAGCAGATGGGAGTTACATAAAGGGGAAATAAAAAGCTTAATTTTATATCTCTCATCACAGGAAAATACTGAAATAAAGTTTCTTGGCACTGTAGCTCCCCAAAGCCCCAGAGCTGAGAAGCCTGCCCCTCTCTTGGCCCACCTTGTGCGCAGTTTCTGCAAACTGCTGGGCGCTGTTCTTCAGGTCTTCTGTCTTCTCCTCTGCTCGGCCTAATCGCTCTCCACGCTCATTCAAGGCCTGGCTTGCCTTCTGCACTGCGCTGGTCACGCTGTCAGCAGCTGAATGGAGGATGCTGTTTCCTGAAAGGAGGAGAGCAGGAGCATCAGAAACTGGCCCGGCTGACCCACAGTGACCAGACTCTGGCAGGGTGAGTACCCTGTAAGAGGAAGGCAGGTCACACTGCAGAAAGGCCGCTCGTCTAGTGTCTGGGAAACAAGCTGACATTTCTTTTGATTGGGTTTGACTGACGCACTTGCAGCAAGAACACCCATTGACTGCAGGACCTAGGAAAATCCTAAATGCTTCCTTATAATCCCATCACTGACACGCCAGTCATTTCCATTCTGCCAGTATTCTATCCGATGAGGCTCAAAAGGATGGGGCCTGTCTGGATTTACAACTTGGCTTGCAAAGATAAATGAAAACATTGACAAGTTCACAGAATTAGGCAAGTTCAATGAGACATATCTGGATCTTATGTTATTTCCTTTTAACCTGTGGTTTCGGTGAATAACCATAGGAAAACTGGGACTACAGAACTTTTCTAGATAGAATACTCTATATTCCTTCCAATGCTTCTTCTTCATTTTACTCCTTCATCCAGCAAGTAAAGAATACCCCAAAATGTACAGCTTCATGTAAGAGCTATGATCCGGTCTCAAAGCTCAGAGTAGATGTGTCTGCTCCCAACCTTGGATTCCGTACCATGGCTTGGATGGTTGGGACTCCTTACCTCTGATCTCCAGTATGTGAAATACGGAGCCTCAGGACCATACTTAACCAGCAGGTACAAAACAGTGACAGAAACCAGCCCTAGAAGAAACTTGGTATTCCCAAACTCAGGAATGGTGATACCAAGAAAGTTGAAAGCCATTGGCTCTCAAAGGGTCATGCATTCCTGACATCCCATTTGCCGGGACTGGGCAGCAAAATTCAATAGTGAAGAACTTGCTGATGCATAAATCACTGAGAAATAGCAACTTGCAAAATGACAACCAAAGGAAATTTATAGCTGTATTTTGTTAACACTGAGTGTGAGATATTTAATGGCATTTTATATAATGGCTTTATGTCTTTGAATAAGTTTATTACATCATTTAACTTTGTACCTGGGATAGATACATCTAGCCATAGACAGCTTTTAATAGAAATGAAATTTCCACTGGTCTCAGCTGCAAAGGCTTCTTAATTTCTCCTCTGTGGGCACAGTCTGTGGTTTGTGGAAAAGGATCTCAGGCAAAGAAAGTGCCTGGACTGGAGGAAGCACTTAGCAAGTGTTTTTCCATTTTTCTTCTTTAATGGTGGATTTCAAGGGATTCAATTATGCACTAAGGGGAGGAGAATGGGGTTAACTCAGTGTTAGTCAGTTGCATCAAGCACTACATGAGCCAAGATAAATCAGCACAGATAAATAGGGAGCAGAGGAAATGCAGTTCTAGGCAAATCTGGTTGAATGCAAGGTTGGAATGAAAGGTCTGGGTCTTCAGAACAGATTTAGGAGGAGAAATCTTGGTCCGCTTTGCTTTCATATCATACTCATAACTAAGGTAATAACATATCCACACTGCTCAACACTTGAATAGCACTTTGCAATCATAAAGCACCTTCACAAATATTATCTCACTTGATTGTCACAATTCTACTGATAGGATTGGGACTAGCAGAGTTTAAGAGGCTTGCACAAGACCATATCACTAGGGAAGTGACATGGATAGCACTTGAGCCTGGCTTTCCAGTGACTTTTCCTTATTCTCTACCTTGTTCTTTGCAGATATGGTGTTGGTTCAGAGAAGCAATCACTAAGACAGAATTGTGGGCAGACTAGCATACAGATAGGTTTTGACAGGTTATTTCCCAAGGTAATGCCTGACTGTTTCTGTCCTCAAGGTACTCCTCTTGGTAAATTAAGAGTTATTACCCATGCCACACGGAAAGTCAAGTTTTCTCAAAAAAGGAAGAGGCCAATGGGGTGGAACAGGAAGACAGGGAAGGGCGCAGAGGAGCTGGGAGAGGGCACAAGAAAATCTCCTTTTCCTGCCTCCTTCCATATATTCACAGCTTAGCCACCAGAGGACTGGGAAAAGATAGGGCAGGGAAGCTGCAACTTCACCACTAGGAATAGCTGCCTTAAATCAAAAGGATTTTAGAATTAGCTGCTATAAAATTAAGAGGGTGTATAACTAAGACTTGCCTTTTCCCACTGGAATTGACCTGCATGATCTTCACATCGTGTTTCTGGAATGAACCCACTACACATAAGCCTTGCTGCTTTGTTGCTTGAAATTAATCTTGCACGTGATGTCAGGTAACATCACACTCAGTTTTATATGATACTGTTTAACAGGAGTCATTATAACTCATAGAGAATCAGATGCTGTCTTCGCTGTTGAAAGATGACATCGCTGACTACTGCCAACAAGAAATCTACCTTCAGTTACTTTCAGGCATCAGGATGAATTCAAACAAATTTCATTTCCTCAGTTGAAATAACCTCTTCCAGTCTTGATTCTACCCACATTTTAGGCCCAGTGAAGTCCCATCACCTTTATTAAGCTTCAGGTCAATTCCAATCTCTCCCTCCACTCAACTCCCTAAATAATATCTATAACCTTCTTGGGTACTTAATTAAGTACAATCATGGGCAACTCTTTTCCTACTTGACTTTTTCACCTGTAGATGCAATGACTTCCCAGCTGGATTACAAATTCTCAGAGTGCATCATTTCGCTCTGTTGACCATTCCCTAAATCTTTATTATTTCTCCTCTATTGACTTAGATCTTCTGCTGACTTATTTTCTTCTATCTGGGATCCTCCTGCTCAAACTGTAATCCCAGGGTTCTTTCCCTCACTCTCTTCTCTTTTGCATTCTACAGACTCTCTCTGGAGCAATCTCCTCCAGCTCTTGACTTCCATAACCAAATCCTTATCTTTCACTAGGTCATGCTGCTGAGCTCCAGGTACACAGGTTTTCTTATGGAAAAAGTCTAACAGAATGACCCAAAGTCATCTTAAGTTCAGTAAGTCAAAACCTCAACTCATTATCTTTTCCCTTCACACCTGTTTTCCCTTTGGGTCCCCTACTTAGCGAACAACCCCAATATCTGCCCAGGTCCTTAATCCGGCCAGAAATCTGGGATTCTAGTCTAGACACCTTCCTCACTTTTATCCCATACAACTAAAGGTCACCTGCTATACAGCTCTCTACACTCTTGCCTTTTTACCATCCTCTTGCCTCACATATACACACAATCTTTACCACATCTATGATAATTACTAGAAATAAAATTGCTGGTTCAAAGCATACAAACATTTTTAGGCTCTTGGTGTATGTTGAAAATTGCTTCCCTGAAAGATTTATTCAACATTCAAAACTATTCATGAAGTACACACTATGTGCCAGGCACTATTATGCTGACACAACTGGCAGAATGACTTAAAGGGAGTGATTTAATTTGTCTGATCTGTAAAATGTGGGTTGTGCCATTTACCTCACGTGCCTACTGTGGAGATACAGATGTACACGCAGTGTCTCCAGGTACTCAGTGGAAGTTTGTCCCTCCACCCCCCTTAAGACTACATCTTCTTTCTATGTAATTTTGAAAAAAATGGCACATCTTACCCAATTCCATTGCATGTCACTCTCTCTTCTCTCCTATCTTGGGGCTAAGTGTTTTGAAGCCTGCAGAAGATAGTCCTTACATACCTTTGTATATCCTGCTATGTGTAGCAGGATACACATATAGTTCAATTATCAACATAATTTCATTTGATCACCCTACACATCAGGGTGTATCTTGGTAATTAAAATCCTTAATTCTATTGCTAGTAAAAGGCAATTTCAACAGAATTTTCAGCAGCTACTTCTATAAAATACATATATAGAGATTTGAAACGTAAAATATTCATCCTGTTTGGAAAATAAAGCAGCAAGAAAATAATCTAAAACATAAATAATAAATATATGCCCATCTATACTCAGTGCTGAGTCAACGTGCTCATCTAAGAACACTCTTTTAAAACAGAGATTTCTTAATAGTTTTGCTTGGACTACTTCTATTCCATAATCAATTTAACCACTTAAGAATAACTACCCAATAAACCCCACTTATCTAAACTAACTTAGAGGAAAACCAATTTGAATTTTGGGAAAATATAAATGTGTAAAATAGATATGGGTTCTAACAAACACAAAAATTGGTAGGGAGACCTATTATATTTAATCTGTTTATAGGCCAGGAACATTAGTGACTCTCATATAATATGCCAAAAGTATTCAATAATAATTTATTCTCTGCATAGATGAAGTAGGCTCTATTCTAATCTACCGAGTTATTTTTCTTAGTAAAGCTATTTTCATGGGTAGTACGTAAGGTACAATTAAGTCCTGTTCAGTATAAGTGACACACAAATTAATTTCACTGGATACAAAAAGGTAGGATTCACCTAAGACAGTGTTTTTTTCTTTTTTCTACTTTCACTCCATGACAATTTTATTGCTCAGTGTTTCTACCACTAGAACACATATTAGCAAAAGAAAAGTCACATAGAGATCTGGCTCCCTGATAGCCTGGTCTCCTTTCAGTCCCAAAGCCACTCGGTGCCACTTAGACACTGTTCTGCTTCCTGTGATGAGTGGCTCTACTTCTGCCCCCATCCATGGTAATTCAGTTGCATGATAATCATGATGCTTCAAAGGAGGCTCTGTTTAGTACTGTGACTGTCACTAAATATTTTACAGATGAATAATAATTTAAGTAATAATGATGATATTAGCTTTTACTTCTGTGAACAGAGTGATTAAATGCAAAGGCCTACCCGGTGATAGAAGTTGGTTCTTAATCCACAAAGTCCATTAATTAACTGTGAATTTAGGCAATACCAAGCTCTTTCTATATTACATTGACTAATCAATACTAAATCACATCACTGCATTTCCATGTTGGACAACCTCTAATATCCTCTTTTAAGATGGAGAGTCTTCCAAAAAGTTAAATTTCATCCATACTTTTGTGGTAATGACTAACCAGAAAAATTCTTTTAAAAATTCTGGTTACATCAAGCCTTTCCAAAAGGAAGGGTTGTTAACCCAAGCTGGGCAGGATGCAGTGTGAACATCAGCCAATCACAATCACGGAACAGCTACCATACTAGGTGGCACGTACTATGGTAAGATGTTACATTCCTCAAAGGGAGATATTCTTACCCTTATGTTACAGTTAAGGAAACACATGCACAGGGAGGTGAAGTAGCTTACGCAGGATTAGCCACGAATTGACTCCAAAGCTCTTAACATCTATGTCAGCATTTGCCAAAGTGGTTCTGTGAGTTTACAGTGCTCCAAGGAAAGCTCAATTCTATGGCAAAATGACGTCGTGAAATGAGATCTAGCCACGCTCCTTTATTGCAGAACTTTGGAAAATCTTTAACGTGCTAATGTAAACGGAATGAAAAGGAGGTAGAGGTGAGAGCAGGAGAGGTATGGTGTGCAGAGCTTCCCAAACATATTTACTCATAGGGCTTTTTTGCCAAGTATCTTAGTAGGGTGAAATTCTGCAGAATTTGTGCTCAGAAATGCTACAATAGACTACACTAACTCCTAAGTTAAAGGGGGAAAAATAAATTCAGGCTGTCCTCATCAATTTAGTAATAGACAGGTCATGTAATTACATTCAAAAGGCTTGCTTTATAGAGGCTATGGAACAGACAGCGTGCTCAATGGCGGTTTCAGAATTATCTTTTGTCTCAAGTTGGTGGCTAATTTCAAGGACCAAGAAACTTACTTGTTTGTTGCCTGGAGCTGGATGACAAAGAAAAATGGACTTAATGCTCAGGAATACTTTGTAAGTCCATAAATGCAAAAGCCTACTTGAAGGACACCTTGGAATTATCGATTGCTGTTGTTACCAAGCGAAGAATGGACCATTCTATTAGGTCTTCTTTTGGCATTGTGAAGGTAATGCAGTGGAACACCAGCCTATTCCCAAGTCACAAGCATGTCTGCCCCAGAAGCTAACTAAAGTCTCAGGAAAAAGCCCAATGCTCCCTCCCTGTCATATAGACAACTATGAGTTCATACTCTCCTCTCAATTCACTGTTTCAATCTTCTCATTGACAAGGGTCAAACATTTAGGATTTTATTCAGGTCTCTTTAAACACTTAAATTCACGATATGCATAAACACTTATGGGAATCTTTAGGATTTACTTAACCTTGGTTCTTACAAACAGTTATAGGGTATCAGAAGAATGAATTCAATAATACTTCTTTCGGGTCTGTTTTGTTCAGAGATTATCCGGTTCTCAGAATACAGGGAACACTTGTTTTGAGGTTAAAAACCTAACGTGGCTCTAAATTTGGTAAAATGGACTTCGTTCTGTCTTGGGTTATGTTTGCTGACAAACCAGCTATGATCTACAGGTCTCTACTTTCATTACAGTTGGCAGCTAGGGACTTTTACTCTAACACTCTAATAACTGTAATTTCAAGTCCTTATATATACAAATTGAAAACTCTCTACGCAATGCTACTGGTTAAAAAGCAAATTTTGTTCAACATACTTGCTACTTACCAACTGTGTGACCTTGAACAAATTACTTACCCTGTTGTGCTTCAGTTTCCTCACCTGTCCTAGGGCTTGGTCTACTATCTATCTCATGAGGTTGCTGTGAGGAATAAATGAGGTGATGTGCAAGTGGGGCATTTAGAATAGTGTTTGGCCCATAGACACTGAACCTTAGCCATTAGTAATGAGATAACTTGTTATCTGGCACTGGATAGTCTTTCTGTTAAGCTCTCTACTTAGCTCATCTTTCTTTCCCTACTCTCATCACCATGAACATTCGTGAAGGAGTAGTCTGCCCCTACTCTTACTTTCATATGCCACAATTGTTTTGAACTTCCAGTGGACTACCTCACCCCATGCTAACAACACTCTTCTCTCAAACTCACCAATGACCTATCAAGTCCATTGCCTATTTTATGTTTCCTCCAGTTGGCCATGGGACCACAAATTGACTACTTCTGAAGGCCACTCTTTCTGTTGGCTTCTAAAACACACTATTTCTTGATCCATCCCTGACCCCTATCATTTTGATTCTTCCTTCATTCCCTTCCTGATTAGAGATACAAGGTCAGAAAGGTCTAGGCTTGAGCCTGACTTCGCCAAATATCAACTATGTGGCCTCAGATAAGTTACTTAATCTCTATGAGCCTATGCTTTTTCATTGGTTTAATGTCAATAAAAAACAGTACCTATTTTTGGCCGGGTGTGGTGGCTCACGCCTGTAATCTCAGCACTTTGGGAGGCCAAGGTGAGTGGATCACTTTAGCTCAGGAGTTTTGAGATCAGCCTGGGCAACATGGAGAAACCCCATCTCTATAAGAAATACAAAAACTAGCTGGGCTTGGCGGTGCATGCCTATTATAGTCCCAGTTACTGTGGAGGCTGAGGTGGGAAGATGGCTTGAGCCTGGGAGGCAGAGGTTTCTGTGAGCTGAGATGGAGCCACTGCACTCCAGCCTGGACAATAGAGCCAGACCTTGTCATAAACAAACAAACAAACAAACAAACAAACAAAAAACCAGTACTTATTTTTCATATGAACTAGTGTGAGAAATAATTGAAATACATATTTAGCATACAGCTAATAACGCAGTATGAGCTCAATGTACTGTGTATCATTAGTAATAACTGATTCATTCAGCTCACTTATTACAGAACAAACATGTGCCAGACACTGTCTGTATCTGTCTGCTTCACAAATTAAAAACCTTCATATTAACCCAATCTTTTCCTTCCTGCCCTTCTTCTGATCTGCTCCTCCTAAATTCATTGTGTCACTTAATGGCTCTTCTGTTCACCTACTCTTCTACTCTCAGTTGACCTGACTCTTAACCTCTCCATCATATCCCACACCAAAATACTCATGGAATCCAGGACATTCTCTCTCAGCAAGGGCTCTTCACTTAGCCCTCCACATTATTTCTAGCCCCTATGGTACTTTAGGTTCTATTTCAGTCTTACTGGACAAAGATAACAGCCTGGATGGTGTTCCTGCCACTAGTCTCTAAGTCCTCTAGTACCTGATCCTCTTTCTATACTGGTAACCTGATCATGCTGCCACTTTCTCATTTCCATGCTTTGCTGCTCACCCATAATATAACACAACCAAGAAGGCCTTTCTTAATCTAGTTCCAGGCTATTCGCTTGCCACCTCTGCAGGACCCCCAACCTTTATCTACTGCCTCACTGTTTCTTGACAGATTATAGAAAATCCTTAAAGTTTTATCAGTTTCTTACTATGTAGAACATATAACAAATGAATTTGAAAAAAAATCCATGTGCATAAAAAGCTTAACAAAGAACACTGCATCCAGCTCTGTCCCTAAGGGTGTTCCAACATCAGCAGTAGCACTTTTTTTTTTTTTCCAGCATCAGTATTGAAATGCAAGCCTCACACTCAGATTTAGGTGTCTAGCAATATTTTCTGCTAGAAGAAAGCAAAGTTCTTTGGGAAGCAGCAGACTCCAAGCCTTTGGGCAAGGAAAACTCAAATAGGCCTAAAATACCTTATTATTGCTAGATAGCAAGGATACCTCTAAAGATGATAGGGACAGTGCTAAAATGAAAAAGAAAGCAGTTTAAAGGAGATCACTGGGCAAGATCACTGATGTGATATTTAGCATATCAATAGTAATAAAAGTTATCACAATAAAGATGATTACAGTAATTGTATATGACTTTGTGGAAGCCATAATTTCTTAATGATAAACAAGAGAGTTCCCAGCACTTTGGGAGGCCGAGGCGGGTGGATCATGAGGTCAGGAGATCAAGACCATGGTGAAACCCCGTCTCTACTAAAAATACAAAAAATTAGCCGGGCGTGGTGGCAGGCGCCTGTGGTCCCAGCTACTCGGAGAGGCTGAGGCAGGAGAATGGTGTGAACCCAGGAGGCGGAGCTTACAGTGAGCCAAGATCGCGCCACTGCACTCCGGCCTGGGTGACAGAGCGAGACTCCACCTCAAAAAAAAAAAAAACAAAAAAAAACATAAAAGGTACAAAATGAAGTTGAAATGCAAAACAAAATTGATTATAATTGGATGCTTTGGTTTTAATTAGTAAAAAATATTAAAATATCTGGGTATTTTGTTTAATATTTATCTACATACAAATGTATGTATTTGTCTCTATCTGTGTGAGTAGCAATGAGCAAATACAGAAAACTACAAGCAAGCCAAAGAATTTCAGAAAGAGTAGAAAGTTACAGAAAGGACTAATGAGCATTAATGGTCAAACATATCCACTAGGTAGAAAGAATGACAATGATGCATTCCAAAGTAGTAAATGCATTCTCCTCTTTAGAAATTTGGCTATCTGTTCAGATCAGATTGCATCTCCCGGGGGAAGAAACTTCTAGACAATGTGACAAATCATAATAAGATATTAATAAGGCATCTGCATGTTCACAATAATGCTAATATACCACAGCAATGCACAAGAATGACATAGAGGATTATGTAATGCTGGCCAAGTAACGTAAAGGATGCACCATTTTGGGAGAAAACCCATCAAGTTGAAATCACTGGGCGTATGTGAAGAATATAGGCTTAAACGGTTCTACTGAGGTGAAACATGAGGTTCCCATGAAGACCCAGTGAGATATTCAGGGACACAAGTTTGAATCACCTTGGGAGAATAAACCAGGCCCTGTACCCCCACTAAAAATCAACTGATTGCCACCTCAATCCTCTAGACTCAGGAAATATGAAAATAAGCACTTTGATTAAAGTTGAAAGATCTATGAAGAAGAAAATAAATAATGAAGAGAGAAATGAAACCTATGGTGTTGCTAGTTCATTACAGGTTTAAATATAATACTCCTTTAAGTATTGTAATTATTATTTTTGCAAATGTCTTGTCTGTTTAAAGTATCTAAAGTAGTCAGAATAATCAGTCCTATTAAACTGTGATTGCAGTTTAAATTGTTTAAGAGAACTTCACGAGCTAAGTTTCATAAACAATGTTTATAAAAGCTTAAGAAAATTTGACTTTTCAAATTATGTTTAGTAGAAATATTTAATAAACTGAGCATGAAACAAAGTGCAAATAAAAATGTTTCCTTTCCATGCATATAATCCCATCAGTCTCCACGGAATATAATCAGCATCTTTACACATACATCTCTTTTTCTTGCCTCTGAGACTTTGCAGACACTGGTTACTCAACCATTGATGTACTTTCCTTCCATAATCCCCTAGTAATTCATACTCATCAGACGTCATTCCACCTTTTACATTTCCCCGCTGGTTTGTTTATTCATTGAACTATTTTTTTTTTTTGGTTACCTATTATTTGCAATAGGCACAGCAACAGGCTGGGAACACAGTTGTAGGCAAAATAGACATACTGTTATTATTTTGAGATACATCCCATCAATACCTAATTTATTGAGAGTTTTTAGCATGAAGCGTTGTTGAATTTTGTCAAAGGCCTTTTCTGCATCTATTGAGATAATCATGTGGTTTTTGTCTTTAGTTCTGTTTATATGCTGGATTACACTTATTGATTTGTGTATGTTGAACCAGCCTTGCATCCCAGGGATGAAGCCCACTTGATCATGGTGGATAAGCTTTTTGATGTGCTGCTGGATTCAGTTTGCCAGTATTTTATTGAGGATTTTTGCATCAATGTTCACCAAGGATATTGGTCTAAAATTCTCTTTTTTGGTTGTGTCTCTGCCAGGCTTTGGTATCAGGATGATGCTGGCCTCATAAAATGAGTTAGGGAGGATTCCCTCTTTTTCTATTGATTGGAATAGTTTCAGAAGGAATGGTACCAGTTCCTCCTTGTACCTCTGGTAGAATTCGGCTGTGAATCCATCTGGTCCTGGACTCTTTTTGGTTAGTAAGCTATTGCTTATTGCCACAATTTCAGAGCCTGTTATTGGTCTATTCAGAGATTCAACTTCTTCCTGATTTAGTCTTGGGAGGGTGTATGTGTCGAGGAATTTATCCATTTCTTCTAGATTTTCTAGTTTATTTACGTAGAGGTGTTTGTAGTATTCTCTGATGGTAGTTTCTATTTCTGTGGGATCGGTGGTGATATCCCCTTTGCCAATATCATACTGAATGGGCAAAAACTGGAAGCATTCCCTTTGAAAACTGGCACAAGACAGGGATGACCTCTCTCACCACTCCTATTCAATACAGTGCTGGAAGTTCTGGCCAGGGCAATCAGGCAGCAGAAGGAAATAAAGGGTATTCGATTAGGAAAAGAGGAAGTCAAATTGTCCCTGTTTGCAGATGACATGATTGTATATCTAGAAAACCCCATCGTCTCAGCCCAAAATCTCCTTAAGCTGATTAGCAACTTCAGCAAAGTCTCAGGATACAAAATCAATGTACAAAAATCACAAGCATTCTTGTACACCAATCACAGACAAACAGAGAGCCAAATCATGAGTGAACTCCCATTCACAATTGCTTCAAAGAGAATAAAATACCTAGGAATCCAACTTACAAGGGATGTGAAGGACCTCTTCAAGGAGAACTACAAACCACTGCTCAATGAAATAAAAGAGGATACAAACAAATGGAAGAACATTCCATGCTCATGGGTTGGAAGAATCAGTATCGTGAAAATGGCCATACTGCCTAAGGTAATTTATAGATTCAATGCCATCCCCATCAAGCTATCAATGACTTTCTTCACAGAATTAGAAAAAACTACTTTAAGGTTCATATGGAACCAAAAGCGTCTGCATCGCCAAGTCAGTCCTAAGCCAAAAGAACAAAGCTGGAGGCATCACGCTACCTGGCTTCAAACTATACTACAAGGTTACAGTAACCAAAACAGCATGGTATTGGTACCAAAACAGAGATATAGATCAATGGAACAGAACAGAGCCCTCAGAAATAACATCACATATCTACAACTATCTGATCTTTGACAAACCTGACAAAAACAAGAAATGGGGAAAGGATTCCCTATTTAATAAATGGTGCTGGGAAAACTGGCTAGCCATTTGTAGAAAGCTGAAACTGGATCTCTTCCTTACACCTTATACAAAAATTAATTCAAGATGGATTAAAGACTTACATGTTAGACCTAAAACCATAAAAACCCTAGAAGAAAACGTAGGCATTACCATTCAGGACATAGGCATGGGCAAGGACTTCATGTCTAAAACACCAAAAGCAATGGCAACAAAAGCCAAAATTGACAAATGGGATCTAATTAAACTAAAGAGCTTCTGCACAGCAAAAGAAACTACCATCAGAGTGAACAGGCAACCTACAGAATGGGAGAAAATTTTTGCAACCTACTCATCTGACAAACGGCTAATATCCAGAATCTACAATGAACTCAAACAAATTTACAAGAAAAAAGCAAACAACCCCATCAAAAAGTGGGCGAAGGACATGAGCAGACACTTCTCAAAAGAAGACATTTATGCAGCAAAAAACACATGTAAAAATGCTCATCATCACTGGCCACCAGAGAAACGCAAATCAAAACCACAATGAGATACCATCTCACACCAGTCAGAATGGCCATCATTAAAAAGTCAGGAAACAACAGGTGCTGCAGAGGATGTGGAGAAATAGGAACACTTTTACACTGTTGATGGGACTGTAAACTAGTTCAACCATTATGGAAGTCAGTGTGGCGATTCCTCAGGGATCTAGAACTAGAAATACCATTTGACCCAGCCATCCCATTACTGGGTATATACCCAAAGGATTATAAATCATGCTGCTATAAAGACACATGCACATGTATGTTTATTGTGGCACTATTCACAATGGCAAAGACTTGGAACCAACCCAAATGTCCAACGATAGACTGCATTAAGAAAATGTGGCACATATACATCATGGAATACTATGCAGCCATAAAAAATGATGAGTTCATGTCCTTTGTAGGGACATGGATGAAACTGGAAATCATCATTCTCAGCAAACTATTGCAAGGTCAAAAAACCAAACACTGCATGTTCTCACTCATAGGTGGGATTGAACAATGAGAACACATGGACACAGGAAGGGGAACATCACACTCCGGGGACTGTTGTGGGGTGGGGGGAGGGGGGAGGGATAGCATTAGGAGATATACCTAATACTAAATGAGGAGTTAATGGCTGCAGCACACCAACATGGCACATGGATACATATGTAACAAACCTGCACATTGTGCATATGTACCCTAAAACTTAAAGTATAATAATAATAAAATAAAAAAAATAGACATACTCTCCACACACACTGTCCCCACCCCATGCCCAGCAAGGGGCTTATGGTCTAGAAACAGGAGGCAGGATGTGTATGGTTAAAAAAATATGTGTAGGGGTGTGTATGTGTAAAAATATGTTATAATAAAAAAATTAAATTGCTGAAACACAATAATTTTCCAGGTGTTAACAAACACTGTGCTGTGATAGTATATTCAAGGGAAGAGGGACTGACTTAGAATCAGTTTGAAAGCCGCGTCTGAAGACGTAAGCTGTTCCTGAGGAGACAAGCTGGGGAAAAGTCCATGTGCAAATATGTGAAAGGGGAAAACCCCTTTATGTGTTCCAGAAAGTGGAAGACCACTGGTGTGGCCATAGAAGGGGGAAAGTGCCTTGAGAGGAGACTAGAGTGCTAAGCAAGAGGCAGATTAGATAGATACCATTATATACCATGGCAGGTACCATCATATACCATGGTAATGGAGATCTTAAGTGCAAGCAGAAGCCATTGGAGTGTTTTAAAATAGGGGTAATCTGGACCAAGATCATTTTTGAAATTATTACTCTGGTGGTAGTTCGGGAATAGGAGAAAGAAAAGAAACAGAACAGTTAAGAAGCTATTGCAGTAATTCAGGTAAGAGATAAAGGTGGCCTGTACTACGATGATGTCAGTGAGATCAGGTGTATGGCAAGATTTGAGATACATATTAATGGACTGAATATGAGAGATGAGGGAAAAGGAAGAATACTGAATGAATCCCAGGCTTCTGGTTTGAGCAATTGGGTAGATAATAGTGGTGCAATTTACAAGATAAAAAAAGCTGTCAGAAAAACAAATTTTCTTGGAGGGTGAACAGATAGGAGAATCAAGTATTTCATTTTGGATAAGGTTATGTATGCTTAAGTTGTCTATGAGACATCGAAGTAGAGTCAGTAAGTCAAATAGATATTCCTGTAAGAAGCTCTGCAGAGAAGTCTGGGGATGGAGATAAAATTTCTAAGTCATTAGCATAGAGAGAGAATGGGAATGGATCATCTGTAGGGTGCAACACGAAAGAGAGAAGGGAAGGGGCTTGCAAATCCTATCTTTAAGAATCTTAACATTTAGAATAAGGTGAAGGTAAAGGAACCTGCTAAGGAAACTGAAAAAGCAAGGTGAATTTGGCACAATGGAAGTTAAGTCAGGACAATATATCAAAGAGGCAGCTATAAGAGTGTTAAGACAATTTAATGGAAAAAAATTGTCTTTTCAACAAATGGTACTGGGACAACTAACTGCATATCCACATGCAAAAGAGTGAAGTTGGACCCCTACATTACACCATATACAACTTTAACTCAAAATAGATCAAAGACCTAAACAGATGAGCTAAACTGTAACCTCTTAGAAGAAAGCATAGGTATAAATCTTCATGACCTTAGTTTAAGCAATAGTTTCTTAGATATGATACCTAAAGTAAAAGCAACAAAAGAATAGACAAACTTCATCAAAATTTAAAAAGAAGTTTGTGCTTCCTCATTTCCTTGGAACTTTGTTCATGTTTCTATTACTACATTTAATACATTACATTGTAATGATCAGTTTAAGTGTCTTTTTAGCCAGTTAGACAGTTAACTTTAAAAATTTCCTTCACTGTGTCTCATCCCCATTTGTATACTTGGTACCAAGCAGAGTACAGGACCGTATATCACATGCATTATGTGGCTAGTGCATGAAAGTAACAAAGTTTTTAAAATAAGAACTAAAAAGGGTGGAAAACACGGAGAGTGCTTGCCAAGGAGAAAAACTCACCAAGGCTAATTTATTAACACAGGATGGAAAATTAAATGGTTTTGTATTAAGACAATAATATGTTAAGTTGTTTGAACCTCTAGGAGTAAGGAAAGAGGTATGAGGCTTACTATCCTTTACAGCAAGAAAAAGTGAATTTATTGTACTCTTTGATTTAAAAAAATATGTATGCAACATTTAGGATGTGTCCAGCCCAAATTGGTTCTTAGAGAAATTTTACCTCAAACACATTCAAATTCTATCTCAAACCTATTGTCATGAAGTCATGCTGGGAGTGTAGCATGATTTCTTCTTGTAAAATAAACTCACACCCCCATTGTTTTAGATTGGAAAGCAACTTAGGGGTCATCAAGTTCCTCGACAGAAAACTGTGGTCAAAGGGGCGAATGAAGGATTTGCTCAAGGTCACACCCAAGGTAACAGAGCTAGCCTAGAAGCCACGTTCGCTAAATTAGAGTTCAATGAGGTTTTCAACTTACTCTAGGTCTTCAAGCCTTTTGCTTGAATATTCTCCAAAATTAAAAAAAAATACATGGAAGCTAAGGGTTTTAATTTCCTTAAAACCATATGTGCTCATTTTCCCTTTGAAAGCACTACCCTTATCTTTTGGAGAACTTCGCCCCAGTGAGCATGTACACATGTACCAGTTTATGATTTCAATATACAATACTACCTAGCTTTGGTTTCATTATCATGAAATGTATAAATTTCAAGTTTGGGTCAATTATTGCTTTAGACATTGTCATCAAGGGCAACAGAATTCAGCAGACAGCTGAACTACAGCTTCTCTTTCTGACTGTCTTGTGCTGGCCTCCAGATGAGCTTGAGCATCACTTACTGTTTTACTTTGGTGAATGTGAAATTGAGAATCTCTCCTTATAGACAGATTGGGTATTTGGTGTGAATGAGCGGCTATGCTAACACAAGTCCAATTTCTGTCCAGGCTGATAGTTGTAGGGGAATTTTTACCATCTCTCTGGTGTCAATTTTGAAATTCATACAAAATCCCAATGGGTATCATGACTATTCACTAGTCATTCTATGGTCTTAATGTATCTTGTTTGGTTACTAATGAATTCCTGTGACATATTTTACTTCCAAAGAAGGATGCTCTAAAAATTCCTGCCAACTGGTCATTAAAATCCACTACAATTATCATCAATGGAATCAAATTACTATCAATTACATAGAGGAGTTAATCCACACTGAATAATTTTAAACAAAAACATTTTCAATTCATATTAACAAGAAACAAACCAAAGGAAAGAATGACCAACCAACTGTATATCTGGTGTCTATTATTAAGGTTCCAAATGCAACCTATTTCCATTTGTACTATTATTAGAAACTACGATTTGCTAAGTGACTACCATGTGCCAGAAATGATGCTAAACACTTTTCATTCATTATTCTATTAGTCCTAATGGCTACTCTTTAAGATAGATACTGTTATTTCTCTCTCTTAAAATGATGAAACTCAGAAACTCACTTAAAATTACACTGTCAGTGATAGAAATCTTGATTTGAATTCCAGTCTGGTTGACTCCAAACATCAGTCTTCTCTTTCAGATCATGAGAGTTTCCATGGTGTTTTAGAGGTTCACCCTGTGAGGTGAAATCTGAATGCACAGAGAGTGGATCTGCATTCACCCTAGCCTCATGACGTTGCAGTTACACCGAGGATATGAGCATGGCACCTGCACACTCCTTTCCTCTGCCTGAAGTCTCCTCCCCTTTCATGAGCTTGGTTACCTAAGCCACAATTCCTCTTGTAGGAATCTGGTTCTGATTCCCTGAGGTGGAAGAGAGGTATTCTACCTATGTTCCCCTAGCACCCTTTCCATTTCTCTAATGGAGCATTTATTATAATGCATCAAAATTGTTGGTTGACTTATTTGTACAGCTCATTAAACTAGGAGCTTCTTGATTACAAGAGCAACCCCTTCATTTTTTGTTATCTCCAGGCACAACGTGTACAAATTAGTAAGTGTACAATAGTGGCATGTGGAATGGCTAGTGAACTGATAAACAATGGAACATATATTTGGTTTTATAAGGACGTGATGAGGTTACTATTTATACCTAAATTCTTTTTTCATTGGCATTCATCTTGTGTTGTGCTATTGTAATCAGCATACAGAAAGGATCAACTTCTGGACATGGTGAATAAAATTGCAGTTAAGCAGCATTTTTTTTTTTAATTTGGGGGGATTTGAAACAAATTCTATCAAAGATATAATTATGTACAAAATATATCAAGTTGCAGATATTTGATTAATATGGAAAAAATTGTTTTCAATCAAAACACCACTATTTCCAAAATTGTTATTATGGTCTAGTGTGAAAAAGATGACATATAAAATAAGTAAAAAAACCAAAACAGATTTTGGTTCTTCCTGTGTTTATTCCATTTAGAATATAGAGGAAGGCACGTTTTTCACATCTCCTGTTTAAATACCACTTTGAAAAATGATCCATAATTGAAAACTCATTTTTTTTTTCTTTTTGGGACAGGATCTTGCTCTGTTGCCCAGGCTGGAGTGCAGTGGCACGATCATGGCTCACTGCAGCCTTGACCTACTGGGCTCAAGTGATCCTTCCATCTCAGCCTCTTGAGTAGCTGGGACCGCAGATGCGCACCACCATAACCAGCTAATTTTTAAATTTTTTGTAGAGACAAGGTCTTGCTATGTCGCCCAGGCTAGTCTTAAACTCCTGGGCTCAAGCAATCCTGCCATCTCAGACTCCCAAAGTGCTGGATTATAGGTGTAAGCCATTGCACCCAGCCTAAGAGAACAAACTTTTAGTATATTCTGTCTCTAGCCAATTTACAGGTTCAAATGTTAACAGAATCACACCTAAAAGATAAATATTTTTGCCAATTTAAAAATATTTAGTGTTCCACTCATTGGGTTTTCAATTATAAATGGCATTATAAACCATTTATAATCCTTGTTGTAGGAAAGATCCTTAGATATTGTGGAATGAAATCCTTGTTGTAGGAAAGATCCTTAGATATTGAGGAATAAATAATCCTCACACTTTTAAGGTATGTGACTCTTAGACCCCATACAATTCAGAAGCTAATGCTCCTGAGAACTTACAAAGTGGAGAGGCCACACAGTGCTGAAGAAACAATGATGATCTGGTTGAGGTGGGAATAATGAGAGGAATTAAGGTACTAGTGATTAGACCATTGTAAATATTCTTGAAAAGATGAGGATGGCCCGAACTATGAGAGTCAATATGGGAATGGAAAAGAAGAGTTTTAAGAGACACTGAGGGAGACCCGTGGGGGAGAAGGACTTGGTAGAGATGACTTGTTTGCAGACTATGTATTATGGATTTCTAAAGGGGGAAAGGCAGAGTCCGATGATAAGATCAGATTCAAGTTATCTGATTTGAGATTGGGAATTTCAAAAAGTGCTTCTCAAGAGTTTTCTTCCATGATACACATGAAGGGTTTGGCAGAACTAGTGCTAGCTGTTCACTAAGTTGTGTCTTGTTTTTCCTCCTGAATATATAGAAGGTATATACATATTTAAGACCTCCTTGCAGTTAGATTGGTCATATGGCCAGTGGGCTCTAAGCAGAGGCCATGAGTGCCACTTCTGGGCTGAGGTAATAGAAGACCCTGGGTGGCCTTCCAACTTTCTTCTTCCCTGTTTAATTTGAATCTGGAAGGCATGTGTCAAGATGGTGAAATGACAAAGATGCAAGCAAACTGGATCCCTGAATCACCACTTAGAAGCTGCTCTAGAGCAGCACTAAACTCACAGATCTTCTTCGAGTGAGAAGTAATGTTTTATTTGTTAAGCCACTGAGACCCGGAGCCGTGTTTGTTATTGCACCATAACTGAGTGTTGTTTTGACCAGTAAAAGAGGTGATATTCTTAATTTCAACACATTCTGAGGACAGTACCCAGATTTAGAAGACACTTTTGAAAATGTTTTATTTAACAAAAACAAATCAAGTCAATGACATTGTTTTTGTATGTGAGGGTGAGAGGGGTAGAGTTTCCTACATGCATCCTAGCATTATGTAATGAATAAAATTAGCCACTTAAAGATTTTTAGAATATTGTTTTAAAAGCAAAAATAAACATAGATCATCTAATTTTTAAAAATGGAATATTATTTTTTAAGAAGTTCTTTCCTCCTTACCTCTGTAAGAACAAAAAAGTAGGTGCTATTAAAAAATAGGTACTATCAAATCTAATTTTGTGGTTTGGAATAAAAAAAGTAGACTGTACAGATTAATATACTAATATAAATATCCTATTTTCTGCTTTGAACTTGTAACCATAGCTACGCTTAATAACAACATCCATAGTGCCATTTTCCTTCTCTCTTACCTAAAAGAGGTGTCCATCTTTGTGGATGGAGACACCCATTTTCTACTTCCCTTCATATTAAAAGTGTATCTATGGGTAAACCAAAAGAACAAGAAGGCAGTAAGGTAAATGTTGTAGGAAACAAGCATGACTGCACACTGTAGTCACCATGACTATTAGGAGGACCAGAAATAGCTGCAGGGAGAAGCAGGGCAGTAGCTCTCACTTCACTCTTTTCACTGCTGCTCAAGATAGCCAGTGGCAACACTAGTTAATGAGCAATAGCCTTCAGGGTGTGTATGAAATCACACTCACACTTTGGTACTTTACTGATTTTTAATAAGATAATTGGCAACATGCCTTTAACACTGGTAATACTTGATTCAGAACAGAAAGAGACTTTGTAAGTGTAAAATATTTATTTTAGACTCAAGACCTGGTCAAACTACTAAAGATAAACAGCATTTGAAAATTTACAACTCAGAAGTGAAAATCAGACTGTGCATGACGGCTCACACCTGTAATCCCAACACTTTGGGAGGTCGAGGTGAGCAGACCACCTGAGGTTAGCAGCTCGAGACCAGTCTGGCCAACATAGTGAAAATCCCATCTCTACTAAAAATACAAAAATTAGCCAGGTGTGGTAGCAGGCACCTGTAATCCCAGCTACTCGGGAGGCTGAGTCAGGGAGAATTGCTTGAACCCAAGGGGCAGAGGTTGCAGTGAGCTGAGATCACACCACTGCACTCCAGCTTGCCAGCTTGGGTGACAGAGCAAGACTCCCTCTCAAAAAAAAAAAAAAAAAAAAAAAAAAAAGAAGTGAAAATCAATAACCAGTCAAAAGGGTAGTTATTGACAGACTAAATTTTCCTTATGTTAGTCCTTGTAACAGGAAGAAAGTAGGGTAGTAGGATGGATAAAAATCAACAAAAGAAAAAGAAAAATGAATGGAAAAAGGTATTTTTTCTTAATTCTTTAAATCTTCAGTAAAAATCCTGCTTCAAGTAAAATTTTACATGAGTCTAATTAAGCACTTTTATGGCAGGATAGATCTATAATTAAAGCCTTACCTTATATGGCTTACTAACTTGCAGCTGCAAGCTAAATGTTTTAACATATCATCAAATTGGCATTAGTTTGACAAAATGTAGTAATCATTTCCTTTTGTGGACTAAAAGACATCAAGAACATGAATATTTTAATTCATATGTTAGCTGATACAGACATAATTATTAGAGGTTACAGAGTATACATGGCATTGCAATTTTTCTATTCCTTTTTTAAGTAATTGAATGCTTTGCTTAGTTTGAATAAATGTAACTTGACACAAATGATCTAAAACAAGGGGTAGAAACAGCAGGGAGGATGAAAGAAAATAGGACAAATTCCTAAGTTCTGTGGAACACAGGAAAATTTGTATTTTTAAAGATGAAAAGTGGTCTAAGAACTATGCAAACCTGAAGGTCAACCAGAGAACCATTTTCATCAAAATATTTAAATTATTTCTCTTGTTAAGAAGCTAGTAGCATCTATCTTTCTCTACTTAAGTTCGGGGGTAGAATCATATCCATTATTTGAAATCTGAAATTGCAACCTAACTATATTCTCAAATTGCATAATCACAAGTTAAGTTCTTCCTGTGGACATGTTTGTGTACATGCTTTAGTCAAAAGCAGGAAAAAAAAAAGCTAGCAAAATGTTGCTCTGTGGTTTTGGCAGTGATGGGCAGGAGGAACTGTGTTAGCAGGTTGGAACTCTCAGGTCCCAGGACTTTGGGGCTGAGTACACATAGAACACATAACACCACAGTCAAGTTAGAGCTCTGCTACAGGAACTTGTGCTCATTTCAGCAAAGGCTAGGACAGAATTAATCTCTGCAAAATTAAAAATTAAGAGTCAATAAATAAATAGGGCATATAATACTACTATTAATTAAAAAGGGTCTAGGATACAGCTCTAACACGACAAGCTGTATGAACACCTCTCAGACTTTCCCATCCTAAAAGATGTCTGCCAGACTGAGTCATCTCCAGGGAGGGTAAGTGTCAGAGATGCCCTGGTGAGCTGTGGATGGCTGGAAATAACAACTGGAAAGGAAGAACAACAGCTAACAATCTCCTGGAGTTTGGCTACCAAAAAGAAGCTTCCCTTCTTATTAAATTCTTATCAAAGATCTAGATTCAGTTTCCCAACTGAGAGCTTCACCATTTTTTTTAATTTTAATTTTAATTTTTTGAGAAAGAGTTTCACTCAGTTGCTTAGGCTGGACTGCAGTAGCACGATCTCAGTGCATAGCAATGATCCTCCCACCTCAGCCTCCCAAGTAGCTGGGATTACAGATGCATGCCACTACTCCTGGCTAGTTTTTGTACTTTTTGTAGAGACAAGGTTTTGCCACGTTGCCCAGGTTGGTCTGGAACTCCTGGGCTCAAGCGATCTACCCAACTCGGCCTCCCAAAATGCTGGCATTATGGGTGTGTGTCACTATGCCCAGCAAGCTTCACTGGTTTTTAAGTAAGTGTCAACATATCTGCTGTGGTCTGTAACTGTGGAATTGAAGGAAATGTGGACATTCAAAAAAAATGGCCAGGCTGGGCGCAGTGGCTCCTGCCTGTAATCCCAGCACTTTGGGAGGCCAAGGCCGGTGGATCATGAGGTCAGGAGTTCGAGACCAGCCTGGCCAATAGGGTGAAACCACGTCTCTACTGAAAATACAAAAACTAGCCAGGCGTGGTGGCTAGCGCCTGTAGTCCCAGCTACTCGGGAGGCTGAGGCAGAAGGATCGTTTGAACTCGGGAGATGGAGGTTGCAGTGAGTCGAGATCGCACCACTGCATTCTAGCCTGGGTGACAGATCGAGATCCCGTCTCAAAAAAAAGAAAAAGAAAAAAAAGAAAAAATGGCCAGTAACTTGAGGGCCCTTTCATGTCTTATTAAGCACCTAGAGGCTAATTCCTTTCAGAAATGTTCGGAGGGAGAGTGAGCAAGATTGAGCATAAACAGCTATATTCATGGACAACTCAACTGCCCTTCCTTATTTAATTCCTGCTACTTCTTATCCATTTAAAAATTTCTAAGAGATTTAAATTGTGATGCTTTCTATAGGCTGAGATTAAAAAGTCAACCAGGCTAAATAAAATGAAACAATAATAAAAAAAAAACTAAACCATTAAAAAGGAAAGGTAAAAGAAAGCCCAGATCATACAAAGTCCAACAGGCCATAAAAATGAAGGCTGGAAACATTACAAAATCTCCCTTCTCAACTGGGAGCCTGGCCAAGCAACTACACGGGAGTTAAGTTCTGTGATTGTGAGTGAAAGTTGCATTGTCTGTCCCCGCCTGCCCTCCTTCTGTTCTGATCTCTAATTTTAGACATATCTGTGTTGACAGCATCCCTTAACAAAAAGATCAGCAGCAAGCTGTTCAAGTCCTAATCTGACATTTCCCACACTGGAAATGGAATTCCTTTCTCTTTTGTGGGTCTTTGCTCTGGGGTTGTAACTAATAAGTTATCACATCTGGCTGGTACCAGCACATCACCAATTTATACAACACATGCTGTTCATTTACCTTAAAAAAGGACTAACCATAAGCAAAAGATAATTTGGTTCATGATCTATAGATATATTATCCCATAGTCTCCTAATCAAAATTTAGAATATACAATTAAGCAACAGGATATTATGCCCTATGTCTTGAAAAAAAAATTCAGTCAAATTTTGATTCTATGTTTGAATAATCACATCTCCGAGGTGACTGTCCCTAAAAACCTAAAAAGTATGGTAATCTCGTGTTATCGTGTGACTTGTCATTCTTGAAAAATAAAAGTACTAATAGCTAATATGTACCATATTTACTCAGTGCAGGCACTGTTCAAAGTTCAAAGTGCTCTGTGACAATTCATTTAATCCTCAAAACAACTTTGGGAGATAGGTACTATTATTATCCCTTCTTTACAAATGAGAAAACTGAGGGTCAGCTAAATAATTTGGCTGAAATCATAATGGTAGGCAATAAAAGATGTAGTATTTGAAGTAGAATTCTTGCTACTGAATCTGTGTTCTTAACCATTGCTTTCTAGACAGAAAGAGGACAA
This sequence comes from Nomascus leucogenys, assembly GCF_006542625.1. Classification (NCBI taxonomy): domain Eukaryota; kingdom Metazoa; phylum Chordata; class Mammalia; order Primates; family Hylobatidae; genus Nomascus; species Nomascus leucogenys. Next base: position 38,578,010 of record NC_044402.1, on the reverse strand, counting down.
GGAAGGCAAGTCAGTTCTCAGCCCTGAGAATTCCGCCTGGCTGATCTTTGTCGATCAGTAAATATTTACTGACTCCTTACCATGTGATATGTTTTAGGTATATTATACCTAGTGTTTTAGGCATGCCTAGTGTTTTAGGTATATTATGTTATTTAATCCTCCCTACAGTACTATATGGGAGAACTATTACTCTATTTTACAAAAACAAAAACCATGGCTTAGACAGGTTATGAATTGCCCAAGGATATACTTACGGTAAGTGATGGAACCACTTCTGCTGGTTCTGTTGGGATTATCATTGATTTGAAAATAAGGTGAACAGCTATTGGCAGGAGATTCATGGTACTGAGGAGGGAAGAGGACTACTTTCCAGGCTAGCTGGCATTCTCCTTATGATGCAGGGCTGTGTATGTGACAGAGGCCTCTTGAGCCTTTACTTTTCCTCAACAAGATGCGTACCACAGGATTGCTTGGAATTCAGATTCTTCCCTCCACTTTAGCCCATCAACAGATTGATTCCTGACAATATGGCTTTGACAGTGTGATTCTTTGTTTAGCCTTCTTTCCTTGCTTGTCCCAGCACTGTGCCAATTTGGGTCCATTACTCCCAGAGCTTTCTTGGCTTCTGCTCCATTGTTCTAAAGAAGGGATTACTGACACACACTTTGGATCATTTCATTCTGAGGGCTTTAGGCTTTATCTGAGACTGCAGGTATGAGAGTTCTCTCTTGGGAACCTACCTTCACCTTTACTGCATTTGTCAACCCTTCCCCACATACAGGAGTTTGTAATTCGAGACAGATACTCATTTCATCAGAGACAGAGTTTGCACTCATAAATTCTCTGAGCTGATTTTGGATAATTTTCAAGAAAAGAGGGGAATATCCTTTTTTTATTCTATCATTTTAAAACTAGAAGTCTAACAAATGTAACTGCTTTTTTTTTCCTGTCAAATTAATTCGTAGCTATCCTTCTTGGAATGAACTTCAGCATGGATTAACTATCCATTGAACATACAGCATGTATTCCTTATTACTTTTGTTTAGAATTTTAGCTCCAGTTATTTCAAGAAAACATTCCAAATAATTTTAAAATAATCATTAGACAATTAAGTTTGGCAGTGTATTTTTACCATGTTTGTAATCATTACTGTTTCTTACACTCCACTCCTACCCTTTGGGTTCACTGTGCTTCATGTTGAAGCACATCATTTAATACTTCTATCAGCAAGGGTCTGGAGGTGGTGAATAATCAATCTTTGCTTTTCTGAATATATCTTTGCATTTCTCTTACATCTATATTACAGTCTAGCTGGATACAGAATTCCAGATGGACAGTTATTTCTGGAACTTTGAAGATATTAATATATTGACTTTTGGCATCTCTTGTTGCTGGGAACAAGCCATCAGTTTATCCTTCCACAGTAGGAAGACTATTTTTAATAGCTTTTAATATTTTCCGTTTGTCCCAAGTGTTCTATTTCATTATGTTTTTCTCTAGGTAAAGCTTTGTTTTATTTCCAAGTGTGGCACTTGGTGATATTCTTAATCTGAGTCTTCAATTCAGCAAGTTTTAGCCATCATCTTTTCAAATATTGGTTTTCTGCCATTCTTCAACCTTCTTTAAAAATTCCTATGAGATGAATGGTAGAGCCTCTTGTTCTATCTTTCATGTACAACTCATCCTCTATATTCTTCATTGCTGTGTACTGTATTATGGGTAAATTTCTCACGATTATCTTATAGTTCATTAATTCTGTCTTTGACCCTGCCCAGTCTAGAGTTTATTCTATCAAATGAGTCTATTTCAGAGACTACATTTTTCATTTCCAGAATTATTTTTTTCTATCACTTTGTCTTTTCATTTTAGTTCCTGTGTTATAACATCTTAACATTTTTTCTAATTTCTTCTTTTATCTTTTGAGTATCATAAATATACTTAAAGTCATTATTAGAGTTCATTGTTACTTTCATTTCATTTGGGGTGAATTCAATTCTCATTTGTTATTTTTGTTGGCTTTCTCATGTAGAATGTTGGTATGCACAATATTCTTCAGTGGGAGATTTTAATTTCTTCCTGCTTCTCCTCATTGCCTTGACCTTTTCTTCCTATGTAACAGTTTTATTATTTCCTGTGCTGGTCCCTGGTACAACAAGATTTAAAGTAATGGTCTGAGGCTCTTGTTCTGGGTAACATGTGGGATATGGCAGAGTCAGTCCCAGGCTAGTGGCCAGTTGGATCTAGGTCTTGGGTGGGAGACTATGTTTGTTTTCTCTTGCCTCTCTGGAACACAGGTTCTTATAAGCCACTGCCCTAAGGAGCAGTTGGTTACAGCATATTTGTAAACTCCTTTCTTGGGCTAAGAAGGCTTGGTACCAAGCAGCAAATCTAGCTCCTATATCCATGCTTTGCACGGATGCACTTGTAGTCCCTATAGTAGCATGGAATTCAAACTTCTTCCTTCCAGACCTGGAATCCAGCAGACAGCAGCTTTAATCCTACTAATTGCTTTGTGATTGTGTTATGTTTCTGGTTTATGGATATACTTATGTTTTCTTTTTCCTGAAAATGGCTATTTCTTTTTAATTTCCTCTATTCATGGTACTGTGATACCATGTGATAGAGCTGAAGGAACCTCAAAATACAAATTTACAATGCCAAATTGCCCCAATATTCAGTTTCCCAAACATTCATTTTTATTAACACAACAATCCAAAAATTCTACTTTGCCCAGCAAAGGTAATACTTACTTTTCTCTCTCTCTCTCTCTTTTTTTTTTTTTTTTTACCAGCAAACAGAGGAAAAGATGATTATGTCTTACTGACAGATTTTCTTATTTACTCACCACCTGAAATTAGCCCCAAATGATAAATTTCAATTTACTTTTTTTAACAGGAAAAAAAGGGTTGAGAAGAAGTAACAATTCAGTGGCCGTATCTATTATTATCTGCATTACAGCTTAAAACTTCTGCAGTTTTACTTAATCTTAATCTTAGAGAGAAATCCAGCTATCTGTGCATGCATTTATTCAGCTTTTAATGGATAAAGCTGGGAAGTATAATAGGCCCAAAAGAGGGGAGTCACAATTTTGGAATTATTTTCTTAATGACCATTGAAGAAAGCTTTGTCACATTTATCCAGGACTTTTATTTCCAAAGAGAGATTTATACATATTCTATTTCTGAAGGCTGCCTTACCTAGGTATCCATTTTATTTACCCACTCATGTTGCTGGCCTGTAAGTGTTATTATGCACAAGAGTTGAGGAATAGAAATGTACCACACTTCACATAACATGTGTATTACTGAATATTTATATATATCTTGAATTTCAATAAATCAAATTGCATTTTACTTTTGAATTGTAATATACTTTTAAATGTATTTCTAGAGGAAAAGAAAATAGATTGAAACATCATAAGACAGGGCAGAACTAGGAAAGTGAACTTAACAGTCAAGCACTTAACTGGAAAATAACTTAATAATGATAAGGAAGTGTATTCCTTAATTTAAATCTTATACTGAAATATATCACCCAGTGTCAATAACAATACTAATTACTATTGAAATGAGAATATATTCTAATTTTATTGGAGGAACATCTGGAACTTTTAGAAAAAAACCTGCATTAATGATAGCTGCTTTGGCAAAAGAAACTATCACCAGAGTGAACTGGCAACCTACAGAATGGGAGAACATTTTTGCAATCTATCCATCTGACAAAGGGCTAATATCCAGAATCTACAAGGAACTTAAACAAATTTACAAGAAAAAAAACCAAACAACCTCATCACAAAGTGGGCAAAAGACACGAACAGACACTTCTCAAAAGAAGACATTTAGGCAGCCAACAAACATAGAAAAAAAGCTCATCGTCACTGGTCATTAGAGAAATGCAAATCAAAACCACAATGAGATATCATCTCATGCCAGTTAGAATGGTGATCATTAAAAAGTCAGGAAACAACAGATGCTGGAGAGGATGTGGAGAAATAGGAACGCTTTTACACTGTTGGTGGGAGTGTTAATCAATTCAACCATTGTGGAAGACAGTGTGGTGATTCCTCAAGGATCTAGAACCAGAAATACCATTTGACCCAGCAATCCCATTACTGGGTATATACCCAAAGGATTATAAATCATTTTACTATAAAGACCCATGCACAAGTATGTTTATTGTGGCACTATTTACAATAACAAAGACTTGGAACCAACCCAAATACCCATCAATGATAGACTGGATAAAGAAAATGTGGCACACATACACCATGGAATACTATGCAGCCATAAAAAAGAATGAGTTCATGTCATTCTCATTCTCAGGCACATGGATGAAGCTGGAAACCACTATTCTCAGCAAACTAATACAGGAACAGAAAACCAAACACTGCATGTTCTCACTCATAAGTGGGAGTTGAACAATGAAAACACATGGACACAGGGAGGGGAACATCACACACTGGGGCCTGTCAGGGGGTTGGGGGCAAGGGGAGGGATAGCATTAGCAGAAATGCCTAATGTAGATGACGGGTTGATGGGTGTAGCAAACCACCATGGCACATGTATACTTTTGTTACAAACCTGCACGTTCTGCAGATGCATTCCAGAACTTAAAGTATAAGAAAAAAAAAAAGATAGTTGCTTTGAAGAATTTTTCTATTTTTCTCTCTCTAATGGGGAAGGGGGAAAGAACAGATTCTAGAGATAGACTTGGGTTCAAATCTTGACTACCCTTTATTATGGATGTGATTTCAGGCTAGATAAATAACCTCTCTGAGGCTCAGTTTCTTCACCTGTAAAACAGGAATAATAACTACTTTTTGTAGTTAAATGTAAACTAAAAAAAAATTGCCTGGTATATAGTAGGGATTTAGTATGGTGACTATCAGTGTTATTAGCATTCACAGGCTTTTTTCCTGGAAGGCAACAAAAATATAAATACAAATACATATAAATACAGACAACTGTACTTCTACTGTATCTGACCTAAGGGACACTCAAAGCCATGTTTCTCTACTTCCGCTATCTCCTGTGTCCAGGGAGAAATCAGGTTCTATACAAATTTCCCTTAACAGGAGGGAAGGCAGGACAACAGGAAGACAGGATTAAAAGAAGACATTAATTATAAGCTCCCACTGAGTGCTCACGATGTTCCGTGGTACTCCCTATGCACCATGCTATATGTTTTATACATGATCTTGTTAAATCCTTACAATAACCCTACAGGGCAAGCATTAGTATTCTGTTTAAAAAGAGGAAGTCAAGCTTACAGTTTAAGTAATTCATCCACAGACCAGTAACAGACCTGCTCTGTCCAGTAAGTGACAGACCAGAAATTCAAACCCAGATCTGTGTATTGAAAGTCTTTATCTTTTTAATGCCATCATACCACATCCTACCAGGAAGACAAGATTTATAAACAACATGTGACACAGTAAGAATATATATTTGGTCTCTGCCCTTAGTTCCTGGCACAGAGCTCCTAAAACCCTTGGAATTCCCTGCATGACAGGAATGAGAGGAGTATCTTTGTTATTTGTAATAAGCCCCTTTCAATAATACCTGAGTTTATGAGGTGACTTTTGGAGGCTAGGGGCTGGCTGCTAAACCAGTCATAAGATTAGAGGGTTTTAACTTTCGGCCCCACCCCCTCATCCTGACCTCCAGGGAGGGGAGAGAGGCTGGAGATACAGTCAATCACCAATGGCTTAATGACTTAATCAATCATAATTAGGTAATGAAACCCCAATAGAAGCCCCTAAATGATGGGATCTAGAGAGCTTTCAGGCTGGTGAACACACCCATGGGCAGGGAGGGTACTGCACCTCAACTCCATGGGGACAGAAGCCCCTGTGCTCTGGACTCTTCTGGATCTTGCCCTATGTACCTCTTCATCTGGCTGTTCATTTACATTCTTCATAATATCCTTTATAATACACCTGTACATGTAAGTAAAGGATTTCCCTGAGTTCTGTGAGCTGGTATAGCACATTATCAAACCTGAGGAAGAGATCATGGGAACCTCCAATTTGTAGCCAAGTTGGACAGACGTATAGGTAACCTGAGGACCCACTACTTGTGACTGGCATCTGAAGTGGGGAGTAGTCCTGTGGGACTGAGCCCTTAACCAGCAGGGTCTGCACTAACTCTGGGTAGTTAGTGTCAGAACTGGATTAAACTGTAGGGCACCCAATTGACGCTCCAGAGAATTGGAGAGTTACTTGGTGTGGAAAACCCACATAGCTGGTGTCAGAAGTGTTCTGTGAGTAGAAACAGATCCTAACAATAATAATTCAACAGTATAGTGAAGGGATTACATACGCTAAGTGATAAAGAAAATTGCTAAATTAACATGAAAACTGCATTTCAGGTGCTTATGTTGAATCACTTTTAAATGTATTTTGAATTAAAGAGGTAAATCCAGCCAGTGAATGTGAACTTGTCTGTAATGATTATATATTAAATAAACTTGACCTTGACATCTTATATCAAAGCTGAAAAGAGAATTGTTAGTCTCTCAAGAGGAACACCACCAAGTTATTTACAAGTGGGGCATTATGATGACTGTAGGAGGAGACAGGGAAGAGACATATCATGGAAAAGAATGATTTTTAACAAAATCAACTGATTTTCAAATCTCCATCATCAAAAGGTTTTTTTTTTTTTTTTTTTTTTTTTTTTTTTTTTTTGAGGTAGAGTCTCACTCTGTCGCCCAGGCTGGAGTGCAGTGGCATGATCTCGGCTCACTGCAACCTTCGCCTCTCAGGTTCAAGCGATTCTCCTGTCTCAGCCTCCCGAGTAGCTGTGACTACAGGCATGTCCCACCAGGCCTGGCTAATTTTTTGTGTACTTTTAGTAGAGACGGGGTTTCACCGTGTTAGCCAGGATGGTCTCGATCTCCTGACCTCGTGATCTGCCCACCTTGGCCTCCCAAAGTGCTGGGATTACAGGCATGAGCCATGGCGCCTGGCCATCAAAAGCTTTAACTATCAAGTACCCTAAGAAATGTGTAAAAAACCCATGTAATTATTAAGGAAAACAAATCCCTTAAGTAAAGAGAAAGAGCCAAGGTAGAAGTATACCAGCTGCTAAAGTAAAGAACTTTTTGATATTACAGAACATGGCAAGCCCTTTTAGTCACTTAAGTACTGGGTCTTCATAAAAAGTTTAGGTGCTTCTAAATTTAAATGTCTTAAATTAGAACAGATTAGCAGAAGTAATATAGTCCATAGGACATATATAAAAGTATATCTTATAAAAAATTAAATGTAGGACAATATTACACAATAGAATATATTACAGCTTTCAGAATTGTTTAAGAAAATGGTGTGGTAGGCAGAATAATGGCTTCCCAAACTTGTCCACACTGTAGTCCCCAGAAGCTGTGCATGGTAAGAGGGACTTTGCAGATATGATTAAGTATCTCCAGAGGGGAAGATTATGCTAAATTACCTGGGTGGACCCAACATAAACACAAAGGAAGGCAGGGGTGTCAGAGACAGAGAAAGAGATTTGAGGCTGCTGGGGGCTTTGAACATTTACGAGGGGACCATGAACCAAGGAACATAATCAGCTTCTAGAAGGTGGAAAAGGCAAGGAAACAAATTCTTCCCTGGGGCCTCCAGAAGGACACAGCCCTACTCACTGATTTTAGGTTTCTAGAGTCCAGAACTGAAAGACAATGTATCTTAGAGTTCTTTGCAGTGTAAGCTTTTCCCTCTTCCTCCGTGAATGAGAGCCTTTGTTTTGCTGGGTGCCCCCAAGAGTCTATGGCAGGCTCCTTTCTATTATTAACAATAAACTAACTCCTGAAAACCAAGCCAAAGACATTCTGACTCAAGACTGAACTATCTTTCCCTGCGAAATTAACCAGGAATTTGATGTTCAGTTATAAAAGTGCTTTAGTGAAATTCTAATATTTCCTGCCACCTATAATTTGCATTTTACAGCATTATTCTATGTAGAATAGCCACAATATAACACTAATTTTCTAAGTTCTCTGAATATCCCTTTAGCAGCCTGTCTCATATTTTTCTTTGTGTTTGTATCTTTGAATGACTAACACGTTATGCCTTTGAGATCTCCATCTCAAATTCTCCCAAAGCCCTTATAATTGTTTGGCCACCATAAGGTTTATTTGTCTACATACCATAAACGTTCTTTGTTTTCCATATTTGTTTTGGCTGGCTACAAACTGGGAGAGTGGATGTCCATAAAGGTTGCCAGATAAAAATGACATCCAGCAAAATTTGAATTCCAGCTGAATAACGGATCAATTTTTAGTATAAATATGTTGCAAATAACATGTCCTGCATTCTTATTGGTGAAATCTGGCAACTCTAATGCTCTAACTTCTTGCAATGAACCTAGTCCTGGGTAGGTATATTGCAAGTAGAAGGATAAGTAAGGAATGTTTGCTCCTACAAATTTGAAGTTTTCAACTTCAGATTTTTAAATCAATGTCCAATTTTCAAAGAACTACCTATGCTAAATCTTATTATTCAACCTTAATGATCAGAAACACGGTTAAAATTTTTAGGAGTTTATCATATAATGTGAACAAAAAAAGACCATTTTCTTTACCCCTTCACTAAAGGTTTTAGAAATCTGATATTCCTATATAGTTTCTCATATACTATGCTCAAATTCCTAACCTCTATTCCAGGTATGGAATAGGACTATAGCCTTCAACCTTGAAGATTATATTCTCATCTGCTCTCCAAAGCGTGTGTATTCTGAATGGCTTCCCCAGAAGTGGGGGTGAATTTGACAAATTACTAAATGACAAAGAAAAGAGCACAGACTAGATTCACTTATCCTTCTCTTTGATGGCATCACTCATTAGCTGTGTTATTGTTCTTGAGAATTTACAGCTTCTCTTCACTAAAATTCATGTACTTTTTAGTTCTTGATGCTTCTATGTTACAGCAGAGAAACAGCTTTTAAATGTCAGTGGATGGTAGAGTTTTTATTGCCTATGTGAAATAAGCACAATGAAGTAAGCTTTTCATAAAGGTAAATGTTTCTAACTTAAGAACAGCCCCTTTAGTCTCAGAGATTATATCCTTTTACCTTTTATTGTTAATGTTAAACTTTCTTTTATGAAATTATGATGATAGTAGATGTAAAGATTTTAGAAAACATCCTTTCTTCGAAAATGGTTGGCAAATTTATGTCTTCCAAAATTTTTAAAAACTTTCATATGTCTGTAAATTTAAATGTATGAGCATAATGCAGAATGCCTTTTATGTCTGTTTCAGAACTACCACTTCATGTCTAACAATGTTAAGTAATTTTACCTCTGACTCATGTATCTCCAGTTTTGGAAGTAGAAAGAGGTGGACTCAAGGAATTATTCTAGGCTGAGGACATGTTGGTGGAAAAGGAATGTTTCCATTCTCTTGCAAAGTTCAGAAAACATGTTTTAGGCTTTTTTCTTTCCTACTGGAAGATCTGAATTATGTGCCCTGATCTCTGGCACAGTGTTACTTGATATATTTTAAACATTGTTGTTTTGGTTAAGTCAGCAGTAACATGTGCACTCTATAAATGTCAAACATAAAATGCAACACATTCAGCATTCTATAAAGCATAGCAAGCAACTCAGCATCCCAGACATTTGAAATATCTATAGTATAGCTCAGCTCATTCTCACTTGGAACAAAGAAATTATTTTCCCCTCAATTCTTATGGCTAACACAGATTAGGAAAGCTCAAGAATATTCCCTTGCTTCTTTCAGAAGAAAAGGCTTTCGATAAATATGCTGGGAGAAATCATGAAATATTATGAATATGCGTATTTGTAGTGTTTAAACACATCAAATATTTAGGCATGTACTGGCATTTTTCAAAAATCCCATTTGATTTAACCCTTTATAATTTACTTTAATCCTCATGCCATCCCTTCAAGGCATATGTTGTATCCATGACACAGAAAAGCATAGAGAGGCTGAGTATAACTTAAGCAGCTCAGACGAAGTCACACAGCTAATGAGTGATGCTGTCAAAGAGAAGGGTAAGTGAATCCAGTCTGTGCTCTTTTCTTCTAGATCAAGTTGTATATTTATGTCTTCTGGTTGATTCTGAAAATAGGAACGGCTCTTATCTACTGCAGGTTATTTAACCATGGCATAGACAAAACATGTTTACAATCCTTGTCCAGCCAAAAATGGTATTTTGGAAGTACCTTTACGTAAGTCTTGGTTTGGTACAAAATTTTGATGAAGAGATATGACTCAAAGGCATTTTAATGCACAAAGCCACTCCTAGCTCAGGATGACTAACTATAACCCACCAGCTGTTTCACAGCATGCATTTCAGCGTAGCTTACAGCCAATGAGCAAAGAAAAAAAAATTGCATCTGTGACCCATTTTTCTTTAGTTTCTAGTCATTTATATCACACACAGAATTGGATGGAACCTAAGGAAGTGGTCCTTAGTTACTTCCAATTTTTTCACTTAAAATACAAGTATCTACCTCTCTGGGAACAAGATGAGGTTGAATGGCTGAATGAGGAAATATGAGAAAACACACGCATACAAAACATAATGACTAGTAATGTCATCCTCAACTTAAAAAATACATGAAAGATTCCTATCCAAAAACATCTCACAGTTTCTGCTGAATGTCATGTCCCTAAGAGTGCTCAGCCAATATCAGATGGTTACTTTGACGGGTCACACAGGACTATAAAAACATTTGTGTTTGATGCAGTGGGTACACTGCTGGGATCCCAATAACAAAAACACAAAACTTCCAAACTGGGCTTTTCTGATTCTATGCTTTAAATATTTGTACTGTTGTTGTATTGATGCTTTTATTTTGTTTCTAGTCTTAGTTTCTTTCTCTCTCTGAAAGAACTTTCATTTAAGACAAGTCTTAAATGAAATATCATGCTGTCTAGGAAAAGATATATTGGCTGCAATGAGGAGGATGGAGTGATGGAAGAGTGGCTAAGTCTGTGTGTGTACATGATTAATATAATTATGTAACATAATTTATGGAGAACTTTCAAACATAATTTTCAACTGAATTCACACAAAGATCTTGTTAAATTGGTGTCATCCCCTCTTTTGCTTAGCTGAACTGACATAAGGAAAAGAAGACTTGTGCTTATTAAGGGAACTTGGAAGTCACGGTCTCCATTTAATAGATGAGGACTAAGCAGCAGGTCTTGACTGAAACATCAGCTGTATCTTTTAATGGCTGTGGGATCTTGGGCTAGTTCCTCATGAATCATTTTCCTCATTTGTACTTGGTGGAGGAAACTGAAGTTTATTATATTTCCAAGGGCAACAAAAATAGTCACTGGAGGAACTATGCCATGGATTCCTGTTGATTTAAAGAACTATAAGAAACATTTCACTGCACTGTCACAACAGTGAATCAGCTAAGAAGCCTGGCCTCCTCTGCTGTTCTGTGTCTACATTCAGGCATCAAGAAGCAACCATATGGTGGTTTTAATACGACTTATCTCTGTGAATTATAATCTCTAATATGTGTGTGTGCATCTCCCAAGGATACTGAAGTTTGATCCCTAGGGGAAAAATTATACATGATTTTATTCTTGAGAAATAAACAATTCATTCTAATGCACCCCTGGTTGAAGCATGCGTAGGAGTGTGAGGTTCACACTCCAAAGTCTTTATTCGTTGACAGAGTTAAAACAGAAGGAAAAATAACATAAAAATCATGGCAAATGTTATAGATTCCTTTAAAGTACTATATTAATATATTGGGATTAAGAATGACCACACCATCGCTTTTTTTTTTCCATGCCTGGGACACACACAAGGTGAAATAGTTGCACACCTCACCTAGGGATGACTTTGTATTGTTTGGAAGAAAAGAACAAACAAAGTCACAGTTTGATTGAATCCTGAGATTCTACCCTATCCTGGGGGAATCCACAGTAAAGTCATTGGGTTTCCTTTAGCATACCAATCAGCAGGGGCAAGTGAGGGCCAGGCTGGTATGAAGGTGACATCGGAGACATCTGTGTCCCTAGAATTCTAATAGAGCTCTGAAGTCTGGGCTTTATACTATCATCTGAAGGGCTGTGCATAGAAGCGTAATGCTTAAGAAATACCCTTTGATGATGATGAAAATATATGGCACTTCAAAATAGCCTGCTTTGTGAAAAAACAATCTGCCACATTCAAATTCTGAATACAGCTAACATTGAAATAAAATTGTCTGGATTAACTGTTGCAATAAGAGAGAGCTAATTTCATCTTGCCCTTGTCTGTCTGGCAACTGCTAACCATCCTTTAACCTCCAGCTCAGCCATCCCCTTGCTGTCATGGCAATGTTTCATGTCTATTTACATCCGATATGTCCAGAAAGTAAGTCAAGCTGGTGAAGGTGCCTACTGTGTGGTTAGATCTCCACAGCTAGTTTGGCACATTTACATAGTGCTGACTAAATGCTTGTGGAATCACTGAAGGATGACATACAACAGGTGAAACAGTTAAGAGGGAACTGAATGAGTTAGCTAGGGTATTCTGGCTCAGAGTTCAAGGAAAAGGCTTGGATATGCTTCAGTTTATGTTTATCTTGAAGAATAAATTATTTTTTCTTGCAAATAATTTATACATCTTAATGAAAAAGAAAATGGGTTTGTAAAGAACCTACTTTGTGGTTCTAATACAGAAATTGCCAGTATCACCAAAGATTTCTACAGTTCACAGTATTGGGCATATGAATACTAGACCAAGAGTAATCATTATAAATTGGTCAACACAAATGAAATAGCAACGTGGGAGCCATGTGGGATTTGCTCACATTTAAAGAATACTGATGTAAGTAAAGTAAGAAAGTCTTCCTTGGGACCTTGACCTAATATGGCATACCCATTATCTATACTGACAATCTATTTGGGGCAGACCACGTCTCTCTCTTTTTTTTTTTTTTAATTATACTTTAAGTTTTAGGGTACATGTGCACAACGTGCAGGTTAGTTACACATGTATACATGTGCGATGTTGGTGTGCTGCACCCAGTAACTCGTCATTTAACATTAGGCGTATCTCCTAATGCTATCCCTCCCCCCTCCCCGCACCCCACAGTGTGTGATGCTCCCCTTCCTGTGTCCATGTGTTCTCATTGTTCAATTCCCACCTATGATGTTCCCCTTCCTGTGTCCATGTGTTCTCATTGTTCAATTCCCACCTATTAGTTAGAACATGTGGTGTTTGGTTTTTTGTCTTTGCGATAGAACCATCATTCTCAACGTCTCTTTGAAATGAATTAGCTGAAAGCAAGTCCCTCCTCTGGAGTCTAATAACATGTTATTAACTCCTTTGAGGCACCTTTGAAGTACAAATGTGTCATCACATGTATAACCGTATAACATCACTTCTGTTTACAAGAAACACAGAGAAAATAAATGCTACCATCTCAGAAGAAGTAAATCCAAACCATATGAACTAAAGACTTTACTTTCAGGGACCCCTGTCACTCATGAGGTCATGTCATATTTCAGCAGCCAGACCTGGCTCCACACCTCTGCCTTCAATCTCTGTAGGTTGTTGCATAGTCCCTGGCCTTGACAAAGTCATTCAAAATTGCTGGGCCTCAGTTTTCCCAATGACAGGGTTGGACCAGATACAGCTGTGAGAATAAATACAATTTAAAAGCTGTTGGAATCCCCAAAACACTTTAAGCCTTGAGAGAGATGTGGCTGTGATCTGAGTCATGCAGCATGTTTTGCAATTCTACTTCTTAGATTATAGCTTAACTCTCTTCCTCATTGTTTTTGTTCTGTAAATGACTAGGAGACCAAAGAGCAGACCTCTACCTTCCAATCACCAATCTTTGTTAGAGATTAACTCTCTTCTTTATTGTCCTGACCTATTTCCTGACCTAACTCAGACTAGATGGTGCTCTGAACAGAGACCCCATGACAGTTACATCTGCAGTAACTGCAATGGAGTGTTAAACGTACCTTTCTTAAAAGAGAAGGACCATCTGAACTAATCAGGTCATTGTGACTACGTATTAAGCCTTACACAGAAAGATGTCGAAATTCTGCTAAAATTCCCCAGGCTTTGTCTACATAAGCAATCTCACACGTCTACGCTTTGTAACACTGACTTCCATTGTTAGGAATCTGTGCTTCTTGGGTGGGCTTGTCCTCAACCTTTGCACTTAAACTCTCTTTAATCTAGATTCTGACTCTTTCATTATTTTAGGTTGACATAGACTACCTGAGAGGCCCTGTAAGTGGCTAGGGCTGCACTGTCTTCCCAGTGCTTTCATCTATTTCCGCTATTGAAGTTCTGGTGGACAAACACAAAAAACAAAAAGCAAGATGATTTTAAAGGTGCTTGATGACTCGATTGTTCTTAGGATGAAAAAAACAGCTTAAGAATTATCTGAAATATTTTCCTGGGACAAAACTAGGAAAAAAGTTAAAACTATCCATATAGGCGGGTTTTCTCCCACCTCTCTTTTTAATACCCACGAATGTAGTGGCTAAAATATTCCCAGCGATTCATGTACAACTCCAGGGGGCACCATTCATAACAAAAGACAATGTCAATGGTGTTTCCTGGAGCATGCCACTCAGTGACTTTAAGGAGCCAATGAGTGGGCCTGCCCTGGCATCTTATCTTTACTATTCACTAGTTATATGACCCTTGGCAAGCTATTTGATCTCTCTGATTCTGTTTCCTTCTCTATAAAACGGAGTTGATAAAGTATATTTCCAAAGTCTGCTATAAAAATTAAATTAGATAACATACGTACAGAATCTGGTATTGGGCAGCATACTAACACCAGTATTAGTTCTTTAAAATCATAAAACTATCCTATTGCATGGTATAAGAAACAACTGTATCTAGGACTTGTGGCCCATACTATAGGAAGACACCAAAAGATACTGTGAAATTGGCAACAGATTTCATATCCTAAAGATGTGGAAGATACCCAAAAGTTAAAGAGGTCAGAAGGTAGTGGCCCCAGAAGCACCTAATTTTGAAGTCTCAGAAGCGTGATAACTGGCAGAAAAGAAGACTAATCAGCATACTAATTTATTAGGGTGCGTTGGCACAACTATTATCAAGGATAAGCAACTGTTTAAGACATGCTGCATTCATTAAGGTTATATGTGCTGCCAACAAATTACTACATGCTTAATTTAAACCTTTTTGTGCCTTCCTTAGTAATCCAGGACTTGTCAATATTTAATTGCACTAAATCTTTAATTTGATTCTTTAGATAAGAAGCAATTAACCTACACAATAAAACTATAATTTAGGAATTACAGACTTTCAAAATGATGGAACTGAAAGAGATTTTATATAGCATCTAGTCTAACCTCTACATGTGACACCTGGGAAAACTGAAGTCTAGAGCAGCCGAGAGACACACCTACAGTCACACAGGGCAAAGGCAATTCTGGCATTTGGTTTCATTAACTTATTCTAATTTTTTCTTACTACAGGAAACCCATATTCAGCTTGCCTAAATACACATACCAACAATTTAACATTGGACATATGTGTTCCCATCTCAACTCTGCATAATTTGGGGTTCACAAGGCAATGAAAGAAAGCTGAAGGGCTGGCTCAATGATGGACAGAAGCAGTGTGGTGGGGCTTTGTGGGAAGGTCTGAGGATATTCAGGAAGGCAAAAGAACAAATTAGGGATCTATCAGTCTGGGATTTGAGTAGTGGCAATTAGGGTCTATTAAGGGACCAAATATAGAATTATTCTCTATATCCAATACGTAGCACAGTGACTAGCATGTAGTAGGTTCTTAGTTCTCATTTATTATATGATTGGATAATGAACTGTAATTGAGTGAATCAAAGAAAAAGCCTGTTCCTTGAGAAGAAATGAGACCTTTAGGGGCAACAGAGCAGGGGGACTGCCTAGTGCAGTCTATTAAGGGAGGAAGAGGAAGAGTCAGCAAAGCTATCCCTAACCTTAGAATGAAGGAGGTAACTTGTTTCCCTTGGAAGGACAGTGAGTGTGTGGCCCTTTTGCTTCCATCCACATTTCCATTCTGAGGAAGTGTGGTAGTTTCTATGGCACTTGGTCTGTTTCTGGCCACCCTGCCCAGGATGGAACATGAAGAAGTGGAATGCTTGAGGGGAGTCTTTCACCAACAGCAACAGAAATTTCAAATCCATAATGTCATATTATTTTGAGAAGAGACTCTGCGCTTACATGCTAGCCATGCAAGCTACTGACCATATGGACATGGATGAGAAAAATGCTTCATAGCAGGAACTGAAGATTAAGAAACAAATGTGATTCTAGGCTATCAGAGCAAACTCCACCTAATGAAGAATGCGGGAAACCTGGGATTTCCTGGCCAACTTTCCATTCACTGAAAATGTGGCCATCTGTGGTCCTAAGCCCGGTGTGCTTCAACCTTCTGCCACGTCTGTTAAGGCTGGACTTTCAAAATAGCCATTTCAAGAGCACTGGTGGCACAGACATGATACAGAGCTATATCTCATTATATTTTCCAAATAGGTCAGTGTTTGAAATTCCCTTTCCTTTAAACATCTATGTCTAATATTTTTCACTTTTGTACCATAGGATGTGACCCCTTGAAGAAATATACACCATTCATCACCTCTTGTATTTTCCTGGGATTAAACAGAGAAACTATAATAAAATAAGCTGCAAAATACCTAAGATAGACCTTTCAAGGTTCTTGTGATGTAAGCAATTCCTACTTAAAAGGAATGCCAACACCTCAGTGGATACTACCAAAGAACTGGATAATAACTTCTCTATACAACTTCTAGTAACTAATAGCGAAATGACAGTATGTGTGTCAGTTGCTAGGACAGAGTAATGGATTCTGCTGTATGTTCATATGAAACATATATACAGCCCAAGGAGAAGATGTGATGTATTTAATGTGATCTTCATTTAACATCTGATTAAGGCAAAGCTGGTGCATTTTTAAAAACCGTCTTTCAAAACCAAGAGACAGGTCAGTGAAAAGACCAATGATATAAACACTCTTCCCCAACTCACAGAGCTGTCAAGGCTTTTACATTTTGAGCACAGTTTCAATTCTCTAAAAAGAAATGCCACCTAAAAAACGTGCTAAGCACCCTCTAAATATTTCTTATTATGTTGCCAATGCTGGTACTCACCCCTTTACAGTGGCTTACTGTACTCATCCTAACTCAGCTCTGTATGCCATTCAAGGAATAAACACAAGCTGCTTTTGAAAGAAAGGGGAAGCATCTGTTGGAATTTTTATATTAATATTTGTAAAACATCTTGAGAAAAAATAGAAAAAGGCAACCCAGAAAATAGTGTTCTGCAATGAAATTATAGAAAAGGTGGTAAATAAACCAAAATAAAAGGTTTTTCTAATAAAGGAGCAGTTTTGTTCTCATCATACAAATAATCTTAGCTAAGTGCAGATAAGAACTAGAAGGCTAATTCTAAAAAAGACCAGCTTTTGGACAAGAGTGAAAACATACCTTTGTGTCTAAATTTACCATACAATAAACTCCCTGGAAAGGTTCTTATGTTGCCTAGCTCTGAGCATATTGATTCTTCTCTTGTTTTTGTCTTTAATTATGCTGCTGAACTCCTAACTTCTTAAGTAAAAGTGAGTCTAAAGAAACAGGATGACTAAAGTCACACAAATGTCCACTCACCTCCCATAATTTTGGATTGGCAGTTAATAAACTCTGGCTTCCTGTCTGTGAGGTACCTCTGGCAGGTATGGTGGAGGATCTGGAAGAAGGTGCATTTTTCTGACGCTGTGCTGGCTACCCACTGGTCAAAAGCATTTTCAAACAACAAATCAAACTCTGCCGAATCCTGGAAAAGACAATGAAATAACTACTAATCTCAATCTATAAAAACTGCTGTTTCTAGATTACTCTTGTCAAAAGATTTATAAGGGCTAAAACAAAGACTTTGATCGCAATCATAAGGCTCATCTTTATCCAAGTGTATGGAGAGTCTACATTTCTCTGTTTATGAAGCAAACCCCAAATCTTACAGTATTGACACATGTTCCTAGGAAACTAGTATCACACAAATTGAGATAGCCTAACTAAACACTGACAAATGTATGTATTTGTATTATCTTCCCAATTTCCTGGAAAAGGGATTCCTTTAGGTTCTCAGCAATGACCTATATTAATCTGGCCCCTAAACTTTGGTAGGAAGATTCCCTCTTGCTATTTTAGTCTATAGTAACAGTTTATATTTTATTATTCCTCATTATTAGCATTTTGTGAGGTGTGCAAGTGAGCAACGGGAATGTACTTTGAATAGATAACTATGCCATAAAATGTTTCTCCTATTAAAAGCAAGGGAATCACAATGCATACTGAAAGATACCATTCATTTACTTGATTTTTGGTAAATACACCTTGTCATTGGTGCCATTAGGAGATAAATGAGGTTTTGGTAAACATGTCTTTTTTTTTCCATATTGATAACCACTGATATGATTATCTGCACTCTGAACTGCGTACTTTGCTGATCAATGTTACCAGAGATCACATTTTTTCAATATGCATTCTCTTAGGTTCCTCTATTAAACATGATGAAAAGATTTATAATTTCCCATAAGAAACGACTATGTATCCAAAAGTTTTAATCACATAATTGAAATAGAGAAATAGCCTTCTTAAGAATGATTCAAACCACCACCACCCCTACCAAGGTCAATCAGAGAGTCATCTTGTGAAAAGAATGCCTTTGCTCAGCATTGGACAATTCACTCACCCCATTAGGATCAATACCATTAACCTGGCGAAGCTGCTCGAGCATCCACTGTGATCTCCGAACAAATGATGTGGAGCCTTCAAACTGTTTGACCTTTGTAATGGACGCCTGTGTGGGTTTCTTGTTTGTCACTGCCAAGAAAAGATCACTCAGATTAGTGCACCTGCAAGTTGGTGGTTTGTTTCCACATTCAGTGCTGTTTCTACATGACACCTGCTATGTATATGCACAATAACAGAGAGAAGGCGGAGGGGGAAAGGAGGGAATATGAATAAATATGTGTGCCTTTGGTCAGGGGTGAACGTAAAGGAAATAGATGTTATAATCTCCACTCTGAAGCAGTTTACAATATAATTATAATTGTAAGGGCTGCTTCATTTATGTCTTTATCCATTCAAACTGAAAATGACTTAAGTGAATAACACCAAACACTTTCAATGGAGGCTACAAGTGCACAATTACAGCTTGCAGGAAAAGAAGCATATAGTACTGACAGGCATCAGGTAGGGTTCGTTGGGAAAGGCTGAATTTTAAAGGAAATGAAGGTAATTGGCTCCCCTAGAGAACTGCAAGGTATATTTCTAGTTTTATAGTCCAGTGTAAACATCTTAGGCTTCAGTGATGAGGAGTAATACCTAACTCAAAAAATCCCCAAACGATTTGGCTCTCTAATATTGTTCAGTTTGTATCTAGTTTGCATCTAATTATGATTGAATCTGGTGTTCTGGGCACACCTCCACACCTGTAGGAAAAGGACAATTTCTCCTCTCAGTCTCAGTGAGTTCTTCCCCTAAGCCTTTCTGTGCTAAAGATGGACAGCATCACCTCTCAGACTGATGTCAAGCATCAGGCACCAGGAGAGGCACTCTGAATATTTCTACATCTGCCTACTTTGTAACATGGAGACTCAAGGATAGGAATTAATTAATGGTCTTTATAGGGATTTCCTAAAAGCTTCTCCTGAACCCTGGCTGTAGGAATTAGCACATTAAATAGAAAGGAACTACAGAAAGTAGAAATCATTACTGGCTATATTGAAGATGATCCTAATTACTGACTTGCTGAAGACTATGCATCTGTGGCATATTCTTTGTTTCAAATCACCCCACAGATTCCACACTTTCGAATAACTATGCAGACGCTCAACAGATGGCAAAAAGAATTCTTAAGGGATGAAGTACAGAAAGCACCTACTCCAATCACAGTTGGTGAGTAGGAAGACTGTACAGTTCATGCATTCCATAGCTTATTGCACTTTCATTGTCTGGGGTCATTAAAGCAGGAGAGCAGAGACAAAGGAAAGGCGGCCACTGCCCTTAGATCTAGCGAGAACCCTACTTTCCCAGCACTGAAAACCACATTTATGTCCTGAGTACTATCTACTCTCTCTGCTTCCAACCAGAATTTAGTGAAGATTTGTTTTTAACTTCAAATAAGGTTTTGGTTTATCACCCATTATTTCAGTTATATTTGCTAAAAACTTCTGAATATTTCATACCAATTACATTTACTTTTATGATTAAGAAGTCATCAACCCCTTAACATCCACAATCAGATGAAATTTTATAGTCTTCTGTTCACAAATAGGAACAACCATTCCCTCTAATTGAATTCAGGCAGTATTACCAGTCTGCCCAGGACTCTGTCTATCCATTTAATTTGATTCATTTATTTTTTGTGTCCCCTATGACACAAATGGGAGACCTAATAGGTTTCTCTGATGGCTGTGACTTGCTCTTACGTTTTAATGTTAAAGAAACCAAGACACCTGGAATACAGGCAGGTCTTAAAATGTGCTTAAAAGATTAAAAAAGGTTTTTCAATAACAGGAAAACATGGGTTCCTGTATTAGACACACACCCCTCAACACACAAAGAGAATTTCCTCCTGTGTTTATGTAAATTATACAACATTTAAGCCTGGGAAACATGAAGGCTTTCTTTCTAACTTTAAAGTTGTTATGAGCTCCTGTTTTTACTTCTGGTCCATTTGCTTCCAAGTAATTTACAGCATTTTAAAAGCTTAAACACAACTCCTGATCACTGTATATTGCGGGCATGTTTTAAGATTCACATCTAAGGAAGGTAAGTTCCACTGAAAGTTTGTCATTGAAATGAGGCATGCAGGAACCCCAATATTATGACAAATGACCCCATGGAATTCCTCCACAGTGATCACACTGCAGAGCAGTCATTTTTAATGGAGGCAGCTGCAACTCTATCCATTCCTGCCTTTTCTCCCCTATTAGTTTATTCCTTGCCCAGTTCTTGGAGTCTGGCTAGTTTTCCTGGGCACTGAGCCTGGTTTGATTTAATTTTTGTTTATT
Source organism: Nomascus leucogenys (assembly GCF_006542625.1). Taxonomy (NCBI): domain Eukaryota; kingdom Metazoa; phylum Chordata; class Mammalia; order Primates; family Hylobatidae; genus Nomascus; species Nomascus leucogenys. The sequence continues at coordinate 38,556,963 of NC_044402.1, read as the reverse complement.
GTTATTATCTCCAGCATCCTAGTTTCTATTTTGAAGCAGGTGCCTTAAAATTATATTATTATATACACATTGTATAGAGTTAAATTAAGACTTTCCCCTTCTGAAATCAAAACACTTGCACACACACACCATTGTAACTTTTTGAGTACATACTTGAGGAAAACATGTTTTAACTATTTCACTGTTTTGTTGTTTTGGGAGTCAGTAGCTTATAAAAAATACGCCAGTCACACAAAATCCAGATGTCTAGTGAAAAACAGTGATTTACCTTCTCTTTCCAAAGGAAAGCTAATTGACAGCACACCCTGGAAAATGCAACCAAATTATCTGAATCAGTAATATCATACAGCTGCATGCTACAGACTCCCAAAGTCATTATTCTGAATGACTTTAAAGGCCAGGGAATTTCCGTTATGCCTTCAACATTCACAAGGAAGAGACCAACACAGAGGCATTTAAAGGAATAGGGTGGGCATGACTCCCAGGTAATACTGCAGACCACTCAGAAGCAGCCGATTCTCCGGCTTCCTGCGCTGGTGTCAGAGGCAGGGAGAAGCATGGGGGCAACCCAATTCAGGCCGCTTTGCTATTAGCTCTGAAAAAACCACATGGTTTTCATGGCTTTGTGCCTCTTCTTTGGCTTTCATGTAGACTTGCTACTACACTTCAGCTTTGGTTAAGAAGCAGTGACACAAAATATTATGTCCAGAATATCCAGAATATCACTGCCATCACTACTCCAGTGGAGTAACATCTCTGTCTCATCAACTAATGGTTTAAAGAGCTCTTTTTAAAAATGGCCCCTCCACGAGACATTTTATACAAACAAAATTCGAAAACTTGCTATACTCAAAGGGTGGAGACCACTGACCTTGCCTATGCCCAGTCAGAGAATTCTTTTTAATTAAAAACCAATAAGCCAGCCAATAACAAAGACCATGTCATATCAAACTTGGTCTTGCAACAAGTCAGGAAAGTAGAACTGGTAGAAGAGGGAACAAAGACCAATGAAGAAAGACAGAAAGACAAGTCACTTGCATGTTATGTGAAATGGAAGAAGAGCTCATATACTGCCAAGATTCAGAGGCAGATCCTCTGTTTCAAGGTCCAGTGGCTGAAAGACCACTTTTTCCAAAACGCCACACTGTTACGCCTACACTCTCATTATTCACAGCATAATCCCTCAACTATTCCAAAAAGGAAAACCAGTTTGGCCTAGGAGGCAAATTATCTATTTAAAATAAATAGCCTTAAAATACTATTTTAAAGGAAACAATCAGTATATACCACCTGTACATCTCATATTTGAGATAGCTGAATAACATCTTTTTATACATTTTTCTACATTTACTATACACATTAAACTTGAATTACTTTATAACTTTATGTGGCCATTTCTCAAAAAAATAAAAAAGAAAAGAAGAAAAGGGGTAAAAGAAAAACAGACTGCACCCCCAATAGCTATAGTTTTGATATTTAGAGTGGCTAAAAATAAAATAAATATCCTTAAAATATTATTTTAAAGGAAACAATCAGTAGACCACCTGTACATCAACTATCTCATATTTGAGATAGCTGAATAACATCTTTTTACACATTTTTATACATTTACTATACACATTGAACTTGAATTACTTTCTAACTTTATGTGGCCATTTCTCAAAGAAAGAAAGAAAGAAAGAAAGGGAAAGAGGGCAAAAGAAAAACAGATTGCACCAAATAGCTAGAGTTTGATGTTCAGGGTGGCTAAAAAGCAGAATTTACCACACCTACATACCTAACATGCCTTAAACTTTCATCACGCGCTGCCCTATTTTGACCTTACAGTTAAGTGAAGGTCCGTGTTTTGTGGTATGCCTCAGCTCTCTGCTCTGCTGGAGTCTAACCACCAGATATTTTGATTTCAACAAGAGTGCTGATGAAAAATAAATAATCTGGAGGCAAAAAAAAGAGGCAGTATTCACATAGAATATTATTGGGGCTGCTGTGTGACTTGTGCCAGAGGTTACTGAGGGAAAAGAAAAAAGCAAGCTTCTGAAATGAGGGTTCAGGAAGTAACCGAGTGTGGCTTCTTGGTGCTGCTGTGGTGACAGAACAGGCTACGTGGCCAAGGTGAGAAATAATTATTTGGAGCTAGTTTCCTTACTGCTCTTCCAAAGCTCTAATGTATGATAATTCTAGGTGGATTTCACAATATCCATGAGAAACAAATATCAGGTCTGAGGCTGCTGTGTCAGCAATTCTATCAGCCAAGATGGCTGAATGTTTATAAAGCATAAAAGCAAAAATATCTAGGTTGTTACCTTAAATGCTTTCAGAACAGGGAAACATCCTCTGTGCTATAGTTAGTGGGAAATGGAGCATGGTGCTCTCCACACAGGATTGATCTTTTGGTTCTCACACTATTCTTAGTGTGTTATAATTTGGGGACATAGTAAATGTTTAGACCCTGCAGGCTATGTAACCCAGAGTTGCAAACCAGACCAACTTATGAAATGGTCAAGTTTGTCTCTGAGGCCCTCCCCTTCTCCTCCTTCTGTTTCTTCTTTCCCATCTTAGAATCTGGCTCTCTGGCCAGATTCCCAATAGGACCCAAAGGGGTCTGACATGGGATACTTAAATCTGCACGTTTTTTGTTCTGTTTTGCTTTCAAGACAGGTCTCGCTCTGTTGCCTGTGCTGGAGTGCAGCAGTTGCAATCATGACTCAGTGCAGCCTCAATCTCCTGGGCTCAAGCGATCCTCCCTCATCAGCCTCCCAACTAGCTGGGACTACAACAGGTGTGTGCCACTATACCCAGCCAATTTTTAAATTTTTTTGTAGAGATGCGGGTCTATGTTATCCAGGCTGGTCTCAAACTCCTGAGCTCCAGTGATCCTCCCACCTTGTCCTCCCAGAGTGTTAGGATTACAGGTGTGAGCCACCATGCCTGACCTAAATCTGTATGTTTAAGGAAGGCCTGTTTCTTTTCTTTTTTTTTTTCTAAAGAACAGCAACAACAAAAATGGTGGTACTTCAGTCATGTGCACCAAGCCACTGGAGAAAAATGTAGGATGCCCTTAAACAGTCCCTGCTCCATTAACCCCAAAGGGGGAAGGAAACAATAAAATCAGTGCATAGGGCTTTGGGAAGCAGATTTCCTCAGTCTACTGAAAAGACAATCACAAAGAAAAAAAGTTTTCCAGACAAAAGTTTCCTGATTTTGAATCACTAGTTCCTTAGTATCACTAGTTCCTAGGTATCCAACTATGTACCACATTCTCATCTCCAAAAGCAGAAGAGGAAGAGATAATGGAACGTCCAGGAAATTTCTCCAAAAGGGATGCCAAAAAGGAACCACTTTATGAAAATGTCTTGCTTTGTAAAGCAGTTTGGGTAAGTCTTTCAGTAGAAGGAGAAAAATAAAAAACACCTTGCTAAAAAATTCTATAGGAAGGCTGCTTTAATATGAAGGCACAGCACTACGTCCAGACTAGTTAGCAACTATGCAAATAATACAGCAAGTGCCTGCCCTACACCAACTTTGCAGGAGATACTGGCTGGTTTTTAATACTTCCACATGCTAACAAGGAAGCAGCATTACTTTTGGGATGCGCAATTTTTTTTTTTTTTGAGACGGAGTCTCACTCTGTCACCCAGGCTGGAGTGCAGTGGCACAATCTTGGCTCACTGCAAGCTGCACCTCCTGGGTTCACGCCATTCTCCTGCCTCAGCCTCCCGAGTAGCTGGGACTACAGGCACAGGCCCACATGAGATCTAGTTAGTACTTTTAAAATCTAGTCCCTTTTAAACCTTCTTTATTCTGTTGATAATTTTATTAAATGTAAAAATATGTAGATTTTTATTTTGAAAGGATAGTCTCTTTTTCAAGTAAATGACAGGTAGTCCTGGACTATTACATTTTAACCTTAAAATCAGGAACCTTAACCCCTGGAAGGCTTGAGTTCCCCACTGCCCTCCCCAGACTAGGACCATCATATGGTTGTATTATAATGGATACAGAGTGCTAACTGAGGTATGCATGTATAAATCCGTGAGGGAATGAATGCTTTTTTTAAGTTTTTATTTTTGGCCTTTGAACGTCTTGTGGATAATTTAATACATTCTTGAGTCAGGTGGCTGCTTCTTTGATGCCTTTGATGGCTCCTCAACAAAAGGAAGAACAGTTCCTGTGCCCACAAGAAACCATGAACTTACTTCAGGTTCAATTGTTTAGTTTCAAAATTCAGCCACAGTTTTAAGGTATTTGAACATTTTCTTACGAGAAAAGAGGAGTATCCCAAGAACTACAAGTAAGAGTAAAGAAAATGGTGATAACCAAGAAGTTAGAGAAATATCAAGAGACTAGAAGGAAAGCAATTTAGGGGTGAAAACCTCTTACAACAATCTCTTTTCCTGCAATCCTTATTCCAGCAGCATCTCTCTTAAGTAATTCTGTTTGTTTCAGGCTTCCTGAAAATATGATTTCAGGGAGATTCAACAACCCAAAAGGTTGCCCAATGTGTTTGATTTTTTTAACTTCCTTAGACATTTCTCCATAGACCTGCAGAGAAAATAAATTTGCATGCATTTTAGATAAAGGGAACACATACGATGAATTATAAAACCTAGTTAATATTAGTTATTGCAAACTAATAGTTACATTTTATATGGAAAGTTTATATAACATGTCTGTTTCACGTAATATAACCGTGAAACAAACAAATAAACAGGTCCAAGCAAGACAGTAAATGCCCAGAGTTGTGACCATGGATGGTTTCTGAAAGGGATTAAATCCAATTCCACCTATGGTATTAGACAAGGAAGATAATGGAAGGGGTTAACTACAGTCATAAAGTGTTATTCTGTTCTTACTTCCTCAATTCTAGAAACAGATGTAAACATCATTTTTGATCTATTCTTAGGCGAGATTTACAGAGTATCAAAAAACAAAGGCTTCAAAGCAGCAGCCACCTGACTCAAGAATGTATTAAGTTTCTCCACAAGAAGCTCAAAGGCTGAAAATAAAAACTTGAAAGAGAGATTTCTTTAATGTTATGCTTTCCTTTAACATTATCCATTATATACTGAAAAGCGTAGGGCAAGCAGCAATTCTCTTCAGGAAAATGTCATACATGGTAGAAATTCAATGCATATTTTACCTAGAAGAGCGGCTAAAAAGCATTCTTAGAACTAAGAAACCCTTTACAACGAGAAGAGATGGAAGCGTTTCTGCAGCTAAGGAAGCAGGTGAGGGAAGGGCCTGTGACTATGCTCCCAGATACCATGCACCTGCTGCTGAGCTTCCTCTTTCAACACATAGATTAGGTCTAAAAGAACCATGGACGGATGTCATGTGCACATGGGTCTCCTTTAATGTGAGAAGGCCACTCCAAAGGGGAAAAAAAAGAGACCCAAATTTGAAGGAGAAAGAGTAACAGAGAGAGGATTTTTAAATGGACTAGATACTAAACATATAATATCACTAGGTTTTTGGAAAAATCAAAGCTGTTATTACTTGGCAAGCATAAGCTGTCAAATATAATTACCGCTATCAGTCAAGCAAAGGCAGATTTATCTGCTCTCTTGGCTCTCCTGTCTCCTCACCACTACCATCATCCCTTCTTCAGTATTTTTAATCATATGTTGTAAATGAAGGGATACAGCACTGAAGTTCTAAAAAAAAAAAAAAAAAAAGGGCATGGTATCACTAAGAACCCGCCACCTTCTCTCTCTACTGTGTTCGATTGGGGAGTAAAATCCAGCAACATGCTCTGGTTAAAACCAAGATCAACTACATTATAAAAATTATCTAAAATTAAAATTAGCTGAATTTATTTTAATTAAAATTTTTAATTTTAATTTTTTAAACTCTAGGCAAGATCTACTAAAGCTGAACATGTACATATTTTCTGACCCAACAATTCTAATCCTGTGGCTACATCCAATTCAGATAAGTGCTATGTCTACCCTCCTGCCTGAAGTAACCAAAAACGGACAAAATGCATGAAGCAATGGTTTTTAAGGCATTGTATATCAAGCAATGAAGCATAGTGACCCCTGAGAGATGGGAAATGAATAAGGTGAGCCCTACAATTGTCCTAGTTTACTGTTTTGAAAGAGTTTCTAGGATGTGGTGCAGGGAGGAATAACCCAGGAAGAGACTGGCAGATTCCCTGAGTTGGAGCGAGTGCTGAGAACCCAAGGATACCAAGGTGGCTAAAATTCTCAAGACAGAGTACGAGAGAAGAGAGACATAGAGAAAACTCTAGAGATCTGCAGAGATTTGCCTATGGCAATTCAGCTGAGTGATTCCCATCATACGTTTGTGAGGAAAGTACCTGAGGTTTAAAAAATAATCACTCAAAATGAATAGAGGATACAGTACTTCACGCTCACACAGAGCTGGGAATAGTGCCTGTTTCCATCACCCAGACTGGAAAAACCTCAAGATTCCTGGGGCACTGAGAAGAATACACAGAAAAGTCCTGCTTCATTAGTGAGGAATAATTAGGCCTAGACAAGCAATGCTCTAGTCCTATACAACAAATGTGGTATGAAGATGATACAGTATTGAGTTTATAAAATATGAAAAAGTAAAATATATAGCAACAGTAGCAAAATTTGGGATGGGAGAAATGAAAGTGAACTATTGGACAGTTCTCATACTATACATGAAATAGTGTATCACTTGAAGGTACAGTACGCTAAAGATATATGCTATAAACTCTAAAATAACTAAATGAAACCACTAAAATAACAAGAGTCACAGTTGTAATGGATATATCAACTTGACTGGCCTAGAGTGCCTAGGTATGTAGTCAAACATTATTCTGGGTGGTTTGATGAGAGTGACTTTGGATGAGATTAACATTTAAATCTGTGGACTCTGAGTAAAGCACATGGCTCTCCTTGAGGTGGGTGGGTCTCATCCAGTCAGTAGAAGATCTGAATACAACAACACACTGACCTCACCAAGCAAGAAGGAATCCTGCTGGTAGAAGGCCTTTGGACTTGTACTGCAATACTGGCTCTTTCTTGGGCCTCCAACCTGCCAGCCTGCCTTGCAGATTTTGGACTTCCCAGTCTCCATGATCATGTGAGCCAGTTCCTTAAAATAAATCTCTTTTATATATATGTGTGTGGGTGTACATATATGTGCATGTGTGTATATATATGTGCATATGTGTATATGTGTGTGTATGTATATACACACATTCTATTGGCTCTGTTTCTGGAGAACCATGACTAATAGTCAATAAGGCAACAAAGAAAATTCCATTTACAAGAGTATTGAAAAGAATAAAATACTTAGGCATATATTTAACCAAAGAAGTGTAAGACTTGTACACTGAAAACTACATAACATTGCTGAAAGAAATCGAAGACTTATAGAAATGTAAAAATACCTCATATTCAAGGATTGGAGGACTTAATGTTGTTAAGATGGCAAAAATCCTCAAACAAACCATGGTACCTCTGTCCACAGGAATACTCTACAGATTCCAGTGGACAGACATACCATGGTAATGGGTTAGAAGACTCAATATTATTAAGATGTCAGTTCTCCCCAATTTGATCTAAAGATTTAATGCTATCTCAATCAAAATTCCAGTGGGCTTTTTTTTTTTTTTTTTGTAGAATACGACACATTAATTATAAAACTCATATGGAAGTTCAAAAGGCTAGAAGAGTGAAAACAACTTTGGGAAAAAAAGTTGGAAGACTTACACTATCCGATTATAAGACTTGTTGTAAAACTAAGTGTAATATGGTTGATGGTTATGTACTCCGCAAAATTCATGTTAAAACTTAATCCCCATTGCAACAGTATTGAGAGGTGGGCCCTTGAGAAAGAGATCAGGCCACGAGAGCTCCAACCTCATGAATGAATTTAGTGCCTTCTAAAAGGGACCTGGGAACTAGCTTGGCCCTTTTGCCCTTCTGCCATATGAGGACACAGCATTCATCTCTCTGGAGGATGCAGCATCAAGGCACTATCTTGGAAGCACAGACTGGGCTCTGAGCATATACTGAAACTGCCAGTGTCTTGATCTTGATCTTGATCAGCACCTCCAGGACTGTGAGAAAAAAAAAGTCTGTGGTTGATAACTGCCTAGTCTCAGGTATTTTGTCACAAGAAGCACAAATGGATCAAGATAATAAACTAATCAGGACTGTAATACTGACATCAAGACAGACACATAGATCAATGGAACAGAATAGAGAGGCTGGAAAGACCTGTACATATGTGGAAAACTTGTTCTCAATAAAAGTGAAACGGCAATGCTATGGAGAAAGGACAGTCTTTTCAACAAATGGTACCGGAACAACTGGATATCCACATGTACAAAGAGGAACTTCAGTTCATACTTTGTACTATACACAAAAAATAAATCGAAATGGGTGATATATCGAAATGTAAAGGCCTAAAATTACAACACTTTTAGAAGAAAACAAAGAAGAAAATCATTATGACCTTGGGTTACGGCAAAGATTTCCTATATATAGCACTAAAAGCACAATTTATGAAATACAAAGTTAATAAGTGGGACTTCATGAAAAACTTGTGTTCTTTAAGATAATGAAAAGACAAGCCACAAACTGTGAGAACGTATTTGCAAATCATATCTGATAAACTTGTATCTGCCGGGCATAGTTGTTCATGTCTATAATCCCAGTACTTTGGGAGGCTGAGGTGGGCAGATTGCTTGAGCTCAGGAGCTTGAGACCAGCCTGGGCAACATGGTGAAACCCTGTCTCTACAAAAAATACAGGAACCAGCTGGGTGTGGTGGCACATGCTTATAAAGTTCCAGCTACTCAGGAGGCTGAGGTGGGAGGATTGCCTGAGCCTGGGAGGCAGAAGTTGCAGTGAGCTGAGATCATGCCACGGCACTCCAGCTTGGGAGACAGAGTGAGACTCTGTTTGAACATACACAAACAACAACAAAAATCTTGTATCAAGAATACACCTTTAGAAACTCTCAAAACTCAACAAAAGAAAGCTAAATTAATAAGCCAAAGATTTAACACTTCACTAAAGAAGATGTGGATGGAAAATAAGCACATAAAAGGATGCTCAACATTACTAGTCATTAGGGAGATGCAAATTAAAACCACAATATTATACACCTATTATTAAAAATTAAATTAAAAATACTAAGGAGACCAAGTGTTGGCTTGTATACAAATGTTCAGAACAGATTTATTTGTAATAGCGAAACACTGGAAACAACCCAAACGTCCCTCAGCAGGAAAACGGATAAACTGTGGTATATCTATATATGGAGTCAGAGATGAAAGCAAGTGCAGATTGTGGAGACCCTGGTGAACAAGGCTTTGTAAACATGAAGCAGCAGTGTCAAAGGATCTGACTTGCATTTTAAAAAATGTTCTCCAACTGCTGCAGGTCAAAGAGGTCATGGCAGGAGTGGGCATGAAAACAGGGAAATCCTTTTGGAACTTCTACCGCAATAGCCCAGGAGAGAGGCGCTGCCAGTAGCTTAGACCAGATGGTAGTAGTAAAAACAGAGAGAAAAAGGATAGTCTAACCCACTCTTCATTGCAGTTGACTCTCCAGACCAAAATATTCAAGGTCAGTCACCAAGTCCCAGGCATGTTCGTACTGCAATGCCTAATGAATTGGAGGCCACTGCTGATTGAACATCACATTTTGTACATGTCAGGAAAATAAAGATAATTCTTCGTATTTTTATTTACCTGCATGTGCTATCTCATCTATCAGACTGCAAATAACCTGAAAATGCAAGACTATGTCTTTGCATTCTTCAGGTACCTGGTAGCGTGCCCCACTGAGAGTTTTAACTCAAATATGCATCACATGACATATTTCCATTCCGATCACAAATAACCACCTATTTGCTGTATGTACCGGTGACTGTGATCAGCAATATTTCACCCACCCTACTCTCTTTTTTGGCTATCTCTCTTTTTTTAAATACAGGGTCATTTAAGGCAATATGGAGAAATAAAAAAAGAATAAGCAGGCACACCTGACTACCAAATCCTGCTATGTGGTAAAGAGCAGCTTCTCTCATAAAGAAAGCCAGCATCTCTGTGACATCTGTGCAGATTCCAAGGTGAAACACATTGTTATGCACATCATTAGTATTTATGTAGCAGCCTATGAATCATTCCTGAAATAAATGATGCCACTTGTGTTAAATGATTTCTTCCTAAGAAAAATCCCTGGGGGGTCTTTCCAGAGCACGGCCTTGATGAAGATTCAGAACAAAAGAAATAAAACACCCGACTCTCTGGTGCTGAATAAGTGGTGATATGCTCAGTTTTCTCTATTCAATTCTCCACTGATAATTTCTGCCTAAATCGCAACATAATTGGAGGACAAACCATTTTAAGGAGATGAGCCACAACTATCAAAACGCTCTTCTCAAAACTCGGCTGGTCATGACGTCCGCACACTTCCATCCACCTGTCTCATGGTATCTTCTCCTCCCTCAGACTTCTACAGCCTAAAGTAGAGATTATTCTGATAAAGCCAATCTGAATCAGAGAACAGTCACCAGATTGAGCCATTACTCTATGACAGAGAGAAGCTGTTGTTCTCAGTAAACACTAAAAGTGGTCCCTAAACTTTGTTCCATGGGGTTCAGGGATATAGCTCAGTGCTTATCCAACTTTTTGGTGTCTACACTATGAAGTATGGTTCCCTAGTTTTACTGGATGTCACTGTTTTCCACTGTGAAGGTAAGGGCATTATATTAAAATTGAGTAACAGGAACAACCATTATGTATAGTATGGTTTGTGTTGGGCAGATAATAAATTTATTGAAGGATCATGCATACCAGTAAACAGACCTACTAATTTTGAATTTTCAAACCCTTTGCATAAAATTATTTTGGTACTAAAACCTCAGTTTACTTTGACTGAAATTTGAGGCAGAAATCATCAACTCCGCATTGGAAGGTAACCTATACTAGGTTTAAAGCTGCACTTACTTAACGAGGGGCCAAACATGTGAAGTCCTTACATCAACAAAACACTACAAATTATAACTTCTATTGGTCCTTCAAAAGCAATGTTTTGCATTCTTTTAATGTACAAACTAAAGTTCTGTTCAGCGTATTACACCAATTTGACATAAAGTTCACTTAACCGATTTTACACGTACAGTTTGTACTTCTGCCTACATGTAATCAAGGTAATACAGAGTTATAGAGTGGGAAGATATCTCAAGACATTTATTCTCCACTCCACATGTTACCTTTGGGCATGTTACCTTCTAAGATACATTATTTCAGTGTTTTTTTCTAACTTTTTTTACTCTCATAAAAATAACTTACAACCCATCCTAATACTTAAAAAGCATGACAAGAATCTCTTCTTTCAGGTTATGACTACAGCCATTTGAATTTGCTTATATTTTCTATTCTTGAAATTTGTCATTTAAACGGTCTCCAGTTTTCTTCATGTTCAAATTGTCCTGGTTCATTTAGTCTTCCTAAATACACTCCCTACCCCATCGCCACTACCTGTGTGGTCCTCCATTGGCCCTAGCTGAGCTCTCCATGACCCCCTTCAGATCTAAGTAGAATGGTTTAAAAATGCATCACAAAAATGCGAAACACAACAAGTTCACATTCAGAGTTGGACTGGTCAGTACTGCTATTTGAGTATGCCAGCATTTTAAAAAACTATGATGCTACATGCTCATGGCCCTCTTGTTATCTGCCATGGTGCTTTATAGGCTCATTCTTTGGCCACATTCTTAAAGAGATCAGAGAAAAATGTAATTGACATTTGAAACATGTTTTTTTTTTTTCTCTAGAAACCACACCAATATTTTGCAACCCATTATGTTCTTTTTTTCACTATTTTCATATGGCAGGAAGCCCATTTTAAACTCCTTAAAGGAGAAAAAGCTATTTCCTTTCCTCGCTAAACAATTTCACACTGGAGAGGCATGGCTTCCACTTCTATCCCGTCTCCAGCTCCCATTCCCAATCAAAGTAGAGCGAGGTGTTTAGCAGAGTTCCTTACACACAGTAAACATCAATAGTGCATATCCACTGAATGAACACTATTAATATTGGGTGATAGGTTGTTGGAAGTAGGAAGATGGCACTGGGGAAGAAAAGATTAAAAAATGAAAGGTGTTGCGTGAAGTCTGTTGGTAGGTGTAACTGGTAGTTGCCATGGCTTGAATAACTCCCATGGAGAAAGAATAACTTCCATGAATATGTGCTGTAGGTCTCGCTTCATCAAGCTGTACATTAGGAATGTGCCAGATGACGCTGCCAGGGGCCAAAGGTTACAAGAACACTCACAATGCAGCAACCAGCTGAATATTTACTACCTGCAGAAGCAAATGATAAAATATCTCCTCTCCAGAGCAAGGACTGTCTGCATGGCGTTGCTGCTTTCAAGCCATGGCCCACTACTGGATGGTGCCTGGAGGGCTTGTGATAAGAATGGAGCACATTTTCCAAATGCGAATATCACTAACGCAGGAACTCTGATGTCTTTCCATAACCTAAACTCAAATATCATTGCCTGGGACCATGGATCAAAACATTCACCTGACTCATCAGAGCTAGTAACTTTATAAGAACCTGCCTCTCTGGGATGTGTGAGGACACAAAGGCAATGCATCTGCTTGAGAGTCTTTACTAACAATCTGGTGCCTCCATCTGACTCCATGGGCCCAGACCTCCATGGCCAACAGAGTAATTTCTTAATTAGCCTTTGCTGGGCCTCCTGCATACCTTAGCACTAAGCAGTACCAGCACTTCTGTAAAGAAGGAAAATTTTCCAGGAACTAACAATATTAAACAAATAAACAGAGAAACTAAACTATGCCAAAATTCCCATGAAGACTTACTTTTTCAAACAGAAATTTTAGTCTATTAGCAAATCAGCAGATTCCTAGACACTCTCTAGTATGAATAAGAAATCCAAATGGGTCTCAGAAGATAAGCATTGAGGAGTAAAATGCAAAATAAAATATAAAAAAAAGGATGAAAGACAAATGTACTTATGCCTGGCAAGCAAACCTACATTGGCAAATCAGGAATTACAAATAAGATAACCGGCCACAGTTCTCCAAGTGTCTTTTTATTGAATCTTTTCTCAGCTGCTGTGACTTCATACCTGAAGTCAGTGATAACATACAATGCTAGGCATGCACATTTTGGAGTTCCAAGGCACTTGAGACCCTGTATAGCACAGACACATAGGCCATCACAAAACCCTAAGAGTTGACAAAATCATGCAAATTCTAAGCAGCCTTGGAGGAAGTGACTGACACAGTGACTAACAAAGGTCACTTTACGGTGTGATGTTGTTACAAGGATAGAGTGAATGCCTCTCTCCTATATGTCTCTGATAAAGAGGTCAAGGATGTCAATGAGAGTAGGGAGATGCCAGGGTCCACCCAGTGGTAGTGCAAAGGCTGCCCTCTTGACCACAGGCCATCATCCTTAGATCCTTATAGTTAGAACTCTGTGCATGCCTGGGATGCCTTCACAGCCACCTCCTCCAAATCTAACATGTGTCCATCCTTCACAGGCCAAGTCTAGATCCTCCCTCTGCCACTTGGCTTTCCTCAGAAATCCAGCTCATACTTCTTGCCTTTCCCAAAATGTTTTTGATTTTTCTCTGTAACATTCATTTTGGGACTTTGTTGTACCGAATCTAATTCAGAAACATACAGGAAACATGCTATTTGCAAGCAAATGGTTGGTCCTAAACTGCCAGGTTGTTTTTTATTTGTAATTTAATAGGTTAAGCTGTTTTTGTACATATCTTATTCATTCTATTCATGCGCTTGGGAAGTATTTTCCCCTACAGGTAGTGCAAAGGGAAGCTTTAGCCAAACTCATCATGAATTTATAAAAGATTCTAAATTCAGAATGCATAAGCCTCCCTCAAATAAAAATGTATCCCCTGATAACCTTGCAATAGGATCTTGTTTATTAGTAGTTCAGTATTCTAGGCAAAATAGAATATAGCCCCTTCTTCTCAAGGGTTTTCAGGTTACATTTAGATGAAAAAAAAAAATTCAAGCAAGAAATGGTAGTTCAAGGCCATTCAATAAGGGTTGAACAAGCCAGAAGAGCCAGGACAGTTTTCAGCGGAAGGCAAGTTCTGAAGAAAGACTCAAAGAAAAGAGAAGAAACTGAATCCCTAAGGGGAGAAAGAATGAACACACAGAATAGTCACTCTCCCCTGTGTCCCAATGAATGGTGAAAAAGCCACATTTCCAGAGGTAACAGAGTAAAAGGTGGAGTGGAAATGGCTATGATGTGATTGGTTTGGGATTCTAATGAAATGAACAATGAAAACAGTGACTTCCAGCTCTGGACTCAAGCCATTGTGGCGTCCCCATAGAAGGAAGTACGGGAAAGGTCAGTGCCTTCTGCGTGCGACATTTGTTTTTCTTCCTTAGTGTTGGACAACAACCACTAACTTTCTCCCTTTTCCTGAGGACTCTTTTGTAAGGAGATTCATTGTGCAGATGAAAGTCCACACCCTGGTTCACTCTTCTCTGACTACAGAACAATGAGGGTGTAGGAGAAGAATGCAGGAACAGTGTCCAAGCATAACTGATGCTGGCTGAGTCTGCCTGAACTCCTGTGCATACTCTTTTCCTAAGACAATATGTATAACAATGCATAGACCACCGTGCCCACCTTGGATAGACAGATGCCTTCTTTTGCTGATGTGCAGATGCAAAAGCTCTTCGTTGTCAATTCTGCTGCCCTACAAATGAGATAAGGGAAGCATCTGTAGCATCACAAACTAAAGTTAGTTTCACTGAGCACTCCAAACGGGAACTTCCAAATTTTAAGTAACAGCAATTTTTAAGAGATGGAGGGAGAAAAAAACCACTTGCTTTTTCCTTGGAAAATTGCTCACTCCCTCTCTCTTCCTTTTGAGGGTACAAGGAATATTTTCTGGCCAGTCGTCTGAATTGAGGGCAGGGTGTTGAGGGGAGGGCATCCCTATTAAAGCTAGGGACAAGGGAGATGAGAGGGATAGTCACTCAGATTCTGATGTCCAGTGCTTATGCCCTAATTTCAGATTTCTATTATGGGACTCATTATACTACTAGCCTCCATTTCTAGCCAACATTTCCAGAGTGTTGCTCAGGTATGTTCAGAAGAGGAGTGTCAAAAGCCCCTTGCCCTAGTTCCACCCACGGGCACAGACTTCATTATGCTATAGGCTCCATCCCACCCATGCCGTCTCAGCCACTATCCTTGAAAGGCTCCGGAGAAACACAGCCAGAATCCAAATCACTCCTAAATGTAAACAAGCTTTGTTCACCAAAGCATAAAGCCAAGCAGAAAGCTAGGATGGTCCATGTATTGTCACAGGTGGAAGGTCATTTTAATTCAAAGAGTAAAGCTAATTAAGTGACTATTTTTCAGATATGAGAAAAAAGTTGTTTGCTGAGGCAACAAAGTAAAAGGAAATGTATGTGGGAATCCATAAAATGTTTCCTGATGGGGGTCTGGGTCTCAGCACTATGCAGTGGCTCTTTCAAAGAATTACACATCGACCGGACGACGGGAGTGCTCCTTTCTGACTCCCTGTCAGTGGGAACACGCTCATTAAAATGACTCTCCAGTGGAAGCCAATGTTTCTGCTATCAAATGACCCTATCATTCCTCGCCTGCTCCATCATGGGCAAAAACAGCACAGGATTTGGCTTAGAAACTAAGCAATCCCTTCTGCAAAGGAAGCCGCTCTACATGGGGAATGAACCTTCTACCCATTAGCACTGACTGCAGCTAACTGAATAACAGCAACAGCTCTAACAGGGAGGAAGCATCGGAGAGAAAGCCCTGGACCGGGAGTCAGGAGGCTGGGGCTCCTGTGCCCATTCTGCCTACCTGTCCATGGACATTTCATACATGTGTCTTTTCCTGTTCGGGTCTCAAAAACACCAGATGAGAAAGACCCTAAGAGCGCCCTCTAGTTTTGACCTTCTACAATTCTGAGTCACAGAAGTGCATGCTGCCCACTGTGATGCCCCTTCTCTCAAGCCTGGAGGTCTCACTGATAAAATGAGAAACAGAATACCATCTTATAGATAAAAATAGTATGATTGATCTTTACATAAAAGCGGAAAATGTATAATGTCTATTCATTTTAAATGTCCAACACACAGAGAATCTTCAACTCTTTATGTCCAGGCATTGTTTTAGGACTCATTTGAGATTCTTAAAGAGATTGCCAGATGAACTGTTGGGGTGGGGGTAGCAAGGGGAGGACTCTTGGCAGGAAGGAGCTTCATGCTATGAGAAAGCTATTCTGTTGGGAGTGGAAAGATGTTATGCTCATAACTTTCCTGAATTCCCCTGGAGGGAATCATAGCCGAATATGAGACATTTATGTAAATTTTCTATTTCACTTAAGAGGAATTTAAACTGCCAACACTTGAATCATAAAGCAGTGTGACTATTCTTCTGGAAAAATCTGAAGGCACAAATAACTTTCATCAAAAAATATTTACTGTGTGCATACTGAAGGAAAAGTGACACAAAGGGGTAAGGGTGGCGGGAGGGGAAATGAGTTGAGGGGTGGAAATAGGTACAAGGTGATTGAAGCGCAGTCATATTCATCAGGGGGTTCACATTTCAGAAGAGAAATGACAAGTTCCTAAGCGTTGAAACAGTGGCAGGATATGATAAATACGACAATGTGTATTTCTTATCACCACAAGTGTGTAACACCAAACAGAGTGGAGGGGTGGGGTGAGAGGTGGGTTTTTGGTGGATGCAGGACAGCTTCTTTATGAAAGCAGTGTCGTTTGTGCTGTGGGTGGAAGGATGGGTAAGGCTGATAAGGATCAAGGAAAAGAGAAGCAAGGCAGATCTCATTTAACTCTGAAACGACCCTTGTGCTTCCATAACCAAAAAGAGGAACCCTACTAACTGGGAAGGCCCGCCTTACAGGTACAGAAATAAAGCCAGCCAGAGAGCAGCTGATTTCTTTTAGATTGCCTTGACCTGGGATGAATCTTAAGACAACTCGTATCCTGGCCAAGAATCCTGGATACTCTACGCTCAACTTAATGTTTAGGAAGTAATCTTGTTAAATACATATTTATATTGAAAAGCAGAACTCCAAACTTCCTCATCTTGTTTCCTGGCCTCAACACAAAGGCACTATTATTTTCTTGAAAAGGAAATTATTCCAGTGCCCCTGCCCAGGCCCTGACAACACGTGTTTGCCCTCAATCTCCTTCCTCTGTTTGCAAGGACACCCATAGTTATAACTCACACTAGTGTGGGGCAGCACAAGGGGTTTGACATAGAAGCAGCAATGATGTACTTGTGTTTCTGCTTAAACTGTGGAAACGATGTTCCTGAGAGAGAACATTGAGAATCTTACTTCCCTTGAGATATGCTATCCATTAGCAATTCAGCTGCAGGGCGAGGTTCACTTAATTTTAAAATGTAAGTCAAGAGCCTAAAATTGGTAATTGGGCATTTAATTGGGTCTGCGAAGGCACTTACTGGATTTTAACAGCTTCAACAGGTAATGTTTAAGAACATTAAAAATTAGAGCAATGATGAATCAGATGCAAATGGAAAGTGAATGAATTTTGGCAGTATAATTTAACCCACAGTTAAGTAGTGTTTTGAGCTGAAGATGTTGAGCCTGGTTGGTTTTCTTAAATTTTCTTATATGCCAGGGATTATCAAAATATTTCACTTTTTAAGCTTGGCTTCCCTTCTCATAAAACTCTACTTTGAAGAGTTCAATTCAGCAGGTATATATTTGGCCTAACTGCAATCAGTATTGCTTAAGCTTATAGGGAATGCTAAGAAGTATGAGCTTTATTAATATAGCGTGGTTAAACAAAACAAAGAACATCTGTGAACATATTAGAAATCTGGTCACTCACTGGGGCATCCAGAAGACATTGGCTGGACATCTGCTAATTGAATACAATGGCTCTTTTATGATGGTCTGTACTCAAAGACCTCAAAGCCATTTTATAAATGCTGCCAGTGCCTGCTGACTACTTGTTTTTTTCAAAATTTTATTTTAAACATGCGATACATTTTCACACAATCAAAAAATAACATATCGAGACATCTTACTCCCATCTCTGTGTCCATCTACTCCTTTCCTTTCCTCTTCCCCTGCCTTCCTGTATACCTTTAGATAATTTCTTTACATGGAAATAACAATAAACAGTCTCATTTTCTCCCTTTCTTACACAAAAGGTAGCATATTATATACATTTTCTTTCCTTCCTTCCTTCCTCCTTCCCTCTTTTCCTTATTATTTTATCTCGGAACTCCTCAGGATTCATGGAAAAAATCCAAATTCACAGCAAACTTCTTCCTACTTTGTATAGCTGCATAACATTAACTCCATTCTAAGGATGAAACATGAACTACTTAACCAGTCCCCCACTGATGGATAGTGAGTTGTTTCTAATCTTTTACTATTGCAAACAATGCTGCATAAATAATTTTGCAAGTATGTTTTGAGAATAAAGTTCCAGAAGTGGATTGGATTACACACTCAAAGAGCAAATGTACTTGTAATTTTAATAAATATTACCACTGGCCTTCTATAAGCAATGTAACATCTTGCACTCCCACCAGAAATCTATATCTATTTCCTCATATACATGCCAAGACAGTGTGTAGTCAAGCTATGCTTTTGCCAATTTGAGAGATGAGAAATTATATTTCAGTGTAGTTTTAATTTGCATTTGTCTTATTATTGGTGAGGTCCATTTGTATCTATTTTCTTGTGAATCATCTGTTCATTTTTTTTTTTTTTTGCCCATTTTTCTATTGTGTTGACCATCTTTTTCTTCATGGTTTCTAGTGGTTTTTTCTGTTCTAAGGAGATTAGCCCTTTGTGATATGAGTATTCTCCCAGTATGTCATTTGTCTTTTGACTTATGGGGATTTGCACCATGACATTTTGGCAGTTTTGTTTTGTTATGCTTTTTTAAAAAAATAGTCATTCATCAATGTTTTCTTCTATGGTGTCACGATTTTCAGTCGTGGTCAGGAAATCCTTCCCTACACCAAAGAATCTGCCTTAAAAAATTTTATGGTTTTACTTTTTAATATTTAAATATTTCATCTGTTTGAAATTTATGAAGTAGGGTCACGTACGCATTCAACTTTATTTTTTATATATTGTGATTTAGTTATTCTAACACTATTTCTTAACACTTTATCTTTTCCTCACTGATTTGAGATACTAATTTTATCCTATACCAAATTATCCATACATTTTTGTTGACCACAAATTCCACACGTGACCTTCAATCCTTTCAGAGAGCTGATCCAGTACTGGGAGAAGACCTCAATTAAAATATCTAATAACCTTTTCTTATTTATTTATTTATTTTTAAATTTATTTTTATTTACTTTTTCAGTCCACCACTACAACGGGATAATGGCCTTTTCTTAAACTGAATTTCTTAGCAGACACACTGGGATGTTCAACCATAACACAGGTTTCATCCTCATTAGCTGGTCTTCTGTCTAAAATTCACTAAATGTTTTCTCCTTTGAAGCTGACTTGATATCTGCGTAAACAGATTTATGTCAGCAATGCAAATTAATAGGGAGCTATTATGCCTTTCCCTATTCTTACTGAAACAAAACTGTGAACTATAAAGAATTACTATAAAAGAACACTGTACCTAAAGTTCTCATTATACAGTGTTTGACCTGAATGACCACGTGCCTTAAACACGTTTAAATTAGTAAATGCTAGAAAGCCTATTGACGGCCTATAAAATGATAAAAATACATGAACTCTAAGAAAATAAACAACAAAAAACAAATGGTCAGGTGAATTTAAACCATGAGCCATGTCAACAAAGTAGAGAAAAAAATAGCTTCCTTTTAAAGAAAAAGAAGGAACTTTCCATCTACTGAATTTATCATTCCTATCAAACAATGAATAATCAAATATTACATAGAAAATAATATATAAGATTGGTTTTGCTATGGTCATTTGTATCTCCTCTACAGCCCAATATTTAAATGTGTTTATTACATAGAGAATGAAAGCATAATAGAAGTTTTCCTTCTTTAAACAAAAGAAAAGGAAAAGAACAAAGTTACATGTAAAGAGTTTTGTACCCCAAAGCTTTTCCGGTAATCCATTTTGATACTGGAATAAATACTTAGTATCAAGATATTATTGATTGAAAGGATACAAAAGTTTCTTGCCCTCCTCCCTGCTCCAGGCTGGCTCTCAGTGTGGATCAATATTTCTTTTCATTCGGACTCCATGATCTCATTTGGTACACTTTTATTTTCTTGCTTGCATCCAAGACAACTGACTCTCAGTCTGATGGCGATTCTATTATGGTCCTAAACCAATTATTTTAAGAAGAGATGAGGAAAAAAGGAGAGGAACTGTACAAACAAGTTGACAGAATCCATTTTATTCCTCTCCTTTTAATGTTTCTTGCCTTTCCACGTCGCCTTTCTTTCTCTAAGCTCCAGGCACTCTTTTTACAATAGAGAAACAGGATCTTGGTTGGCAGGAGTTGCCCCCTGTGAACAATAAAAAGCCAAGCAGAGATCACAATTCCCACACAGTGGTAGGGCAGCTCCTGAGGGGCGAGAGAGGGCAGCAAATGCCCGCTGAGGGTGTCTGGCTGCCTGCTCCGAACCCACCACCAACACGGGGGCAACCTGGAGATGATTTGTTTCTTGCTCCTTTTTATCCTCTTGGTGTATACTCCCTTTCGTCATCTATTAAGTCATGAATCTGTTTCCACCACTATGTTTGACAGTCATGTAGTCTGAGAAGGGACCGGCTGCCTCTGTGAGTGAAAGACTAAGATATGACATTAATTACTGAACTGGCATTTGTCTTCTCTCCTTGTCATGTCCCAAGTTGTCTTGTGCTAAAGGGTGCTGGGGAAACATTTTAAGAAGTACTTACTAATTCACTATATTGTTCACAATATTCCCCAGGGAAACCAGCGGAAAGTTTCCTTAGTTAGGCACCACTAGGAATTTGCTTCTGGTGTTGAAAAACACAAAACAAAACAAAACATAGCAACTAGGCACAGGAGCAAAGATTGTGAAAATTTTCCAGAGAATGAAAAATCTATTCCCAACCTCTTCGGGGTATATTAATGCTTAGTTCATGTCCGCATGTTTACTGTGCCACAGGTACAACAGAGGCTTGTCTTATCAGCCTCAACATGTGTAGAGAGGAAGATCCTCTGAAGGATGGGGAGGGTCATAACCAGGAAACATACAGGAAGTCAGTAAAAGGACCACGTCTCTAGTGCAGAAACTGTAGGCCAGGTACATCATGCATTGCTCCCTACCATCTGATGCTGAGTATTTGGGCTCTGTATTGAAAATGAAAGGTAAAGGGAGCCATGAGAGCAAAAATCTGGAAACATCCCAGTTCCCATTAATACAATAAAACAGACATTTATTTTAAATGACCAAATACAAAAAGAAGGCCAGGCTATGGATCAATGATGAGAACATGTCATGAACTGATGATTATGATGGATCGATTATGTACACCCCCGTACTAAAAAGGAAAGAAAGGGAAGCAGGGATTTTAGAGGGCAGAGAAGAAGAGTTAGCAGAACAGCATCGTGGGGCAGTTCCAATCTCTGAAAGGTCAGATGAGTCACATTTCATAAGGTTCCGACGTTCATAAGGTTCCGACACTGCAACTGTGTTTTCTCATTGTTTTGAAAATCCAAAAACCAAGGACACTTTTAAGATACTATCCTACTGTTTTGAAAGCATTATTCTTACACACTTTTCATTCCTCTACTATCTACTTGCTTCCCCATAC